>NC_074710.1:16517626-16875572 GCF_024334085.1 Lutzomyia longipalpis | reverse complement strand
AAGCAGTGGTATAAGCGCGTAGCGCCCACGCAAAGAGCCAAACCAAGCGAAAATGATTTTTTAAAATAAAATTGATATGGTCAAGCGCGTAGCGCCCACGCAAAAAGCCAAACTACGCGAAAATGATTTTTTTTAAATAAAATTGATATGGTCAAGCGCGTAGCGCCCACGCAAAAAGCCAAACTACGCGAAAATGATTTTTTAAAAATAAAATTGATATGGTCAAGCGCGTAGCGCCCACGCAAAGAGCCAAACTACGCGAAAATGATTTTTTTAAATAAAATTGATATGGTCAAGCGCGTAGCGCCCACGCAAAGAGCCAAACTACGCGAAAATGATTTTTTTTAAATAAAATTGATATGGTCAAGCGCGTAGCGCCCACGCAAAAAGCCAAACTACGCGATAATGATTTTTTTTTAAATAAAATTGATATGGTCAAGCGCGTAGCGCCCACGCAAAAAGCCAAACTACGCGAAAATGATTTTTTTTAAATAAAATTGATATGGTCAAGCGCGTAGCGCCCACGCAAAGAGCCAAACTACGCGAAAATGATTTTTTTTTAATAAAATAATAAAATAACATAATAAAATAAAAAAAAGCGCTACGCGCTTGACCATATCAATTTTATTTTAAAGAAAATCATTTTCGCGTAGTTTGGCTCTTTGCGTGGGCGCTACGCGCTTAACCATGTTAATTTTATTTAAAAAAATCATTTTCGCGTAGTTTGGCTTTTTGCGTGGGCGCTACGCGCTTAACCATATCAATTTTATTTAAAAAAAAATCATTTTCGCGTAGTTTGGCTTTTTGCGTGGGCGCTACGCGCTTAACCATATCAATTTTATTTAAAAAAAAAATCATTTTCGCGTAGTTTGGCTTTTTGCGTGGGCGCTACGCGCTTAACCATGTTAATTTTATTTAAAAAAAATCATTTTCGCGTAGTTTGGCTTTTTGCGTGGGCGCTACGCGCTTGACCATATCAATTTTATTAAAAAAAATCATTTTCGCGTAGTTTGGCTCTTTGCGTGGGCGCTACGTGCTTAACCATATCAATTTTATTTTAAAGAAAATCATTTTCGCGTAGTTTGGCTCTTTGCGTGGGCGCTACGCGCTTAACCATGTTAATTTTATTTAAAAAAAAAAAAAAAAAACGTTTTCGGGTAAATTGGTTCTTTGCGGATAGAAGTGAAGGTTCCTCTTCTAAGGAATTACTTAGAATCCTTGAGGGAGGAAGAAAAAACCGTTTAAGAATAATTAAAGAGATTGTTTTTAATTTTTGTCCAAGAAATCAAAGAGACCAACCCTTCAAGAAGGCTCTAATTTTGCAATAAAATTTTGCAGAGCTGAGAAGGGAGGTTTCTGGATTTTTTTTTTTTTTTTTTTTTTTTTGAGAAAGTTTTCATTAAGCCATGAGGCCCATTTTTGTTTGACTGATGGTGTGAATAAATAAATTCATTTCCCCAAAAAAGATTCTTCGCAGTAATTGAATGATTTTTTTAATAATGAAAAAACACAAAAAGTAATTTCTTTAAAAAGCAGTGTTTTTTTGTTTTATTTTTTTTTTTTTCGAAAAGCTTTTTGGGCATAGGAATGGTTTTATCAAGGGACTTTGCGCTAAAGAAAAGTTTTTATTTAATTTGTTTTTTAAGCATTTTTTTCTTAAAAAAAATTATGTCGAACTTGAAAGTGTTAATGAAAGAATGTGTTAACGAGACGTCATGTTTCATCAATGTTATGTTTCACATGACGTTGATCAGGTGAAATCGAAGAAAAGTTTCGATGTTATTTTGGAAGTGATTTTGACTGTGATATTGAGTGTGATTATTTTTGGTGATTTAGTGTTATTTGCAAAAGATTATTTAAAAAAAAAATTAGTTATGAATCTTTTCTTAGGGTTATTCAATGAAAATTGTGTGTGGGGATCGTGTTGAAGTGCAAAAAAAGTGCTTTTAAAAGTGCACGAAAAGTCAACAATGGAGCCGTCATCTTTCAAGGTAGGAATTTTCTTTGTTATTTTCTGTGCGTCCAAGAACCAAGGCAGACTCCCCCTTGATGATAATTTCTCACCAAGAAAGTGTCTCCAACTCATGTTAGTTAGGAAAATGAGTGAAAATGTTGAGTGAGAAAACTCATGTTTGTTTTTCATACGCGTATGGGGTATGCGAAAATTTCATCGCAACCCAGTGTGCATGAATAAACATCGACAAAAATCATGGCCCATTTTGATGTAAATCCTGAAAAGATCACTTTTCATTCAAATCGAAATTGGACCCTTTATTTTACATTTCTCATAAATCCCATGGCATGCAAACGCTAAGTTATTAGTTTCTGCGTCTTCTCATACCAAAAACACCACACAATTTTATTTCTATGCTGAGTTATAAGCTTTCAAAGTTGGTCCATATTAAATCGACCACCCTGTATATCATAGGAAGATATACCTTCTGTGCACCCAATAATAGTGGGTGGTGGGATGGAGTCTTTCACAAGTGGATGCACTGCACACACTTCAAATCCTCGACAACTTGTGTGTCTTCAATCTTCACGATAAATACTTTAATCTCTTCGTCTTCTTCACCAACCAATCGTCCAGTTATTAAAGCAAGTGCACCACAGAGTTAACAATTTTCGGGTCATTTACCTGACAACGCTAAAACCTCTCTTTGCTTCCTCTTGAAGCATTTTTCTTGACCTCTCTCTCTCTTTTTCGGGTGATTGTTCACTTTGAAATTGTTTTATCTGTACCCCATCAAATGAATCTCTTCACATTACATTCAACTCTCTCCTCCAGCATCTCAAGAAGTTACTTTTCATGGAATTTCTTAAATGACGACCCATTCTTATTTGATCCCCATGCATCCACAACATATAGAAGAAGAGGGGAGCCCTCCATTAATTTTGGGTCGAAACTTGATGGGGATTTGTGGCGGGAAAAGAGATTATGTGAGTGTGTGTGGAATGTTTGTAATTAAATTAGGCAAATTGTTGAATTTAAGTCAATTCAATTAATCAACATCCAATGCGGGCACACAGAGTTGTAAATCATGAATTTATTTGGTTGGATGTTGAGTTAATCTAACAAATTTTACAACACATTTAAATACTCAATTTTGATTTTTCTTTGCTCTCACATGCGTGAATTGGTTTAGAATGTCTAAAGAACGTTGATTTTTCAAAAATCTTTAAAAGAAATTTTTAATTGGAAAATTAATCTAATTATGGTCTCGATTCTGCGAATAATTTTTTTGGATATTTAGAAAATTCTTCTAACTTTAAGCACTTCAAACTATAAAGAGATTTTCTAGTCAAGACACTTTATAGTTTTATCTCTAAACACTTTATGGTATAGCCAAGACACATTCCAAAAAATCAGTACACCTGTTGTGCTTATTATTTAACTATACCTAAGTAATTGATTAAATGAACACCTTCGAAAATTCTTCTAATTCATGTAAACCAGGACCTTTTAGTCATTTTGTTTTGCAGCCAAAATATCGAAAAACAAAGAAAAAATTTATAGCAAAAAAATGTGTCTTGGGAATAAAATATAAGAAAACTATCTATTTATAAGAACTATAAAATTGTAGAATTCTTTTAAAATAAATTGAGTAAAAAATTGAATTCTAAGAAACTCCACGACAAGATCTTTTTACATAAATCATGATATTTTGGGTTAATTTTATTCTTTTTTGGTTTGGACCTGATGATGGGATTACAGAACCACAAAACATCATTATAAACTTACAAAGGATGAAATAGACGTTATAGTCCCACTAAACCACCAAAAGTTACCAAAAACAGGATAAAAGGTAAAATTTCCATTAAAAAGCTTTCAAATTTTATTAAGTTATTTAAAAAAAAAACGTTAGAAATTAATGTAAAAAAGCGCCCTCTTGTGATTGTCGAATAAACTAACGTACTCTTCCATACTATAAAATTGAAAGCACAACGATAGAAATCATTAAGAAATAGCGTAGAAGCATAGAACTTACATAAAAAAGTAACGCATATAGACCTAATTGGATTTTTCTGTCCTACATCGTCCCTCTCTTAAGGTTAAAAGAAAAACATTTTTATAGAAATTATGCATGGGAAAACCACAATGAGAAAATTGCGGAAAAACTTTGAGAAAAGGGAAAGTCATTAGAAGAAAGCAATCTTTTTTCTGTAACTATACGAAATTCTTTCTCAACCCCCGCAAGAATGCGAAAGAAGCAAATTGTGCTGCTTTTCTTTAACGTCACCAGCAGATGAGGGAAAGGAGTTGGAGGTTTATCCTCTTCCTGTGTGTGTGGGTAAAACCTCCACGCATCAACATCCGAAAGTTTTCCTCCTTTGCTCTGTGAATAATTAATGTTCACCTCTTTTGCATCAATTTGTCCAACTTACTGTAGAGCGAAGGTTTTCCCATCAGCCCTGTCGCATTTCCCCGCAAAACAGGAGGAAAGGACATGGCACGGTGGGTAGGGGAAAGAGGGCTATGATGGGAATGATTATGTTAGATGTATCGATCAATTACACGCGTGTATCCTGCCTAAAACATACAGAGACGATTGACCAGAATCCTGCCATCTCATCTGTATAAAATCAGAGACCTAAGTTGAGAGAATTTTGAGTGGCTCTCAGGTGTTTTTGCCTCGATAACAATCTTTTCTTTGAATTTCCTTTCAGCCAATTTCACGTTAAAAGGCTTTCAGGCTGCCCTTTATAGGATATAAACGTGAAAAAAATAAATAGAAAAAAAATGTTTAATTGCTCATTCTCATAATTTTCTCATATCTTAACGGATTTTCTTCAATTTTTATCAAGATTTTTAATCATTTTATTTGATTTTTCCGTATTTTATTCCCATTTTCGTGTGTTTAATGGATCAAACCTTTTGATCAGGAGAATATTCCGTTTTGGATGTTCCAATTCGAAGAGGAATGTTCCATTTTGTCAGAAAAATCTGATTCTCCTAACCAAAAGCAGAATTTTCTGATCAAAAGACAGGACCCGTGTTTTATTCATAAATTAATACAATTTGAACAGAGTTTACGACAATTTTTCCACTTTTCTTTTGAATTTTACATCTTCCGGACAATAAAAAAAATTGTTTTTGGATCAGAATCTCTGAGAATTCTTTAATTATTCCGAATATTTTCACAAAATCCACCTATATTCATCCAAAAATGATTTTTTATTCAATAAAATACTAATTTTCGAAAAATCATTCAAAAGCCGCCATCAAAAATTCCTTCAGTTTGTGCCTCTCTGGTTCGGCAAAAGGAGAGAAAGGACTCAATGGCGGTGGCTTTATGGGAGCTTTATGCGAGTGAAGGAGGTTTTATTTATTGGAATAGTTTGAGAAAATGTTTTGTTGTGTTTGTCCACAAAGTAAAAGAGAAAATCTTATTTTCCCAACATTGCTCTGCATTCCCCGCATAGCTCACCTCATGGTCACACACAGAATGGGCAACGAGAAGGAAGCAATCAGAGAGGAAATGTACTTTTTGTAACAATATGAAACGTGATTCTCCACTCTTCACATGAGATTATCGTCTTTTACACACACACAAAAGTCAACCATTTACTACTTCTTCCGACTCCTCATCCCACCCACCCACGAGTACCACCCCCGCTGCACAGAAAACTATTAAAATCAACAATGACAAACATTCAGAGGAGAAAAAAAACCTTCATATGGTCGCAAAAGTCTCAAAGAGAAAAAGAGAGCCTAATTAGCATTTTTATCCTGTAAATTTTGAAATTGTCTGTCGCATCGTTTCCTTCCTCTTTTTTTTAGGGGAGTATGGGGCGGCAAACATAGAGCGTACATTGGGTGATATGCGAAAGCCACCTTGTCACTGCATGCGTATCCTGTGTGCGCCTCTTTGTATTGCTTTGTGGTGAAAAGTCTGGAAACTTTGTATTGCTGTTTTCATAAATTTTGATCAAGTTTCTCCAACCCCCGAGAAAACTTCCTGTTTTTCCTACTCCTTCGTCTTTTTCTTTGCGCCTTTTTCCAGCGGCCATTGAATGCCATTGAAAAGGATTTGAACGGGGGTTGTTTGTGAAAATAAAAATTAATGAAGCATTATTATTTATTGCACCACTTTCCGCCAGCTCTACTCCGAGACTGTGTCCACTTTTCCATCAATAAATTCACCGCGTGCACAAAAAAGAAAAAAAAAACTTTGCAAAGGAATGAACTTTTGGGTGAATGATCTGTGTGAATCAGGGGGTAGACAAAGACTCTATTTCCATAGGAATTTACTGCTCACTCGCTGAGACACCCAGGAAAATGCTTCAATCTGAAAAAATCCACCACCACTGGATAGATAATTTAATATTCTATCGATTGATAGCTTTTGAGGGGTGTCTCACGAAGATTAATGCACTAAAACTGATTTTAAAAATTTTGATGCACTTTTTGGAAATAAAGTGACGTCATTTTCTCCCTTTAATTTCTCTGCAAACCGTCCGCCATTATTTGCTGTGTTCGGGTCAAAAAGGACTTTGTCTACCCCCTGGTGTGAATGCAATGCTGAAGAAAAACTTTGGAAAGGGATGCTTCCTTTGCTGAATTTGAAAGAGAATTCTTAGCTCAAAAATCATTCAATTTGGCTCATTTCCAAAAATCTTTAAAAAAAATCCTCTATGAGCTTTTTTACCCCATGAGCTTTCAAATAAAAATTTAAAAAACTATCGTCAAAATAATTAAGGATAATTAATTGGCTTAAATTGATCAAGAATGGAAAATTTAATAAAAGAAAAGCGTCCAAAATCATTTCTATCCTCTTCTTTTATCAGCATTGATCCACTTTGCCCCATTCTCCGCCTAAAAGAATGCAATTTCACCTCATAAAGCGTTGCATTTAACCATTAATTGAATTTCTTTTGAAAAAAATACGATATTGCTTCGAGACAAAGCTGTGTGCACATAACATTTCCTTTTCCCTCATATTTTCTTTCGCAAAAAGCACTAAAAGAAAAAAAATCTTATTAAATAAACTTAAAAAGGAAGCTCTTCGTGTACGTATCGGATAAAAGAATTACTTTCCCATAGAATGAGAATAATGCACAAATTTATTGCTACAACAAGAATATCGATGTTTCAGTGAGAAATTGAACCAATTTATTTCTTTTCATTTAACGATACGAGACATTTCCGTGCATTTTGCATACTTTTAGGTGCTTTTGTGGATCTGGAGACAACATCTTGATACAAAAATCAGTCGTTTCAACGTTATTTTCATTGTTTTTTAAAGCTTTTGACAGTTTAAATTGCTTTTTCATGAAAAATTGAGAGATAGAATATCTAAGATATCAATTTTGAATAGGATTGGAGAAAACAAAATTTTTGAGTAAAATAAAAGCGCCTAAAAGTATGCAATTCAATTTATTATTAACCCTTAGAGAATCGATATTTCTAACCTCAAAACTTCGATCTTAATTTTCTCACAAAAAGAGAAAATTAGATTTTTCAACTTCCCTACACACAGACGTATAATCAGGAAAATGTTAAATAAATTTTGATTCTGTGGCGATTGAGCAAAGTCAAATTAAACATTATGACCAGAAAAATCCCCAAGGGTTAAGAAATATTAAGAAATTCTTCAAGATAAAATTAAGATAGTTTAAACGGTTTAAAGGAAACATCCAACGATGGAAATTTCGCATAAGGAACGAATTATTTAGACACTTTGTGTCAAAATTTAGTGAAGCAAAAGATATTATTTTATGCAAACTCTCCCACATGACCCCATTCTCCCTTATTGCGAAAGCTTCTAAGCAAAATATTTCGCAAAAAAAATCTTTAACTCATCGTACAGAAACTTTCTTCATTTCCTTTGAACTTTTTACAGAACAAAATAAAATTCTTTCATGAGAACTTCTCAGAAGAGTTGCTGCAGCAAAAACAAATAAAATGAAAAGAAATCTTTCTGATTAAGTGAATCAACTTCCAATAGATTTCCCATCAGTGTTGTCGATTAAGAAGTGTCGTGTGTGTGTGATTTTCAAACATCAACGTACTCCCGCAATGACTGAGGTGTAATTGAAAACAGGAGAGTCACATCCTTTTGGGTTTTGCAATGAGAAACACGTCCCAAACCTTTTTGCAATGAAACTAATCAAGACGTCCGTCTACCACGAAATGAAAAGCGTCTCAGCTTTTGATCAGAAAAATTTTCCTTTTGGTCAGAATAATCTTTTTTTGTTGCAAAATGTTCTGATTAATCATAAAACACAGATTCGGAATTTGAAAATCAAGAAAAGGGGTTTCTTTAAGACATTTCAGTTCCTCCAATTTTAGATTCTCAAAAATTACCTATCCTCATCTAACCCTTTCGTGTACTATTGGTCATACAACGTGAAACATTTTAATTTCTCGAATCTTAAGGAATTTTTTTGTTTTTTCAATAAAGAAATTCGTTGAAATTGAGGAAATTATACCAAAGAAAACGTTCTAAACGTCGTTCGTTACAAAACATTAAAAAATCAGCCTGATTGGCCTGATTAGTTTTTTTTTTGACTTCATATGAAAAATAGTGAATTTTGTATTGATATTTAGATATTATTTCTCAGGCTATGAGTGCTTATATAATTGATCTAAAGTCTTAAGGATCAGAGAAATATCCTTAAAATTACTTCAAGGTAACAGCATTGAAATTATCTTGAAAACTTGCCGCTAAATCTTTATTCAAAATTAACTTTTCATTGAATAATTTTAAAGGTTTTCTGTTAAGATTTGTCTTTCTTATACTGGAAACTTATTCTTATCTCTAAAGAATATTAAGGGCTTAAGGAAAATTCATAGAACTGATTAAGTTAATTTTCCTGATCAAAAACTAAAAACAATCTTCTGACCTAAAAAATTCGTATTTACTGATCAAAAGCTTTTCCCTGCCCGTTATGAAACTCCACCGCAGTCACGTTTTCCTTTTGCCAAGCAGATATGAGATTTTTGTCCAAGACACTCAAGTCAAGAGCACGATGTGTGTGTGTGAATAAGAACTAGGATCAGAGAAGGTGGAACAGGTGTCAAGAAAATAGGACGAGCGCGAGTGCCATCACCTACAATAATCCACAGAAACTCAAAATTTTCCTTCCACAACTTCTCACTGCATATTTTGTAAATTCACTGTGAAAGACCATCTTTTCACGGGGAGGAGGAGGAGAATGTCTTCTTCATGTACTTCCCTCGCCCCATGAAAACTTCTTATCAACACCCTGCACGGGATCTCACGCTAAGTTTGTGCGCGAAGAGAGATTTATTTTGCTGCCACAGTCAACATGGCAAAATATTCTCCTCTTCATCCCTATTTGCATGCTCAAAGGTTTTTCCATGGCATGGATGGAGGAGGGTATTAAGCAGTTGGGGAATTTTAGAAAAGGGAAGTGTGTGTGTATGGACTTACCCTGTGCCTAACTTTGTGTCGTTGTGAAGTTTCTCTACGGGATGTTCTAGGCTGGTCCTATTCAGAAACCAAGAAATCCTTTAATTCTAAGAATTCCTCAGTCGCTGAATAAGACCCATTATGTGGGTAAAAAACTGATTTTTTTAAATAAAACTCAAAGTTTATCCGGCTGAAAAACTGATAAATTCTAAGGAAGTTTTGGTATTCTCGGATAAAAATGTTGGTAATCTTTGTATAAATTCGGATAAATTAGTTAAAATTATTTCATTGAAATCTAAAATTTGTACTGAGATTTCAAGATTTAAAACGAATTTCAAAAGTTTCTTGGTTGCTGAATAGGGCCCATTATCGATAATTTTACCCAAATTACCAGAATTTTCATCCCCTTTCACGACATCTTAATGCCAGAAATGCTAACAAGGGAACGTTTTACATTTAATAGCTTGGATTGGCTTGAAATTTTCACCAAATATTCTTTACAATGTATAAAAACCCTGTGCCAAGGGTTTTTTCCTACAGCGCCCTAGTTTAATAGTTATAATTAATTAAATTTTCCCATAGAAAATTCATATTGAGAGAGCACTGCGCGCGCGTCTGTGTGAGTGAGTAGTGGTAAGAGCGAGCGCACGGGCAAAGAACTGCTCACCACTACTCACTCACACAGACGCGCGCGCAGTGCTCTCTCAATATGAATTTTCTATGGGAAAATTTAATTAATTATAACTATTAAACTAGGGCGCTGTAGGAAAAACCCTTGGCACAGGGTTTTTATACATTGTAAAGAATATTTGGTGAAAATTTCAAGCCAATCCAAGCTATTAAATGTAAAACGTTCCCTTGTAAGGATTTCATTCCAGAATTTTTGAACCTTTAATCTAAGAATTAGGAAAGCTTTTTTATTTTTAAGGAAATATTAGAACTTTTGTCCCAGAAATGTAAAAACTTCTTTTTATCTTAGAATTATCGATAGAGAAACGTGGCTCAAATCGAACCTTTAAACGTTCGTTTAAAGTAGGACCAAAAAATAGATCTTATTCAGTGACTAAAGAAATCATTGAAATACTTGAAATTTCAATGATTTCTTCTACGCAGAATACGACCTATTTATTTATTTATTTATTTATTTATTATTTATTTAATAAAGGGGGTGCCATCATTACTGATGATTCCCCTGACATTGCTAATTATCTTCTTCTGCCCTAATTTGCCCCAATTACCTCTATACTTTTAACCTTAAAATTTCGTATAGTAATTTTTCAAAATTTTAAAGCTTTCTTAATCTGTTCAATTTTTCTGAAAATAAAAATAATTTTTCTTGTCTTTCTTATTAATTTTTTAAAGTTGAAAATTGAAGAACGAAGTAAAGCAGTTCGAGGAGAACTACCATAATGCGAGAAGAGAGCGTATGAAGTCCGAAAGAAACGTGGAGGATAACTCTTGCGCAAAATTTTCACCGTCAAGGACATAAAAGTCAGGCTAAAGGCTGAAAATTGCTAAATGAAATTTAAAAAAAAAACTTTTTTTTCTGTATAAATGACCGTTTATTCTGTTTCTTACCAAATTTTTCCTGCTGCCACACAAATAATATTTTTTTACTATCTCTGCTTAAATCTTTTCTTTAAATTTAATCAGAATTTATAATTGGATTTTGTAAACTATTTTAGAATCAGCTTGAGAATTAATTTATTTTGCTGTGTTTTTTTTTTTGCTTCATTTAACGAGAGATGAAATATTTCTTCTATCTATTGTACATTGCCCTAGTCAAGATATTTTCCTTTTTTTTCTTTAAACTTTATTGAATCCTTTTTTGCGAATTTCCTTTATACATTTTACTGTACATTAAAAATTTTTAAAATTTTCCAATCTCCCCATAAATGATTTTTTTTTTTCATTATTATTTTATTTTAAGAGTTTTGTTTTTTTTTTACTTTAGCGCACTTTATAAAAGAGATTTTAAAATAATTTCACAGTGTGTGCTAGACTTTTTATTTTGCTTCTTTATTTCTTCTTCTTTCCAAATAGTTTATTCCCACAAAACTACTTGAAATTTTGTTTTCTTGTTAAAGATAGTTTTTTTTTCTTTTCTCCATAAATATTTACAAAATTAACTTTTCGCTTTTGTCTATTCGTTTTTTATTTTCTTTAAATCTTTTTTTTTTATTTATATAGTTTATATTTTTTATTTATTTATTTTATACAGTGATTAATTAAGAGAATTGTGTTTTTATTCTTTTTTTTTCAATTAAATCGTGAAAAAAATCATCTTTTGTGTTTTATTTACGTGTGATTTACGAAAGAAAAAATATGGAATTTGTTTTTAAAAAGGACACAGATGAGGGATTTTTTAAACAAAAAAATTTCCAGCGCAAAATATTGCACAAAAGGACTTTTTTTCTCTAATTAACTTCTTCAAAAAAAAAACATATAAAAGAAAAACTAATAATATGAAATAATTCGCCGCAGGCAAAGAACTATCTGTGTCGTGATTTTTATTCTTTTTTTTAATCCGTTTTTATTAGTACAACTTTTTTTAATTATTTATTTTTTTAATTTAAATTAATTTTTAAGAGGTTTCTTCTTTTGCATTCACTGCCATATTACAAAAAGGAAAAAAATGTATCGTAGAATAAATTTTGAGGGGATACGTAGTACTTTGTCTATATATAATAAGTAGGTAATGAAAAAAACGAGGGGATTATATTACGCGTATAATTTTTTTTTAGCTCAATGAGAACCTCTTCCATTCATCGAAAGGATTTTATTTTTCCTACTTTCACATACGAGTTTCTTCTCCTACTAAACTTATTTTCATTCTCTTCATCACCATCTCTCTTTAACTTTCGCTCAATAATAGTTAATAAAAATAATAAATCAATGTAGAGAAATCCCGAAAATTAATCAAGAAAAAATCTTTCTGGTGATAAAAAAATTTCTTTTTGTAAACTATTCACAATTTTCTGATTTTTTTTTTACCTTCCAATTTGTTACTTTATATATAATTTCCATTTTTTTTTCTTTTATTCCTTTTTTTTTCTTTTATTTCTTACTCAATTGATTTGTAATCCACGCATGCAGCTTCTTCTTCTTTCGCTCTGGCTCGGGTTTTTCTTCATAATCATCCTTTTATTTCTCTTCCATTCCCACTTCTTTTTTTTTTTCATTTAGTACTCATCAAAGTCGAAATCATTATCGAGTTCATCTAGTTGCATACTCTGGAAGTCTACTTTGTAGCGTAAAATACCTTCACGAAGGTACATGAAAAAAAGAAAAAAAACAAAGAGAAAAAATATTTTAATTTATATTTCTAAAAACGGAAGATTTATAGGTACGATCCAATCACGCATTCACTTTTTATGATTTACCACCCAAAAGAAAAAAAAGTTTGAGAAATAATTGATTTTCAAATCAGTCAAAAAGTTCATTTTTGTTTTTTTTTTTCTTTATTTTATTGTACAAATTTTTAAAATAAGGCTTCAAAAAAACTTTGTAATCCATCCTATGTAGCGAGCAAGAAATTCTTAAAATTATTCAAATATGTTCCAAAATTTCAAAGATTTCAAGAATTCTTTAAAAACTAAATAAATCAAATTTAAAAGATCTAAAAAAAACCTTTCAAGATTTTAATGACTTGAAAAATTATTCTGGATATTAAATATTGGATTCAATAATGAGTTAATGTAGGTCCGCATAAATGATCAACTATTGAGAAATCAAATTGACAAACAATAATTGAGCAATAGTCGATCAAACCATTATCAACTTTCATTGAGTTAAAATTGACTCAAAATTGATTGATCAATTATTGAGCATAAATTGACCAAAAGATTGATAAAAAATTTAACAATAATAGATCAATCAAACTATCCCAGTAAACAAATTTTGTCAATCATTGATCAATTATTGAGATCAAAATTGAGTCAATATAGGTCCGCATAGATGATCAATTATTGATCAATCGGAATTGATCTGCGATTGACTAATAATTGACCATAATAATTGATCAATCGATTGACAGGCTCAATTGATTTATCAATTATTGATCAATCATTTATCAATCTGATTGATTCAATCGTGATTGAACCTTTATTGGCTCAATCATTTCTTTACTGGGTATGGTCAATAATTATTGATCAATCAAATTAATAAACAATAATTGATCAAAAATTGATCCATCATATTGATAGACAATTATCGCTCAATTTGCAATCAATCTGATTATCAATAGTTGATCAATCCATGATCAATATTTTTTCAGTTAAGATTGACTCAATATTGATTGCCAATATTGATTGAGCAATAATGGAGCATAAATTGACCGATTGATAAAAAATAAAAAAATAATTGATCAATCAATGATTGAGTTGTACCTACTTGACTCAATATTAATAGTATCAATATTGAATCTAAAAAACGTCTGAATAGATGATCAATTATTGAGCAATCACAATTGACCTGAAATTTTCCAACTATTGATCAATCATTGATCAATCCAATTGACCTTTTATTGGCTCAATCATTTTTTGCCGGGATCTAAAGATAAATTGAAGGATTTTCTTTCCAAAGGTTCTATGTAGTTTAAATAAAATTAATCATTAACATCATTAATGAACTTTTTGACCAACCCAATACACTCAGAAAAAAAACCTTTTTTTTTCAAACTAAATAAAAATGATTCCATTTCTTCTAAAAAAAATTTAAAAGAAAATGAGAAAGAAAATTAAATTCACGTGCACGTTTTAATGTTTACCAATAATAAAATTAAAAAAAAAACTTTCTAAATGAAGAATCACCACAAAATAGTAAAAAAAAAAATCTCTTTGATATTGAAACCAACAATACCTTTCATTTTTTTTTGAAGATGCAATCATTTGATTCTATTTCGCTTATTCTTTGTGTGAAGATGTATTTTATAAAAATATTTATTAGATATTTTAGTGATAGAAATTAAGAAAATAATTTTAAAAAATGTGGATCTCGCAAAAAACAAGCAAAAAAAACGTAGAAAATCGTCCGAGAACGTCGTTTGATCTTTTTTAATTTGTTTTTAAATCTAATTTTTCATTCTAATTTCCTTTTTTTTCTTTTAAATATTATTTATCAACTCTCTCTCACTCTAAATTATTTTTTTGTTCTTTATCTACTTGTTTTACTTTTTTTTTTTACTTTTCTATCAAATCGCGCAAATTCGGGCGAGAGAGTGCGAGAGATCAGTCATTTATTACATTTTTTTGCAGACTGACACAGTGGATGGTTCAAGTTGAAGTTTTTTTCTTCTCAAATATTTTTTTTTCATGTAGATAATTTTGCTGCCATTCGATATAGATAAATTTTATATGTGTGTTTGTTTCATTTCATTTCTTTTCTTTTCTTTCTTTCTTCTTTTAATAATCATCGAGATCCACATCATCGAGTGGCTCATCCGCTTGGAGAGATTGAAAATCAACTTTATAGCGTAAAATTCCTACAAAAAGTTTCATTTTTTCCCCAAGTTTAAAAAAACATTTTATTTTTTATTAAAAATCCGTAGCAGCGATAAAAGAGAGAGAGAAATATTCAAATATAAATTCTTTATCAAAAATTTCAATTTAAAAAGATTCAAAGCAAAAGAAAAAACTCACCTCCAATGCCACCAAATCCTCGGACAAATTGACTCCCCTCTTGTGACTTATCCGTGATAATTTCCAATGTAGCACCGAAACTCTTGTAGTTATTGGCCAACCATTCAAGTAGCGGCTGTGACTCAACCAACTCCATTTCCACGCCACTCTGCAAATGTTTAACCAGAAAAATGGCGTAAAATATACTGGACCAGACACAAAACCATCATCAAATTCATTCTATAGCTCACTTCTTTATCCGTAAAATGAGATTTATCCTTTTCCTGTTCCGGCGTCAAATGCAATACTGTTGTTGACGTTGAGTTTGCATGATTCTTCAACACATACCGCTGAATATCCAAATTTTCCCAACAAATTAGAATTTCTACAGCACCCAATTCGAGGGCCTTCAATGTATCCTCCACGCCGAAGCAGTATTTTCCCGTGTCCTACAAATTTAAAAGATTTTTTTGTTTGAACTTCAATTTTAATATAAATTTTCTTTTGAAAATGTGTCTTGGAGAAAGTTATGCTAAATAAGGAATGTGTCTTAGATAAACATAGAGGAGAATTTTTCTTAAATTCCTCAAGATTAAAGTTTTTTTTATAAATACCTTCATGATTAAAAATTAACTAAAAAGCAATGAAAGAGATTTTTTTAATGAAATATCTGTGAAGAAGACATTGAGTAAAAGTGTGTGTAATATAACGCCCAAGAACTTTTTAAAAAAAGAAACAAATTAAAAGACTTCTTGAAAAAGAAAAATTGAATAAATTTTTTTAAAAAATTAGAAAAATTGAAAAACTAACATAATCTTGATTGAAGAAATATGAAAGATATTTAAAGTGTGTCTTGGGTAAACATAGAAAAGAATTTATCTTAAATTCCTCAAGATTCAAGTTTTTTTTTTTGTTTTCGAAAAATACTTTCGTGAGTTAGATCTTTGAAAGGCAATGAAGACAATTCATTAACGGAATATCTATGAGTATGCTTGGTTAAACATAGATTAGTATTCCAATGATAACGCCAAAGAACTTCAGGAATTAATTTTTAAAATTCTTCTCGAGAAACAAAGTTTAATTTAATTTTTTTACTAAAATAAAAAATTTTGAATGAATTATCTAATCTTGATTAAGTAAATATTAAGATATAATTTTCAGTGAGTCCCGGATAAACATAGAAGATAATTTGTAATAAATTAATCAAGATTAAGTTTCTTTTGAAAAAATATCTAAATAGACGTTTTCTTACATTACAAAAAAGTAATGGAAGAGGAAATTTAGTTTATTAAATATTTAAGCAGAAAAATTTGGAGAGTGTCTTGGCTAAACAAACATAGAAAATTTTCGACTGTCAGAGAATCATAGAAATACCAGGAAACATAGAAAATTTGTTAAAAAAACATCCAATTAAACAAAAATCCATAGATAAGATTTATTCTTGAAAAACTTTAAACTTTTCTATATTTATTTATTTATTTATTTGATAAAGGGGTTGCCATCATTGCTGATGATTCCCCTGCCTTTTCTATATAAATCATTTTTTTCATTTTTCCTAAGAAAAATTGTAAGATTTTAACTAATCCTATTCACCCAAATTAAATTAAATTTTATATTTCTATGAATTTATCAAATTATATCGAACATACATGAAATTTAACGTTTCTCTTTACATACAAAAATTCATGAAAAAATGTAATTTATTATTGTCGTAGAATACTTCAACGGAGAAATCTCAAAATTCTCCATTGTTTTCTAATTAAATCCTTCCAATTAATTTCTTTGCAACTGGTTTTTTTTTCAGATGTATGATGAAATATAATATATTTTCCTACACAAAAGTGATAAATTTACTGTTTTAGGTAAAGAAAAGGAAATGTCGTAGGATACTCTCCTGGAAAACTAAAAAGATTTTCCATCTAATTTCACTTTGTGTTCTTAAATTGATATTTTTTGTTTTTTTTTTCACAAAGCCTGATTTGTTTTTATTAAAATTATGGAAAATGAGCTAATCTCTATTAAATGTCTTAGGATTTTCCACCGGAGAAGTTCAAAAATTCTCCATACTTTTTTACAAATGAATTTTTTTAATATATTACGTACGAAATTGAAATGTCTCTCACATTTGAAGGAAAATAAGCAAATATTAATGTTCGTAGAATTTTTCCTTGGGGAAGTGAGAATATTCTCCATATTTTATAAATTTCATAGGATTCTCCACAGGAGAAGTTAAAAAATTCTCCATATTATTTATTTGTTTTTTTCTTCCTTCAAATGTCAGAGAATTTTAATTTCTAACGTAAGAAACAAAGAAGTCATTTTGTAAAAAAAACAGTATGGAGAAATTTTAAACTTCTCCGTTGGAAAATCCTAAGACATTTATAGAAATTGTCTTATTTCGCATATTTTTGATTAAAAATATTCTTCAAAATATTTTTTTTTGTATTAAAAAAAAGAATATTTAATTTTAACAAAAAAATAAGCCAAATAAAAGAGAAAATTCAACCTACCTGTGAAATCTCATCAAAGTATCGTCCAATGAGTTTTTTCTCTTGGATAAATTTGACATTCGCCAGGGATTCCGCTGCCAATTCTATTGCCTGATTAAAACCATTCTCACCACCGTAGGAAACATCCACGAGTTTAATGATTCGCGTTGCCAATCGCTGCAAGAAAAATAAACAATTTTTCAATTCAAATAAATAAATAAATCTTTCAGCAAATTTTCTTCCTTACACTGTCAAACATGTCGGATTGACTCAGTTCAGTTTTAAAATCTGCACTACCAGCAAGGATGAGCCCCGCAATGTTTGGCTTATCAATTGTGATGTACAGCTGTATGGCAACTTCGGCCACTTTCCGCACATAGTTGTGCCGCTTCTCCATACGCAATCGCGCAAAACGCAGCGCTGACTGCCCACCGCGGCCGTGCTTCTTCGGTAAATCCACTGTGAATTTGTGCAAAACTTCACGCGTATTGCCCTGCAGGGTGCCAAACAAGGCCCCATTGCCGTCCATTACGATGAAACCGAATTTATTGTCATCCGCAAGGAGGGCCGTGAGGGCTTCCGTGTGGAATTTGTTGTCGCAGAGGTACAGCGAGGTATTAATCGGCTTGAATGGCTCAAAATCAATGTTGACCTTCTTCTCCTTCCCCTCCTCCGTTACAATCGTACCACAGTAGATTACGAGACCATTCGGAGGCACTTTGGTGTACAATTTGAGTCTATGCTGCACAGATGTTATGGCACCCAACACCGATAGACGATTCACACGTGACTTTATATTTGACGCCGTACCAAATTCATCTGCAAGCATTTTGCTAACACGTGAAATTTGATCCTTTGGAGGGATAATCAGCGAAATCATGCTTGTGCCATTCCTGTATTGAATTAAAGAGAAAAAGAAAAAGATTTTTTTTATTAATTTAAATTTATTAGCAAAGGCAGAAAAATCATTTTCAAACAAAATCAAGCCAAAATTGCTTGAGAAAACGTCTTAAAAAGCAAGAAATTTCCTTAAGAAATGATTTTTTTTGATAGTTTTATTAGTTAAAACTGGTTTTATGTGCCCCAATTCTCTTCAAAGATCACACACATTGTTTTCTAAAAGATCAATAGTAATAGAACAATCTAAACAGAACAGTCTTATAAGAACTTTCCTTCTTAAGAACTCACCCAAATTCTTTTTTGCTCTAGTTGATCTAAAATAAATTTTAATTTACCCTAAATTTCCAAACGAAATTGCACAGAAATTCATAAAAATTCGTAAAATGCGTCATTCTGTAGAAAAAAATATCTAATAAATGAATCATTCTAAAATTCTTGGAAGAATAATTCTAATAAGAATTTAAAAGCTTTGGAGACTTTTTTGCAATTTACGTGTAAAGAATTAGAGCTATTCAACTTTCAAGATTTTTGTTACAAGATGTAAGAAAATTTCAAGATTTAATCAAGATGAAAGATAGAATAAATAAAAGTCAACAAAGTTTAGAAAAAAATGCAGAAACTTCAATAATTTGAAATATAAGAAGCATCGAGGCTAGTAAAGTCAGTTTAGGGCTTAGAGTTTATCCTACTAAGAAACAAGAGCTAAGAAATTGGTTAAAATGTAATATTTCAAACGAATTTTAACAAAGAAAAGAACAGATTTTCAGTTAAATTTATTTATGAGGATTCTTATTTCAGAATAAAACATAATTATTCCTTTTTCATTATATATTTTACTTCAAATATAGAAAAACATAGAAAATTTAAAACAATCATGAAGATTTCAAGTAAAAATCTTTAAATTTTTAATAAATAGAATTCAATTGATATTTTTCTCAAGATTGAAAAGTTTACGTTGTAAAAGAAAAATCTCTTGTAACTATATTTGAAAATTTCCTTTTTGCTGTTTCAGTAATTTTAAAAAAAGAGATTATTCTATCAATTTTCAGAAACTACACATTCGCATGTCGAAATTAGGCCCAGTTTGATTAAATAAAGAAGAAACTACAAATTCAATCTTTTAACTACAAATTGTTAATTTAAATCATTTAAAGTTTTAGTTATGCGTCCATGGAAAACATAGAAAATTAAATATTTAATTATAACGGATGAATTTATTGTTATTCTTCTTCTATATTTCTTCAAGACTTAGAAAGAAATTAAAAAAACATATTCATCTTTATCTTCTTGATTTTTAACAGTTAATTAAATAAAATTTAGTTTATAATTGCAATATTTTGATCATAAGGAGGGGAACTAGGTTACGTTTTCATTGTTTTTTTCTTAGCAATGCTGTTACAATTGACGAATAAATATTAAAAAAAACTGTTTTTTATTTCATTCATTTATTATAAAATTCAAGATTTTTTTGCCTTTTGTTTGCAAACAAAAAAAAAATAAAAAATAAATAAAATACAAACAAAATAAGTATTTTCATTAAAAAAAAAATTTCCGTAGAAGATACGAAAACGGGTAAAACAAACGACGATAATATCCCCTAATCATGCTAGGTTTGAATCTCGGATAAAAAAAAACAATTTCTTGAACATCTGTAATCTGCAATAAATCTTGATGTTCTTGAATATTGAATACGGCCCTGAAAGCACCCAAAAGTCTCCAAATGTTTCTCTACGTCCATTCTGACGATCACTAGTCGCCAGAACAGCGACCTTTCTTCGTCTTCGAACTTCCTGACCGCGAGATGGGGTCTTAAATTAGCGTTTTAATTACATAAAGCCCCATTCCCTCCCCGTCTACCGCCCCTATTTATAGCTTCTTCAGGGCCATGGGAGTGCCTTTGCAACAACACTCACTCCTCTTCCCTAGAGAGTTTTGCCCGTTTTACCCCTTTTTGCATGCTTTTGAATTAAAAAAAAAATTGTTTTTCAAATGAAAGGAAAAGCCTTTTTTGTTGTCTGGGAATTTCTTCTTTTCTCTCTTCCCCCCGTAAAATTAACAGGAGGAAAAAGCTTTCAAAATTGGGAGATTTTCTCTGCGCTGTCGCACGGTCTTATGGAAAAATTTCTTGGTTAAACGTGACGTTTCGATATCGCGTCCACGCACACACACACACAAGCACCAACAAGAGAGCTGGCTCATGCCAGATTTTGCGGGATAACTCCAAAAATTTCCACTCTTGACCCACCCATTTGGTACAACCCCATGATGATGGATTGTAGGACTCACCCTCTGGCCATTTCCAGACTCTTTATGAGCTTCTTTATCTTCCAAATCTCCACATTGCGATCCGCAGACGTCTCCTCGTTCGACATTTTTCTCCTTCTCAGCACACGCACACTATGATAGCAAAAAAAAAAGATTCTCCCAAGTTTGTGGGGCGACTTTCCGCGGACTTTCCTTCCCTTGAGCCACACAGGCTAAACCCTTTTCTCACGCGCCTCAAACTCTCTCCACCCTTGGCTGCTCGTGTCCCGCAATGCCAGGAACCGCGTGACTTGTCTCTGTGCCCGGAAAATTAGCACGAAACGCTGCACTTTCGTGCAATTTTGTCCGTGAACTGTGTGAGAAAAAGGGGTTTCGTGGCAAAATGGCGTGTAACAGCCTCCTATGTTTGTCTCACTCTAGCCCACGCAAAAGTGTATTTGAGAGCCCCCTTTTGCAAAATTCCAACCTTCCCACGAGGAGAGCACACAAAAAGATTTCTTCACGACCCTTTTTTCGCACTTTCCACACACTTTTCAGCCCACTTTTCACGCAATTCCACAACTATGGGGTCTCGTGTGCACTCTAGCAACTTCCTTTTCGCCGAATTTTGAACAAAACAAGCGTATACATTAGGAAAATTACACGCAGTGTCTCCTCAACATGTGGAACGACAAATAAAAGAGAAAGAGAAAGACACACATCGTCGCATATGTCAGCGTAACATGCATTTGTTTTGTCTTGCAAGTCGCCATTTGACGGGGAATGCCATTGAAGCGACGAATTGGTGGTTTTCCGTCAATCATAGCGGAATTATTCGGTTGAGAAGCGAATATTCGGTACCACGAAGCGAATTTATATTTTTTTTCAATCGCTTTTTGCAAATTGGGAAAAAACAGAATAAACTAAGAATAGCTAAATGTAGGAAGAATGTAAGGAAAACTGAATTTTCCACCCAAATAAGGTACCAGGAAAAGCACTTTAATGACCCAAAGAGCCTGAGTACAAGCAGAATCAAAACGTCGATGGAAAATTTCAAAGACGATTATTCCTCATTCTCTAAAAGATTTTCAGAAGATTTCCTTGACTAGAATCTTCTTGACCAAAATCCGACTAGCAAATAAATGTAGAATAATAAAACAATTCTTTTATTTAAAGAATTAAACTTTATTTGGCATTTTTGTTTAAAAACAAAACTCTCTGAAAATAGAGAAAAAAATGAGTTTTTTTTTTTATTACTGCTGCTTCACCTGCTTTGCAGATTGTTTCTTTGCAATGTAGTTCTTATAGTAGAAGTCAGAGAACATGAGGGTGATGAAGAGAGTTTGGCACATAAGGAGGATCAGGAGGATCTTTGGGAGGCCACAATTGGAGAAGAATCCCGTTGTGAGGTGCAGGAAAATTATACCAAATTGAAACTAAAAAAAAAATGGAAGATAAAGATTGAAAAAATGAATTTTTAAAGAATTTTTTACGTTTTTAGACAATTTCAATGCTTTTAAAATCAATGTTAAAACGTAAAGTTAATAATTTTTATTAGCAATGAGGTGCAGAATGAGTTTTTAAACTAAAATCCTGAATTTTTTTTTAAATCTGCCCTAAAAGTAGCTTCCGAACTTTTAGATTTAAGATTTCGGAACGATCTTTTTGTTCTTTTACGAAAGTTTCAGAAAGTATCTTTTATCTTCATGTAAAAAAAAATACAGAAAAACAATCAAAATTCAACTTCCGGAAACAAAATTTGAAACTTCCGGAATATGATAAAATTTTCGGAACAAAAGAAATCTTAAAAATTTTTTGCAAAATCTTTCGTTTAATCTTTTATTTAGAAGGATTGACTCAAAAAAATCACATTTGGATGGAATTGAGCCTTTTAATAGGAAAATACAAATAAAAGATTTACGAATTTTAGGTTAGTTTTAAAAAGACTAATACACTTAAGTTCCAAGTGCTTGGAGGCTTGGACCTTCATAACTTCTATCAAAATTGTGCATCTAATTCTTCGAGTTGGGGTGTGATAGCTCTCTTACTTAATTTTTACATGAAGAACTAGGATTTCTGGTGAAAAATTCGTTTAAGCTGATCACCTTCATCAGGTCTCGAGGAAATATGAATTTAAATTTTAAAAAAGCGATTAAATGACAAAAAGCTTACAATCTGTAGCTGTGTGATGTACTTCTTCCACCAGAGATTATTCCTATAGTCCGGATTAATGGCTGCCAATTCATAGTAGCAGTACATGAGGACGTGAACGAAGCTATTGATGATGCCCATGAGGATAAAGTGGCTGTTTGCGACGAATTTGTAGAGGAAACTACACACCACAGCCATCCCAGCATGGTGGTAGCTGTGTAGGAAGAGAAACTTCTTCTTTCGCAACACGAAGAATACTGTGTCGAGGAAGTCAAAGAATTTCGTGAGGCAGTAAATGTAGCTGATACGTGCCAATCGTACGGTCTTGGGGCTGACGTTGTAGTCCACAGGTTGGCACCGCAGATCATACAGCTGCAAGTAGAGGTGGCTGGATTCAATGAAGATGATCGCATTGAGGATCACCTGAAGGGCATTGTAGACAATGATTGTTCGTTGCAAATTGAACGGTTTGCGATCCATCATCATTTTGGGGCCCCATTTGTACACAAACACCACATAAAGGGCTACAATGACTGCAATTGCACTGGGGCTGCGCACAAGTGGATACTGCGCAAGAGGATCTGTTGTATTTCCCGCCAAAAAAAACATTTAAATAAACTTTTTTAAAATTCTTTAAAAAAAATCTCAAACTCACGACTCCAATTCTTGTCGAGATGATCACAGAATTCAAAGACTTTTCGCACAACGAAGAACATTTTCCTTCTTTCGTGTGGATGCACCCAGGCAGCAATTCCGCGCAAAACATTCTGGAAAATCATTTCCTTGCCTTATCTCTTTTATAAGTACATTGAATCCATCGTAATTCATGAATTATGCTAAGCAAGGTCAATTTAATTCTCCATTCGATTAGCTTCAGCGCAAATTAAAAGAAAATGTGTAGAAAAAAATCCCCTCACGCAGAGGAATGGCCACACTCTTCGTTTATTTCATTTCACCTCCATTTTCACAATGAGGAAGTCTTTGCATACCAAAAAGCGTAATAAACATACTTTCTAACGGAATCAAGAGAAGGAATTTATGGAGAAAAGGAGAAAATTAGGTCGTTTGACAAAGTGACCGTTATATCATTCAAAACATGACACATAGCGCCATTTTTGTGCATTTGACGTTCCTTTTGAAAAGTTTGACATTTTTTTTATCTAACGTTCGTAGCAGGGGCGTAGTCAAGGAACAATGTTTGGGTCAAATAAAATTATTTCCGATTAAAAAATTTTATTAAAAAAAAAAAAAAGAAAATCAAATCTTATTAAATTAGTAACCATTCTGAAATTTTAAAAGTTTATTCAACGTTAGAAATGTGTAAAAACTGTATAAATGTCTAGAGTTAGTAAATAAATATCAAATATCAAATGATATAACACTGCTTGCGCAACTTTATTCCTTCAAACCCTTCAAAGATATTCCTTTCGGGAATTTTTTTGACCATCACTGTAAATGAACGAATCTTCATCTTCAGAAACAAAAGAAGGTCCTTGAAAATCTTCAAGAATTCCGGCTTTTATTTTTTCAACAATAAAAAATCAATTCAAATTTTTTTGAGGATATTTATTCAATTCTTTAATCATTTTCATTTCCATTTTTTTTATTCACTCACTATTTTTGGGGGGAATGTTGGTAAATTTTTTAAATGTTTTCCATATTTATTTTCTTTGCAAATTGCAGGAAAAATGAAACACAAATTCAATGAAATAAAAGGAGTTTCACAATACTGAAAGACGATGCAAAAGAAATATCCCTAAATAATATAAAATTAACCACGCATCAACGAAAGAAAATAATTTACCCATTTTTTCTTCTTACAAAAAAAATAAAACTCGATTTAATTAAATTGATTTTTCTTTTTAATAAATCTAATCAATGGATCAACTAAAAAAATCTACAGAAAAAAACGCATTTTATTTAAACTAAAAAAGGAAAAAATCTAAAAGAGCAAGAAAAATTATCTTTTCTTTAAAATTTTGTATCTAATGTATTGTTGAAGGAAGAAATATAAAACCCTCATCAAAGGAAAAACAAAAAGGTAGTGTAAAGGACATTTTCATTTAAATATAAGAAGTGTGAAGTATTTTCTGTTTGTTTGTTTGTTGCTAAAAACTATGCTGATCTGCCTCCTATTCGGCAAATTGTGGTTTAATGCTGCTTCTGCTGATGCTGCAAAATGATTACATTGATGTTGTTGTTGACAAAGAAACAGCGCGCACATTTAATAAAATGATGAGAAGATTTAAGATTTTTTTCTCTTTTTTACTGAAAGTAAAAAGAAAGAGACAAAAATGTTTCTTTTAGTGTCTTTTACTTGTTAATTAAACTTTAGATTATTTCCAAATTTTTAGTTTTTTTATTGAAAAATATAGTTTAAGGCGAATTTAATTAAAAAAAAAAAAACTTTTAACTCACCTGAGATGTTGGGAATCCAGCAGCAGGTTGTCCAGGAACGGAAAATTGTGGTCGGAAATTACCAAAATTTCCCGGATTACCGAATGTCGACAGGGCTGCTCCTTGGAATCCCGTTGGGAATTGTGGCATGTTTTGTGCTGGAAAAAAATAGATTTTTTTTAAAATAAAATCTAAACTTATTTCAAGACAACAGGGACGGAGTCAGGGAATGATTTTAAGTTGTCTAAATACCCCAAAACTTCATTTTTTTTCTTTACCTCTCTACAGACATTTTCTTTAGAGTACAAAAGAATTATTTTCTAAGCTAAAGTTTGTTTAAAAAAAAACATTAAAAAAATATTTTCGGATTAATAAAAATTGTCAATCGTTAGAAAATAAAAATAATAAAATTGAAAGAAACGTCAAACGTTAAAAGCTATGTCAAAGTCTGAAAAAATTAAATATCAGGCATTAGAAAATAAAATTTAATTAAAAGAAATGCTTAACGTTAGAAGATAAATGTCAAACTTAGGAAAAAGAGCATGAATTGTCAAAACGCACGTCATATTAAAAAAAAAAACGTTAGAGAAGTAAAGTCAAAATCAAGAGAAATCTCAGCTTTACGATAAAAATCACAAAGTGACCTTATTTACGATAAGATTTCAATTTTTTAATCATAATAAAAATCTCAAATATTTATCGATAAGACTCAAAATATTTTTATTTTAAATAATCGGACTTTTTTCCATGAAAATCTGAACGCTTTATTATTATTAATTAAAACAGAAAAAAGCTGAATATTTTCAAAAAGAAAAATTTTATTTATTTTGATAAAATTTTAAGCTTTCTATCGACAAGTTTTAAATTTTATTATCGATACAAAAATTTGAATGTAAACCTAACAAAGTTTTGAGATTTTCATCAAGAAAAATTTGATCTAGATTATAAGAAGAAAACACAAAGAATTTAAACGATAAAAAGTTGAACTTTTTAAGCTTTTTTATAGACCATTTTTTTTACCGTTTTATCGACAAATTTTTGAACTAACATACCTTAGAAATTCAGAGAGAATGTTCTTAAATGTTGTGGTTCATAAGAATGAATAGCTTAAAAATTTCATCTGATGATTTCATTTCATGATTTTTATTGATGAATTTGAACTTTTTATCGACACATTTTTTAGCTTTCTTTGTCGACAAATGAGCTTTTTATCGACACAAAACTAAGCAAAACTTCGAGCTTTTTATTAACGATGAGAATCTGAATATCTTCATCCACAAAAATGATTTTATCGATATTTTTTTGAGCTTTTTATCGATAAAAAAATTGAATGTGATCCTAAGTAAAAATTTCCTTTAGATAAAGAGCTGAATATTCACAAATATTTATTTATCGATAAATTTTTAAGCTTTTTATCGACAAGATCTTGTATTTCTTATCGACATAACAAATTGAACGAGAATCTTCTTAAATCTTGAAGTTCTTAACAATGAAAAACTTAACAATTTCATCTAATTCAATTCGATTTGTTTTTTATGAATTTAAACTTTTTATCGACACAAAAATTTGACTGTAGACTTAAGAACAATTTTCCTCTAGATAAAAAGCTAAATATTCACAAATATTTATTTATCGATAATTTTTTGAGCTTTTTATCGACAGTTTAGGACTTTTTTTTACCAACAAATTATCCAAAAACGTTAAACCACAAAAATTTCTCTTTATTTTATCTATTTCTCTTACCTGCATTGGGTACATTCCCAGCTGTGGCTGCCAATCGGGACAAAATGGATCTCTCAGACATCTGAAGGCGCTGTGCCACGGGCGGTATACGCGCCAATGTTGCCGGAAGCCGCGAAACATCACTCTTCATGTCCGATAGAAGCTCCTCGAGCTGATTGAGCACCTTATGTAGCACCGCATTGGCCGGCTTATTCCCTGCCAGAGACTCCTTACTGAGGTGCTGATGACTCTCCGCCAGGCACTCAACCTCCGCAAAGCGCGCATTGAGCGACATTGCCGGATGATTGGGATCCTGCGTGAGATTAAGATAGGCCGCCCTGCGCAATTGTTCCTCAATCACGAGAGCCTGTTCGAGAAGCTTGAAGCGACGCGCGAGGAATTTATTTTTAATCTCCAAGAAATTCCCCTTGCCAACGTCCATTTTGAAGGGTTCATTGATAATGGCAAAACGAATGTCATTCTGTATGTCCTGCCATCGCCCATAGCCGTGCGTCACGATCCCAGCCAGGAGCCAGTAGTCATGACGACGATGCCAAATCTCATATTCACGCCCCGGAACGGCGGCCTTCTCCTCATTCAGCCACAACGTGTGAAGCTCCGTGAAACCACCGTCAGCGATGTTAAACATAAAATTGCGTTTATGCACCTCGAGATTCTCATCAATCTTCGTTTCGGTCTTCTCCTTCTTCCCCTCCGTTTCGTAGTCATCCTTCACGACAACTACATCGTCATCTTCTTCCTTCTTGGGGGTTACTGCTTTCTCTGGTTTTGCCTCTGCGACCTTTACCTCGGCATCGGCTGCCTTTTCAGCGTCTTCTGTTGCTCCTTCGGCAGTTGCTTCCTGCTTTACTTCTTCCGTTTTAACCTCCTTCCCGGTGTCTTTTGCACCATCTGCTTCCTCCGTTGTGTCTTCCTTCTTTTCCCCACCTGAAGGCTGCTTTTCACCTTCCTCCAACTTTTCTTCCTTCGGTGCATCCTTCACGTCATTTTCCTTCTTCTCATCTTCAGCGCTGCCACCACCGGCTTGCGTTGCTGGCTTCTCTGCGCCGTCCTTGTCAGTCTCTTTGTCCACGGGGATGGGACTAGCAGCAGCCGATGTAGCAGGTGTTGCGCTTGTACTTGTCGTTGCGCTCTTTTCACCATCATTGATCACGATCGGCTTGACGGGTTCACAGGGTTTCCTTATCAATTCCGGCATACTATAGTAGCCGTTAATATGCTCAAACTCCTGCACCTTCTTCCTTATCAAACTCATCACACCAATACGCGTGAGAACATGCTGACGGCTCAAACCTTCACGCGGTACACCATCTGCAAAGGTGTCCGCATTATCTGTGCCCGGTTCACAGAGATGCCGCATAAAGAGCGAAACGTACGCCTTGAAATTCCTCTCACTCTTCCCACGCAAATCCCGTACGAGCCATTGGGAATTGAATGCATCCTGCGGTGGCATCCCGTAGCGCATAATTGCATTGAGGAAGCTCTTCCTCTGCCGCGCATTGAAGCCCAAAACTTCAATATTCCCCCCAACACGTGCCAGGAGTGGTGGTAATGGACGATCTCTGTCCTCCTTGCGCTCAAGGCGTCTCTTACTGCGTCGACTTAGGTCAGCATTCTCATTCTTCTCATCAAAATCATCATCCTCCTTGTCTTCGTCTGATCCCGCGGAGAAGTCTGAATTGTAATCTGAAACATTCTCCTGCCAATTGGAGTCTTCACGTGATTCCGTGGCAACAACTCCACCATCTGTGTAGTTAACTTGTTTACGAACACGTTTCCCTTTACCAAGGGTACGTCCGAGATCTTCCTGATGTTGCTCATAGTGATGCCGAAGGAGTTTAACCCAATAAGCTGGATCAGAGTTCTCGGCTTCTTGTTTAATAATCTCCGTATCAACTTCCTCCTCATTCTCCTCCTTTGTCGCATATGAGGCTACCTTGAAGGATGAAAGGTACTCATTGGCCCAACTTTCCTTCTCTTCAATGCCTTTATTTGAGCGATCAAGGAGTTCGGCAACGGCTTTGTCATCATAGTGAATGGCCTCTTCTTCCTTTCCTTCGTCCTCCTTGAAGAGTTCCTCCGTGCCAAAACGAAGGATATCATCTAGTTCTTGTTTCGTGAAGTTGGCTCCTTTTCCACCCATTCCGGGACGTACAACAAGATGCGTAAGCATCATTTTACGCTTTGCCACCTGCGTAACACGCTCCTCAACGGAATTACGTGTTACAAAGCGATAAATCATGACCTTGTTAGCCTGGCCAATACGATGAGCACGAGAGAAGGCTTGAATGTCATTGTGGGGATTCCAATCGGAATCGTAGATGATCACGGTGTCTGCTGTGGCGAGATTAATGCCTAAACCACCAGCACGTGTTGACAGGAGGAAGACAAATTGAGCCGCTCCTGGGGCATTGAAACGATCAATTGCTTCCTGTCGGAGACCTCCTGTAATTGACCCATCAATCCTCTCATACTTGTAACCCTCACCTTCGAGGAAATCCTCCAGGATATCGAGCATTTTTGTCATTTGTGAGAAGATCAGAACACGATGTCCTTGCTCCTTGAGGAGTTTCAGCATTTTTGACAACAAAACCAACTTTCCAGCTGCCTTCATGAGACTCATAAGCTCGTAACCACCTCCTGGGCCTAAGGGTGCCTCCTCAGCTGCTGATGGGAAGAGATACGGATGATTGCAGCATTTTTTGAGATCCATCATTACATTCAGCAGGGAACACGCGCCACCACCACTCTTTGAATTCAACGCTTCGTAGTTTCGGGTCAAAATATACTTGTAGTACTTCTTCTGCAACGGCGACAACTCCACACGTACGATGAACTCCGATTTTGACGGCATATTCTTCAATACATCCGCCTTGAGGCGACGCAGCATATGCGGTCCGAGCATTTCGTGCAAACGCTTCACTTGTTCCTCCTTGGAAACATCCGCAAATTCACTTTGAAATGCCGCCAAATCATTAAATTTATCCTTTGAAAGGAAATTCAGCAGATGAAACAACTCCTCCAGATTATTCTGTAGTGGTGTACCCGTTAGCAGGAGCTTGTAGGCAATGTTGTAATTTGCCAAGATGCGGAAGAATTTACTCTGATTACTCTTCAACCTGTGCGCCTCGTCGACAACAAGAACAGCCCAATCAATACTCCCCAGGCATGCAGCATCAATGGAAATTAGCTCATAACTCGTTAGGAGAACATTAAACTTCATACTGGCCGCCTTGAACTTAGACGGACGCCCCGAACGAACGGCATTCTCCTCAAAACTCAATTCATTTTCCCGTATAACAGCACGACTATCCTTATCACCCACATAGGTGATGCAGTAAAAGTCCGGAGCCCACAATTCAAATTCACGCTCCCAATTGATGATAGTCGACAGTGGGACAGCCACGAGGAAGGGCCCTTTGCAGTGACCTTCCTTGTACAGCGAATACAGAAACGATGCCGTCTGAATGGTTTTCCCCAAACCCATTTCATCCGCAAGAATCGTATCAATCCCCTGACCCCAGCTGTAGCGCAACCAATTCAACCCTTCAAGCTGATACGAATGCAACTGCATCCCCGTATCATTGATAAATGACGGCTGAACATCATACTTCTTCTTCAGGTCCGTTATTGGCTTCTCCGGGGGCGGTGTGTAGCGACGTGGGATGAATTTATCCTCATCCTCCAGCTCCTTCGTACGACTCTTCCTGCCCTTCTTCCCCTTCTTCTTCACCGTCGTATCCTGCGTACATGCCATCCGTAGATCCATGTAGTACTCAATGGCCAACTTCAGCCCCGGAATATCATCAGATTCCTCCTCCCACGTTGCCTGATCGTACGCCAAATCGCGCCATTTCACCAAATACAGCGTCCTCCCGTCGCGCATTGTCCGATGATTGATAACACGATGTATAATCAACCACTCAGGCTTAACGCCATACTTGTAGTACTTCTCCTCAAGATTCATCTCCTCATCATTATCCTTCCCACCTTTGTGCTTCATAATCCTCTTGTACCTATTATCCGATTCATCGAGCATCTCCTCCAATTTCGGAGGTTCCTCCATGTCGTACTTACGTGTGTAGTACCTAAAAACAATTTATTATTTTTTTATTTTTATTATTACTTTTAATTAAGAAAGATTTGAAAAGAAAAAAAAATGATTTTAATTTTTAAAGTATAATTTAAAAATCATTGGGAAAAAATTGGTGGAGAAATGAAGGACTTTTCCTATGATTTTTCCAGAGGAAAATTATGTATTTTATAATTAAACAAATTAAAAAAAAGAATAAATGTAGGGGAACGTGGCCCAAATCGGACCGCCGCCCAATTGCGACCGCCCCTTTTTCTCGTAAATGACGAAATATTATAAAATTAGTTTCACTACATTATGAAGATATTATAGTAAGGTAATGTTAGCGCCTAAAATAAATTAATTTGGTACACAACAGGACTAATAAAAAATCAAAATTCATTTTCAGCACTTGGCCGACATTTTCTGATTTTAGAAACTAAGTTGATATGAGTTTTTTTCCCACTATTATGTCTCATATTATGCCGCGTTTCTGTAGCTTAGAGGGTCTAGTTTATTACTTGATTTACAATTTTTTGAAAGATTTTAGGTATTTTAAGTAATTAAGTGAAAATGTAATACATGCAGAATGGTCTAATTGCGACCCCCAAAATGTTTCAATTCGGACCGTCTATTTCCACCATTCACCACGGTAAAGCAGTCGCGCATGCGTGTAGTGGTGTGGAAGTGTCTCTCTCACACAGACCGCGCTGTGTTTTGATTTCGGGAAAATCAATATTTTTTCACGTTTCTTGAAAGTTTTTTCGCAGTGAAAATGTTCCTACAGCCAAAGGGGAGTGCAGTTAGTGTAATTTACGCATTCCTCAGAAGAATTTTCGTGGATTTTCTGGGAATTACGTCAGTGAGTGCGCAATTGTCGGTGTGTGTGAAAGTGTGTGTAGTCACCTCAAGGGCGAAATGTCAAAACAAATGTGGGGAAGAATGAAAATAAATTCGTGATTTTCCGGCTTTTCCGGGTAATTCATGGCAGTTTCCCTATTTATAGTAGTGATAAAAGTGATCTACTAGTGAAAAACCCACAAATTACGGCAAAAAAAGGGGGTCGCAATTAGAACACTCGGGGGGTCGCAATTAGAACACCGTGGTGAAAAAGTGCAATTTTAGCAACTTTTTTTAATTCCATTATTACTCAGAACAGGTAAGAGATAGAATGTTTGCATCTATAGAACAAAGTTAGCCTATTAAATGACCTTTCCAATGGTACCAAACTTGGAAAGATTTAATTCATTTTAATATGACTTTTTTCAGTCCTTCTGAAAGAGAATTTAGGGGGTCGCAATTGGGCCACGTTCCCCTAAATATTGTTGGAGAAAAGAAAGAAATTCCATATGAATTGTCTAAGGAAATCTTTGAAAATAAAATTTTGTATGTAAAAAAAAAAATTGTGGAGAAATAAAGGACTTTTCCGATGAATTTCCCAAAGAAGAAATTAAAAAAAATAAACAATTCAGTGTAAAAAAAAATTGTGGAGAAACGAAAGACATTTTTTAACATTTCTCCATGAGAAAAAATTCAAAATGTGAATAAACAAAATAAACAAACAAAAACAAAAACAGAAAATTGTTAAAAAGGTTTTTTCCACGAATCTTCCGTGGAAAAAAATTAAAAATCTGAATTTTGCAATGAGAATTTAGTGAAGAATCATTTTGCTCTGTGGGAAGATTCAAGTTTCTTTAATCAATTGAAATTGAAATAAAAACAAAATTAACGAATTAAATTTATTGAGAAGTAAATGGCTGTTCGTGTGATTATTTTATAATTTAATTTTCTCTTTTTACATTTCAAATGTAATTTCAAATAATTCCAGGTGAATATTGAAAGACATTTCATAAGATTTTCCCATGGAAGTAGAGAAAAGTCTGATATTTTTTACATTTTGTTTTCCTTATAAAAAAAACTCTTGCAGAATATTAAAAGATATTTTTGTACGAATTTTCCATAAAAAGAAAGAGAAAGAAAACTTCTGATAATGTTTTTTTTTATAAATTAATTTTTAAATAGGAAATTGATAAAGAAAGTAAAGAATAGTATGATTCCTCCGTGGAAAATATTGCAAAGAAAATCAAATTTTAAGAAAAGAAAAAGTCATTTTGAATTAAAAGAAAATTCCTTTAGAAGAATTTTAATTTGAACACATACAGCTTTAAAAGAACTTTGAAATCAAATAAATAAAATAAAAAAAATTAAGTTAGGTACAGAAAATATTGAAAATTAATAAAAGTAAAATCTTTTGGATACAATAAACTATTATTCTATTTTATCCTGTAGAGAACTATTTTAGAATTGTCCTGAAACTATTCATTTGGAGAAGTCTTAATATTCTCTACATCTTTCTCATTGTTCCTTCATTTTCCAATTAGAATTTTTAATGAATATTTCTAAAGCGCTCTTAGGAACAATTTCGGATTAATTTTTTCCCTGAATTTTCAAATTAATCAATTTCAATCTATTTTCTATTTTTTTTTTTCAATAAAAAATCAAATATCAAGAAAATTGAAGATTTTCTCACAGGAAAACGCTTCAAAAACTCTCAAGAAAAATAAAAAGAACCGAATAACAGTTAAAAGAGAAAGAGAAAGAAAAGAATATATTATTTAAGATAGTAGTTTTAGGTATAGGTAGCACTTACCTGAACATGAGTGGATGGTAAACGTCGAGCTGAAGTTCAGTGACCCAGTCACAGTGCCAGTAGCTCATGTCGTGCCATTTGACAAAGTACTCACGACGTCGCGTGCCCTGCGTGGATTTCTTCGATGTACTCGGCTCCATGGATGGCATCTCCTCCTCCGTCCAGCGCCACGTGAGGATCTTCGCCACCTTCCCATTGAGGGGTGGGCAACTGCACCGCGGGCACTTCCAATCCCCATCAGGGATATCCGAGAGTGGTGGATTGAGACAGAAGGTGTGATAGGCCGATGGGCAGGAGTCGCAGCAGAGTAGTTCACCGCCATCCTTGCAAACACGACAGAATTCCTGATGTTCATCCTCATCCTGCTCCACTGGCCCATCCGCCTCACAATGGGGGCACGACCACTTGCCCTCGGGTGCCTCCTCCAGTTCCGGATCGAGGCAAACAAGATGGTAGGCCCGTGGGCAGGTGTCACAGAGAATAATCTCCCCACCTTGCTGACAAACTTCGCAGTAATCTTGGTGCTCCTGCTCACCCTCCTCACCATCTGGGAAGCGATTTGTCGTCTTCTTGGCCTTTCGCTTTGATTTATTCCCAATCTTTGTTTTTGCCTTCTTCCTTACAGCCGGCTGAGCAGCCTCGGCAGCACCCTCATCGACCTTCTCAACGCGTTTGGGGCTCTGCTCTTCGGATTTCTGCAGCATCTTCTCGAATTCAACGTCAGAATCCCGCTCAGATGCCCCCGAAGCTCCATCAGCCTCATCATCACTACTCCCATGACGCCTCTTGCCGAATTTTATCTTCAACGTCGGTACTTTACCCGATGAGCGCTTCCCTTTCTTACTCGCACCCGATCTGCCACGTTTTTTCTTCGATTTTTGCTCTTCCTCATCCTCTTCTTCCTCCTCATCACCACCACCCCCACCACCAACGTACTCCTCGGATTTCTCAGCCTTCCCACGACTCCTACTCGGCTTCGGCTGGTACTCAGGCGACGGCGGCGATGAGACCTCTTCCTCCCTGGGCTCCTCGGCATCACGCAAATTCGGATTGAGCTCACAGAATTCCCGCCATTTCGCCCCAACGAGCATCATGAGCTTCGACATGGGCACCCGGGGGTTCTCCTTTTGCAGAATGGGCCTTACATGCATCTGGAACATCTTGTACGTGATGAGATTCTGGAAGTCCTCCTCCGTGTACTCAATCGGGATGTCCGTTATGTCAAAATTCTCACACACCTCCTCCACCGTTGGCATGCCCCCACCTGACCCGGAAGCCCCGGAATTCGATGGTGGATCCCGCTGACGTTTCTCACTCTCACGCTTCTTCCGTCCACGCTTTGGCGTTGAGTAGTCCGAATCCCCCGCAGCGGCTTCTTCGTGCTGATAATCACTCTCCTCAGCACTCTCGTTCTTCTTCTTTTTCTTCTTCTTCTTCCCCCGCTCATTCTTCAGCTTTCGCTTCTTCCCTTTCTTCTTCTTCCGCCCATCTTCCGGTTCGTAGTCATCGTCATCGTCCTTAAGGAAAAAATTTTATTTTAATACTGTATTTTTTTTGACCTGATGAAGGGGGGTTTAAATGCTTTCCAAACGTCAAATTTAACTTTAAAAAAAAACGTTAAAAATGACAATGAAACGTCAAAAACTTTAAAACGTTAAGGAATTACAGAAAATGCCTTAGAAGTTCTTATGTAGTTCTTTTTACATTTTTCGCTGTAACTTTGTAGGAAACAAATATTCGAATTTGTCCTTTTGAGGGAAGGTTAAGGACATCAAAAGCTATCAAAAACGGCGTTTAAAATATACTATACTAACTCGACTTTTTTAATAATATAATAATAATAAATTTATTAATGCCCCAATAAAATTACAAAATGTGAGACTATACACTGAATATAATACAAAATATGAACAGAAGATAACAAAGGTTGACAAATGCGAGCATAGCAGAGAAAAAAATCTAGACGCGAGAGGGAAAATTCACAAGTTATTCTACAAAGGTTTCTTTCATTGCAAAGGTCCTGAGCATGCTATAGAAATTATCTTCATTGATATTTGGATTTTTACTCATGAAGTAGTTATACAGTTTAATTGACGAATGTCTAACACCATGGATACCAAATTTGCTTCTCTTTGGCTTAATATTTTTTAGTGTCTTAGTATAGTATATTTTCCAACCCTGGAATTAAGAGGGTTTAGTTGTTAGTAATCACTTCGGCAGGACCAAGATTATGAACCATACTCCTATGTTAAAAGATTGTTTGTTTTTTCTGATATTTCTGCCTGTTTATCCAGGATGATGTTTGTTCCTTCCTCTGTGCGAAACTTACATTCCTCACTTTCTCCAGAGGTTCATCAGATTCACCGGAAGCTTCTCCAGCACCACCACCTTCAACCTCCTGCCGCTCCGTGTCTTCAGCTGCAAAGGAAACCAAAGAAGTTTAAGTGAAAATCTAACCAAAAAGGCAGGTAACACAGTTGTTTGGGAAGCTATTCTTCAATTTTTCCTTTCCACACTCTTCCGCTTTGTCTTTGCGGGCTCTTTTTTCTTTTCTTCTTCTGCTTTTTCAACTCTCTTGCGGCGCTCAATTACCGTTCGCGGAGTTTTTTGTTCACTTTTTTTGCGTCCCCCTTTTCGCCTCTTTTCCCATCAGCACACCTCCCCCCACCTTCCCCGCGCCCGGGTTGCATTTTTTCCTCTCTCTCACTCATTCTTTTCACCCACACACACACAGGTACACGAAGCCGTGGAGCCCCCATGCGGAGCCCCGGAATTCTTGAAACTTTCCCGGAAAGAGATGTATTGTCGCGAAGGTGATGAGATGCGGGAAATTATGGGGAAAATGTTGATGAAAAAAGTGCATTACCGGTGAAAGACTCGATCTCATCGTCGGACGCCATTGGAACAATGGCGAAAACAAGGTGTCCGGACGCAGCGGCAACTCACGTCACTTTTTCCCACCAAATTAACGCGATTCAGCCCAAACCTTCACGTTGCGCACCACAATGGGGCACCAATGAAGGGAATTAAGTAGTTTCTGGGGGCCCTTTTGCACTTTTTCACACACAAATTCCACTCTATTTATCCGGAGAGCACGCGTTTTCGCTATGTGGTGAAACAAAACCAATACTAAGCTACTCTATTGAAACATATTTCAACTGTGTGTGGGTGAAACATGTATTTCACGAATGTTTCACTCATGGAGAAAAATCGCGAAACTTTTTTGTGTTTGTGTTTTCCCTCAAAGTCCGAAGTGATCCGAAGGTTTGAACGAAGTTTCCCGAAGATTCACACGGAGCTGTCAGAAATAAGAAAATTGCCAATTTGTAAAATAGAAGTTTTTCTCATAAGAAAATTCCGTAATTTTTACACTTTTATACTAAATTTTTCCTGCAAAAAACCTTCACTAGATGAAGGATCCTTCAATAGATTGGCAGAAGGAAGCAGTAAGTTGACTTTTTATGCTGAAAAATTAAACAAAATTGAGCAAAGGAGGCTGTTGCGACATAAAAAAAATGTTTTCTTGAAACACTTTTTATCTAATCTTTTGTAGCGCAATGGCAAATAATCCGGATGAGTATGATCAGCAATTTCAGGCGGATCTGGAGAAGGCAACCGCACTGAGTTTGGAATCATTGGCCCTTGAGCAATTTCGGAGGAAGAAATTGGGCTTGCCCCCCATTGAGGAAGCTCGTAAGGAAGATTTTTCTTTTGTTTTGTTTTGAGGGGGGATTCAGGAAGGGAGCTAATGGGATGTTTTTCCTCTGTAGCTCTGCGTCTCACAAAGCCTCAGGGGAATGTTCCAGCACGGAGGCACAGTGAAATCCACACAACGTCCTCAGCTGTACCCGTGAGACGTCCGGATGAGGATCAACCGGATTTAATATCCTTCAGTGGCGCCGAAGGGGCAGCAGAAGTGCCGCCGGCAAAGGAGGAAAATACAGCTCATAGTAATTTTATTCAGCTCGTGGATCAGTTGCACACAATCCGGGCGAAGCAACTCACCGAGGGTGGGGCAGCACCGTTCCGGAGTCAGAGTATGCAAACCCCACCGGCGTATTCGTGGCAATTGGTGCCGTACAATCTCAATCAGTCAGCTGCAAATCTCACTGCAACACCCTACATGCCCCAGCAGCAGAATCCTTTTCACTATCCCGATCCCACGAAGCCCATTCCACCGCCTGGTGGTCAATCCACAGCGCCATTGACTCCGGAACAGCTATCGAAGCTCTACAGTATGAATTCCTATCCTGGTGCCCCACAACCATCAGCCTATGCAAATCCCTATGGTGCCTACTACCCTCCATACCCACAGCATCCTGCAGCAGCACCTCCGATCATCCCTCCACGTGCTGCTCCGATTCCAGCTCCAAGCTTTGTGTCTAATCCCGAGTCAGCTCTTGTGCACGTTCCGCAGCAGCAGCGCGAGAGGCCACCCTCAATGCCCTTCCCAGCGCCCTCAATTCCCCTCCAGGCGCCCTCAATCCCATCAACTTCCCAGCCAGCTGCTCCACGGAGTCACAATCGTCCAATGGATGACCTCATTGATCTCGGAGCAGACAGCAAGGCGCTCGACAAGTTCGTTTAATTGATGAACTTCCTTCTTTTCATCCCACTCCTCCCCCTCAAAAGACGACACAGGCAAAACTCAAGGTTTCTTCTCTCTTCCAGAGTGAGCGTCCTCGAGGCCTTCGACCCACTGCTATGCGACCAAATGGCCACCAGTGATAAAGGTAAAGGCAAATTAAAGATAAAAACGTAGTTAGTTTGTACACGCCGTGCCACAGGCATGTTCACAATAATAGTCCCTCAAAGGATTTTTTTTTTAATTTTGAATATTTTGATTAATTTTGAAGGGAAATTAGGGCAAAAAGTAAATTTTTTAACAAATTTTTTGCTTTCTGGGATTTTTTCTTCATATTTTATTTCAGTTTTTGTCAAATTCTTTACTTGATTACAGTGCAGTGCCTTCATAACGAACAGAAAATTTGTTGAACATTAATTTTGTTCGTTATAAGCGATAATATAAAACTTTTCTGACCAAGAAAAAAAGAAGAAAAAAATATTTTCAAAATAAAAGTTGGATTTGTAGTCAAGATATTTAAAAAAATTTTTGTAATAATTTTGTAGGATTTCTTCAATCTGTAATTTTGCTCCATGTTTTGTGATTTTAATTAAAAAAAAAAGATTTTGAGTTCATCTTATGAACTACACTGTAGTGCCGCCTTCATAACGAACAGAATTATTTATTCAATATTTATGATCGTTATGATAAAGAAATATATTTTTTTGTATGAAATTGATGATGAAAAAAAAGTTTTATGAGGTTTTCAAAACACTTTAACTGTTTTTTACAGTGTAGTACCTTTATATCGAATGAAAAACTTTATGGGCTTGATTTGGGTTTATTCGTAATGCAAGAAATTGTGAAAAAACTCAAAAAATATTTATTATAAGATCTCTGATTAATAATTCAAAATGGCCGCCAAGATATTCCAAAGACTTAAGAGGTTCGGTTTAGACTTTTTCATATTACGAAAGGTATTACAAATCACGAAATTATTCATGTAGAAAGTTTAAAATTCTTTGAATTTTTTTTTTTTATTTTAAAGCTTTACGGCCCCAGCCTTTTCAAGCCACAAGGCCAAAATTCTTTGAATTAAATGTTACTTTTTCTGTAAAACTTCTAGTCATGGGCATTTTAATTCTCTTTTACCGTACTTTATTAGTAAAATCGTAATCAAAGTAGTAAAGCTGCGTCCTAGTTTAGTAAGAAACCTAAAAGGGGTATGAAAACAAATAAATAATTAGCGTAGTAAAAGGATCTAAGCATAGATATGGGTCAAAAATAATATTTTGGTACTAAATCAGAATCAAAAATTTTGCCATAACCTCAAAAAATTCAACAGAATAGACACAAATTGTCTTTCCAATAAATGAAAATTAACTTACGTGTTTAAAATCTACTTTTCAGTTGGTTTTCAATGACATAAAAAGTTTGAATAACTCTGTAAGAGAATAGAGGTTACACAGACTTTGAGGTTAGCTTTACCTTTTCAGAAGAAATCAAGCCGTTCATTTTGAGATGTTCAGCAGTTTAAATTAACATTGTTCAAAGAAGTACGAAACAAAGGAAAATATTCTATGTTTCTTTCTCGTTTCATTAGCCCATATTTTTTTTAGTTTCGCTCAATAAAACATTCGTAATGTACTAAAGTTCGTTGTAAAGGACACTCACTGTATAAACATAACACTTGGACATTTATTGTGAACATGCCTGTAAAAAAAAAAAAACGAAGAAAAATATTTTTAGACTTTAAAAAATCAGTCAGTAGATAGATTTTCATTTTTTCTTTAATTTTCATTATATTATTATTTTTTTAATAAATAATTTTCTTATCTAGAAAAAAAAAAGTCAAAGGGTGAATTCCAAAAAAAATTAAAAAAATAAACATAATTTTTATTAGTGTAGAGAGAGTAATGGTTTAGTATACAATATTAGTATTGCCTCGTAGATGAGTATTTGAAAATATATAAACATAAATTTTTTTATCTCTGCATTGAAAAGTATTTTTATCTTATCTTCGAGGTGAGTGAGTATTTTTTTTCTTAATCTTCTATTAATAAAATAAATGAAAAAGAAACTTTTTTCCATGTAGTTGAGAATCATATTTGAAGTAGGTTGTCAAAATGTCCAACAAATTGTGCCTGCAGAGAAAAAAAGAAAACGAATAAATAAATAAATGAATTCTTTTACAAAAGAAAAAAATTGTTAAGAAAAGAAATATTTGGTAAAAGGTAGAAGAGAAAAAAAATTGAGAAAATATATGAGAGATTTTGAGAAAATCCACAAATTCTTGTGTTTTAATTCAAACCCAAAAATTGGCTTCTTTCCTTCATTTTTAATTTTTTTTTAAATGAGATGCGATTTTCCAATTTTTTTCTCTCTATTTTCTCAATTTTTCTTCTCCCCGCGCCTCCATGCTTGTGTGATTTGTGGAGGATGAGATTGAGAGTTCTTCTTGTTTTGTTGCAGACGACAATGCCAGCGAATGCACCAACAGCTACTACTCCGAATACGATCCATTTGATTATCTCTACAGCAGCGGTGGGACGCAGTATTCAGATCCCGTCTACGAGGCAGTCAATAAAACCGAAAGAGGTATCCCAGCTGGGAATGGTAAGTACCTACATTTATTTTTCTAAATGTTAATTTTCCAAAGAAACGAGATGAAAGAAATCTCCATGTGAATTCATAGTGGGGGTCGTCAAAATAGAGCCGTCAATGCTTTAGGTTATTTTTTTAATATTTTTTTTCTCCGAAAATTTAACTAATTATTTTATTTATTTTTTCTTTTTTTTTGCTTGTCTTAATTGTTCTTTAATTTTTTCTATTTAATTTTTTTAATCTTCTGCCACGCACAAGTAAGAAGGTTTAAAACCCTATTTTATGCTTGCTCAATAAAGTTATTATTATTTGTTTTAAATGATGTCAAAAAAAATTAAAGATTCGTTTTATTTTTTTTCATTATTAATTCATAAACTTAAATAATAGGGGAACGTGGCCCAATTGCGACCCCCTAAATTCTGTTTCAGAAGGATTTAAAAAAGTCATATTAAAATGAATTAAATCTTCCCAAGTTTGGTACCATTGGAAAGGTCATTTAATAGGCTAACTTTGTTCTATAGATGCAAACCTTCTATCTCTTACCTGTTCTGAGTAATAGTCGAATTAAAAAAAGGTGCTAAAATTGCACTTTTTCACCACGGTGTTCTAATTGCGACCCCCCGAGTGTTCAAAAAAGAATATATCAAAGATATCAAACTTAAGTTTTATTTCTGAGAAACAAAATCAAAGAGCGACAAAGGATCGTAAATTATTTTTAAGAATTGAGGAGAAAATGCTGACTTTTTATGAAAAAATGAATAACCGATTTTTTAAAAACATATCTGTCTCTGTTCTTGAAATAATGAAAATTCCCCCGCTTGATTTTTACACTTTGCCAAAAAACGTTAATTGTTGTGTTTTATTATCAAAATGGCCGGCATTAGATGTCCAATATGGTGTTTAATATCCAATAATTCATTGGATATTAGAATAGGAACTGAAACAATCAAGAAAAATGCTTTAGTTTGTTTTATAATGCTCGAAATAATAAATTAATATCACAGATAGCACAGAAATTCAAAAAAAATAATCAAATTGTTAAAGATTGTCTTGAATTTTAACCTCAAAATTTCAAATTTTAACCTTAAATCAAATCAGATAAATAAATGGGGCAAAGACCAAAGACTTTACCTTGTAACGCTACATGGTAAAATAACTAAGAATCCAATCAAACAGACAACATAGAAAATAGTTTTATAGGTTAAGTTGACTAAAGAAAACTTATCCAGTCTTGAAGCTAATAGACAATTCCCCCCACAAACACATAGCTCCACCGATAGGATGGAATGTATCAACAATTGGGTGGAATTACAGTCAAATGGGCACTCCACCACCTCTACCGCCGAGAAATCTTTCATCAAGTCAAACACCCTCACCAGATGGCACCACCCTTACGCGCCAATCGGTTGATCGTCGGAAATATCCGACAAAATTGTATGAAAACGTTGTAATTCGCAAAAGTTACGATGGTGAATTGATGGCCTTCTACCGAATGGTCCTTGATGTACGAATGCGGTATAAGCATACGGAGAGTGAGACAAATGTGGGGCATATTGTTGCATCGGAATTTGCCAGTCCCTACGCTGAATCGACGAGTATTAAAATTCTCGTCCATCCAGCCCTTGAGACGATGGACCAAGAGGCCCTAAGGAGGGCAATTGAGCGAAATCGCGTGAGCAGTATTGAGGGTTCGGCACTCAACAATGGCAAAGGGCAAATTGAGGGCTATGGTCCACCTGTAGTGTTTACCTGTGATAGTAAGTTGACTAAATTGTTCATTAAATGAAACATTTTTTCGAGTTTTCTTCGATAAATTGAGAGCTTTTAAGCAATTTTTCAAATGTCGAAAGCTTTGTGAAAAAAAACAGAAGATTTTGAATTATTTTTTGAGGTTAGGTTGTGTAAAAAAGGATATAAATTCACTTTTTTCTTTCTCTAAAGTTAGTACAACCGTAGAACACGTGATAATGCATGCATTCTGTGAATTAGAAGGCCAAATAAGAGGGGAAGTTTCTGATTTTGCTCTAAAGGTAAGAAAAAAGCGCCATCTACCACTTAAAAAAGTTTTCTGCAGTAATAGAGCCATTTACTGTTGCTCTATTTCAACGACCACCACTGTAAAAAATGCTCAAAATCGTTTAATTTCACAGCCAATCGGTGTTGTTGAGTGGTTATCGCCGAAATCGAAGCTAAATCAATTAGAATGTATACACAATAGCATAAAATTGGAGAAGGACGTCCAATTGGGGTTGTGCCTGAAGACGTCGAATATGCGAAATGTTGCCAGAACGCTGCAGGATGATCTGAGGGATGCAGAGATAAAGCCCGAAGATATTTTGGCACATGAACCCGTCTCATCGATTAGCTACAACAACCTCATGATCCTCCTGGAGACGCTTGAATCGGAAATTGAGCAACTCGAGCAAGCAGCCACGAATCCCAATCGTCACACAATTCTCAGCTGCTCAGGTGTTGTGCAGTCCGTGAAGGCAATTTGTGCCCTTCTCGGTAGCATTGATACATTGGATATTTCCGAAGCAATTGACCAACTGACGGCGGTGTGTGAGAATGGGCAGAATGTTCTAAGCTATCAAGGTGGGAAGATGGATATTGTGTCAGAGAGTGGGGATTATGCGCAAGTTAACTTGAGACCGAGGACAATTGTTGAGCAAATTCGCTACAGATGCCACCACGTACGGGATAGTATTCAGCAACTTCTGGAAATTTATTCAAATGCCTTCCGGGTGGACTTTTGTGTCAATGCACCGGATTACATATCATGTGAGTACATTTTTTTGCAAATTTTAAGCAAAATTTCGGGTCTAAATTGAAAGTTTCAGGGTTAGAAAGTAAAATTTCATTGTTTAAAAGCAGCTTTTCATTGTTGAAAATAAAATTCATTGTCTAAATGCAAAATTTCATTGTCTGAAGGTAAAATTTCAAAGTTTTAATTAAAACTTCATTGTTTAAAAGTAAAATTTCATTATCTGAAGGTAAAATTTCATAGTTTAAACTAAAATTTCAAATTTTCAAGTTTGAATTTCGTTATTTTTGTTATTAAATATTGTTACAAAAAATTCAGTACAAAGATTTAATTCTTCAGGGCAAAATTGAAAAGTTTAGAAATCATACTTTCAGTTCTATAGCGTCTGAATTAAAATTACAAAACAAGAATAAAAATTTCTAAAAGTAAAATTTCATAGTTTGAAATCAAAATTTCATTATTTCAATTTAACATTAAATTGTTAAAAGATAATATTTTAAGACTGAAAAAATCATAACTATATTTTATCAGAAGTAAAATTTCAAAGTTTAAAATCAAAATTTCACTGTATATTTCAAATTAAGTTGAAATGTTAGAACTAAAATTTCAAGACCAAAAAAACAGAATTTCATTAAGTTTTCTGAATTAAAATTTCAGAACAAGAATGGAAATTTCAGTGTCCTTTTTAAAAATTTCATTTCATCATTATATGATGATAAATTTTTCACAGTATAGTAAGAAAACTTTCAAGGTGTGGGTGGGCACGGTTTTCGACCTTCAGCAGTTCCTCAAACACAATATGTTCTGCAACGTTTCATAAACTTCAATCCGACCGCAATCCACCATTAAAACTTTCAAGGTTTGCGCATATTAATATTTCAACCTTAAATTGAATTTTTTTCAGAATGATAAAAAAAAATTTTAAAGCACTGATAAAAAAATTCAAGATTCCCTAAAAAAATTCAATGTCTGGATTTCAAATTTTAGTGTAAAATTTCAAGAAAAAAAGAAAAGTATCAGGGTCTCGTTTTTATAATTTCTGTATCAAATTGAAATTTTCATATTTGTAAAATAAATTTTTCAGGCTTTAATAAAGAAAATTTCAAGTTCTTGATGAAAAATTCGAAAAATTCAGTTATCTGAATTTAAAATTTTAGTGTCTGAATCAAAATTTCAAGATGTTTATTGAAATTTTTAATCTACCTATAAAGAAAACCTTCAGAGTCCCCAATTTAAAAAATTAATTATCCTGATTCTAAGATTTTTAAATATTTCAGTATCAAATGGAAACTTTCACGGATTAAATTTAAATTTTCAAGGTCATTTCGCTTTTCTAGGTTACATTTCAAAAAAAAATTCCTGATGAATATGTTAATTTAGAACCTCAAAAGGTTCTTTATAAAAACGTAAAGAACCGTTTTTGGGAAATCTTGAGTTTGAACGAAACAATTTTCGTGTTTTCAGCTTCTGTGCCCATTTCGAATGTTTCCGAAACCGTAATGGTTCACGTAATGTGCCTTCACCGTCCACCAGTTACGTGGAAGCACGATGAATACAATTTGGGTGCTCAAGTCTACCATGGGACGCGTTATATCGGCGAGGCCGTCGTGACGCAGTGTTCGAATGAAATTTCAGGAATTTATCCGCGATTCACCTTCAATTCGTGGCTGAATTTCGAAGGGATTCCCGTGTGTACGTTACCACGGGAGAGTCGCCTCATTTTCGTCCTTTACGGGTGTTCCGTTGAGACCTCAGACGATGGTGGGAATGCTGCGGCAAATGCAAGTTCAGCCAGCATGGAGGGGGCAACGACGAGTACGATTAATGGGACAAATGGGGAGAAGATTGTTCGAACTGAATTGGGTTGGACGTCCATTCAGTTCTTTGATTTTGAACGAAATATGATTCAGGGAACATTCCTCCTGTCCCTGTGGCCCCCATCGACGGATAAATTCCTCGGACCGGCTCCGGCAAAGGGAACGCATCCCTATGGGGACACGTATCCGGTTTTGGGGGTTGAAATCCCCAATTATGGCGGCAGGATTGTCTTCCCGGAGACCCCAGCGAGCCCCGTGTCGCGCCCCCGTTACGATTTCTACAGTCTCGATTGCAATTTGCGCCAGGAGTTGATTGATACGGCTGAACAGGGATACCCAAGTGCCTTGGATAAGCGTGAAGTGCTCTGGGAGAAGCGACACTACCTCCAGGCACTCCCACATGCCCTCCCGAAGATCCTCCATGCGGCACATAGTTGGGATTTTGCCAGTGTTATCGACCTGCATGATCTCCTTCGTTCCTGGAGCCCTTTATCGCCACTTCAGGCACTCGAACTCCTCCTTCCACGCTACCCAGACATGGAGGTACGACGCTACGCCACAAAATGGGTCTCAAGCATCCATCAGGATCAATTAAGGGACTTCCTACCGCAACTGCTCCAGGCACTGAAGCATGACACGTACGAAGCTTCGCCAATGGCAAATTTGCTTCTATCGCGCTCCTTGGAGTCTCCGCGTGTTGCTCATCACCTGTACTGGTTACTTGTGCACAACCTTCCCGGAGAGAGTCCACAGAATACCATTGAAGTCCTCCCCGCTGAATCAGACGCCTCAATCATTACACAGGCACGTTACCATCGAAGGAATCAGATGATGTTGCGGGCACTTCTGGCCACATGCGGAGAGAAGCTATCAGCGAGATTTCTGGCTCAAAATATGATTTGCAGGGTGAGTTTTTACGCAAATTTTGCTTGCGCAACTTTTTTTTTTTAAAAGTGAAAGAAAAAAGTTTTTTAAAAGAAAATAAACTGTGCAATCTCTGTACTCGAACCGGGGATATTTGATATAGAAGTCAAATTCATTAATACTTATGCCATTGGTTAATGTAAAAACGGAATAGGACTGATTAAAAAATAATATTTCTTCGAATAAAAAAAAAGAACAAAATTTTAAAATGATTTTTACTGTTTATAAAGATTTAAAATAAATTCTAACCCAAAATACTTAATAGAAAAATGTTTTAAAATGAATATTTAAACTTTTTTTTATAAATATGAAAATCTTACTTCTTAAACTTAAACACTTAAAAAATGAATTTAATTAAAAATGAAAATGTTTAAAAGTGATTTTTCAAAATATTTAAAAAATCATTAAAATTTTAAAGAGAATTTTTTACTTCTCCTAAAAAGCGAAAATTAAAAAAAAAACGATTTTTTCAACATTTCTTAAACAATTATTTTTGAAATGAGTTTTCCAGCATTAATAAATAGAAAAGTGCTGAAAAATTAAGTTTAGGATTTTTTAAAAAAGGAAAATTTAAAAAAAATCTAAATATTTTTCTTTTTTTTAAAATTCATTTTTAAGAAAATGTTGAAAGTTTCATTGTTAAATATTTTTCAAGATTCATTTTTTAAGTCAACTTAAAGATTAATTTTTTAAATATTTAAATAACAAAAATATCAATTAAAAGAGATTTTTTTTTAAATTTGAAAAGGTAACAAAAGAAAAAATTGTTGCAAAAAATTAATAATTTTAAAAAATACAAAAGTAACTATTCTTGTAAACAAAAAATAAAAAAAAAAATATAAAATAAAATAAAATACATTAAAAATATTCAACGCTTAACATTAAAAAATATTTTTAAAAATTTTTAAAAGAAATATTTTTTTATGTTAAAAGAAATAAAAAAAAATTTTTTTAAAGAAAAGAAATCCTTTAATCTTTTAATGAAACATTTAGATCAGTAGGTTAAAATGTTCCGTCTTTATCGTCTTTATCCTTCCCAAAACCCCAAGTAAAGCAGGTTCGAATCTAATCTAGTTAGAATTTATCTAACTTTTTTTTTCTTTTATGTTTTCCTTTATTTTAACTTTTTTATTTAATTTTTTTTTCAAGCTCAATAAAAAATCTTTTAAAATTTCCTTTAAAAATAATTGATTTCAGAGTCTTGCCGAATGTGCCCAGAACGTGAAGCAATCGAAGGAATCTCTGAGGCAGAAGACACTCATTCAGGGCATGGAGATTGTCAATCAAATCCTCATGGAGCGCCCAACGTCCCTTCCACTTGGCCCGGAGTTGGAAGTTGTTGGGGTTCACGTGAGGAATTGTAGCTACTTCAATTCCAACACACTTCCGCTCAAGATAAGCTTTGTTGGGCCCGATGGGGGGCATGTTCCGGCTATTTTTAAGGTAGCCTCCTCTCTGTTGCTTCTTCTTCTTTTGCTTTATTTTTTTTCAGTTATTTTAAGTTTCTTTTCGTGTTTTTTCGGGGCTAGAGTGGTGATGATTTGCAGCAGGACATGCTGACGCTGCAACTGGTGCGTGTGATGGATAAGCTGTGGCTCCGAGAGGGGCTTGATCTCAAAATGGTGACATTTGATTGTGTCCCAACGGGGCATAAGAAGGGAATGATTGAGCTTGTCACCGATGCGGAAACACTGCGGAAGATTCAGGTCGAATGGGGCCTCACGGGGTCCTTCAAGGATAAACCCATTGCGGAGTGGTTGGCAAAGCAGAATCCCAGCCAACTTGAGTACCAACGTGCTGTGGATAATTTCACAGTGTCATGCGCCGGCTATAGCGTCGCCACGTACATTCTGGGCATTTGTGATCGTCACAATGACAATATAATGCTCAAAACGTCCGGGCATCTCTTTCACATTGACTTCGGGAAGTTCCTCGGGGATGCACAGATGTTTGGGAATTTCAAGCGCGACCGGACGCCATTTGTCCTCACATCGGACATGGCGTACGTGATCAATGGGGGGGATCGTCCATCGACGAAATTTCACCATTTTGTCGATCTCTGTTGCCAAGCATTCAACATTGTACGCAAGCACGGGGATCTCATACTCCACATGCTTGCCCTGATGGCCACAGCAGGGATTCCCGGGGTAACAGCTGATGCGGTAACGTACGTCCGGAAGGCCCTACTGCCCGGACAATCGAATCCCGAGGCAGCAGCTTCATTTGCCAAAATGATTCACATTTCTCTCAAATCCTGGTTCACACAATTCAACTTCTTCCTCCACAATCTCGCACAGTTGCGCTTCAGTGCAGACGAAGACAATGGGGAGCTACTAAGCTTCGTCCCAAGGACCTATACGTACGTTGAATTTTTTTCTTTTTATTGGAGAAATTTTATTTTCATTAAAGAAAAACGTTTATTTTTTAAGAAAAACGTGAATTTTCAAAGCGAAACGTGTTTTAAAGGAAAAACGATAATTTTCAAAAAAAAAAAAAACGTTTTTTTTTCAAAGAAAAGCGTAAATTTTCAAAGAAAAACGTGAATTTTCAAAGAAAACGTTAATTTTCATAGAAAAATGTAAATTTTCATTGAAAAATGTAAATTTTCAATGAAAAAATGGTAATTTTCAGTGAAAAAACGTTAATTTGCAATGAAAAACATTTATTTCCAAAGAAAAAACGTTAATTTGCAAAGAAAAACGTTGATTAAAAAAAAACGTGAATTTTCAAAGGAAAAAATGTTAATTTTTTAAGAAAAAATGTTATTTTTCAAAGAAAAAAACGTTTCTTTTTTCAAAGGAAAAACGTTAAGTTTTAAAGAAAAATGTTAATTTTCAAATAAAAAACGTTAATTTTTAAAGAAAAACGTGAATTTTCAGAGAAAACGTTAATTTTTAATGAAAAAATGGTAATTTTCAATGAAAAAAATCTTACTTTTCAAAGAAAAAACGTTAATTTCCGAAGAAAAAACGTTAATTTGAGGTGAAAAATGTTAATTTTTTAAGAAAAACGTGAATTTTCAAAGAAAATTGTAAATTTTCAATGAAAAACGTTTTTCAAAGGAAATATTGAGAATTTTCCAAGGGAAAAACGTTAATTTGCAAAGAAAAACGTGAGTTATCAAGGAAAACGTTAATTTTCATAGAAAAAACTTTAATTTTCTAAGAAAAAATGTAAATTTTCAAAGAAAAAATTGTACATTTTTAAAGGAAAACGTTAATTTTTAAGAAAAATGTTGATTTAAAAAAAACTTTATATTTCGAAAAAAAGTTAATTTTCAAAGAAAAAAATGTTAATCAGCTGTAAAACGTCAAGTTGCAATGAAAAACATTTATTTTCAAAGAAAAAACGTTAATTTGCAAAGAAAAACGTTGATTAAAAAAAAACGTGAATTTTCAAAGGAAAAAAAACGTTAATTTGCAAAGAAAAAATGTTAATATTCAAAGAAAAAAACGTTTTTATTAAAGGAAAATGTTAATTTTCAAAGAAAATCTTCAATTTTCTCCTCACAGAATGGCCCAAGATGGACGCCTGCAGTCAGTTGTAGTGTATGGGTATCAGAAGAGGTATGATCTGGAGAAGTACTACACGTACATCCTGAAGGTAACGCGACAGAATCAACCAGATCCAGCCTATTTGTTTCGTTCCTACAAAGAATTTCTGGAATTTCATCAAAAACTCTGCCTTCATTTTCCCCTCGCAAAGCTTCACAGGTTAGTTATCTTCTTTTTTGTCTTTTTTACATTTTTTACTTTTTAATGCTCAAATTAAAGGGATTTTAGCATAAAATTCAACATATTTTAGGGTGGAAAAATATTTAAAAACTTTTAACGTGCAAAATGTGTGTGATTTAATGATGATTTCGACTCAGAAACTTGAGCTGAATGATAAATTTTCAATTGAAGAAATTTTCTTCTGAATTTATCTGATTTGTTGCTGATTTCGACAGAAAAACTTCAATTTTAATGAAGTCCTTGAATTTTAAGAATTTTCATCATGATTCATCTGATTTATGCCTGATTTTGACCAAAAAATTGGTCTGAATAACAAATTTTTAATTGAAGAAATTTTTTTCTTCATAATTCGAATAGTGCTTTTGACTTAAAAATACCTAACAATTTTAATAAATTCCAAAGTGTAAAATTTTGGGTCAATTAAAAGATTCAACCTTCAAGACGAAAGTTCTTTGGTTCGTATCCACCCTTGGAATTAGTTCTTAACACTTTTTTTTCCTCTGGAAATTTTTCAGCTTTCATTTAAGACTCTTAAATTTTAAATCTTCCATCGTATCGCCGTATTTTTCGAAGCACAAAGTTTTCGACTTTCCCTAGAACTTCATCAGGTGCCTAAAGGAATTTTTTTCTTTTAAATTAAACATTCTCTATTTTATTTAAAATTCAAAATTTAATTTTATTACTTTTTTTAAATCGAAAAATGCTTCTTAGAGTCTTAGAGAGAAAAAAAAAAAGATAAGAAAAAGAGAAGCTCCCCCTAAAAAAGGAGTCCTTTTCAGGCTTCTGTGTCGGAGTAGTCCTTTGTAATTGAAAGCTTCTGTCGTTGTTCCTTTTGCATGTCCCGCAACGTCCTCGGTGGGCGATCTGCGTCATCGTCATCATCATTGAGATCCATGAGGATTGTGTGCGGAAGAACCTTTTGCCGGTGAACGGCAACTGAGTCACGGGCACGGGGTTTTGGGGCTGGGGCCGCTGTGAGATGATTGAGACTCTGTCGATGCTTCGACACCATGTCCCAGCTGTCGTAGTCACCCTCACTCTGTCCGATAATTTCGTCATCAATGGCAAATTGGAGTGTCTTCTTCTCCCCACGCGGTGGCTGCGGTGGCGCCTCTGCGGTGGTGGCTGCCTTGGCGGAGGTGCGCGGGATGGCAACGGGGGCAAAGGTTGCGGATTCAGCGAGAATTTTATCCGATGCTGCATTATCCACACGATGATCCTTCTTCTTTTCAACAGTTATTTCCTTTTCTTTTCTCTTTGCGTGCTTTTGCTTCAAAACTCTTACCTTGATTGCCTTGCTCTTCGTCTCGGGGCTCTTCACACTCATCCCACTCTTCCTCTTCTCCTTCCCCGAAGCGGCTGCACTCTGGGCTCCTCCTGTTGCTGTTGTAGGGCTAGTCGTCTGTTGCACCACTCTTGGTGGATTGAGGGGAAGATTTGGGGGCTTAATCTCCGCATTTGGAATGTTTGATGGTGTGGAAATCTTCAGGGGAATATCCTCAGCACTTCGAGGCTCTACAGCATGCTCCTCAAGTTCAATGTTCAATTTCTCATGAATATTATTATTTTTTGTTTCCTCTTTCGGCGGTGGAGGAGCTTTCTTCTTCCCCCCTGCAACATTCTGTGATGATTGGAATGCATGATTCCCATGATTCTCCCCCCTGGAGGCCTCATCTTGATGATTTTGATGCTTTTCTGGCCTTTCAATCACATTTCCTGATGACTCTTGATGGTGATTTAAATTGATCCTCAAGGGTTCATCCAAAGAAGGATTTTCTCTACTTAGGATCGTTGATCGTCGTAGTTGTGTCTCAACTCTTGATTGTCTCTGTACTGATCGTTTATCCAAGCGAATTGCTGAAAAAGTTGGAAAATAGCATTGTTTTCAAGATGTTGATAGTTTGCAATTGAAATGGGTGAATGTTCCACATAATAGATGGCGCCACTAATTATAAAAAAACAAATATTTCTTTAATTTAACATTTTCAAGCACAATATGGATTGAAATGTTTTATAAAAGGATTTTTTTTAGAAAGATTTTTGAACAGAATTTTATTTATTTGGTGAAGATTTAAACATAGAAATGTGTTTCGAATGTTCCTGATTTGTTTAATACTATCTCGATTTTTTTTTGATATTTTTTAATGATTCTAATGATCTTTCGATGTATCTTAAGCTATTTTGATATGGTAAGCCTTGAATTATTTTGATATTTTTTTTAAACAACTTTAATGTTTCTGAAACAAGTTTTGCTGTTAATGACTCTTCTAAAGTATAATTTTGATATTTCTAAAGCATAATTGATGTTTCTGTATAGAAATATTAATGTTTTAAGGGAGTTTCTGTTGCTATATTTTGCAGTTTTAACCCTTTCGTGTGTTTTGGGTCATACGTAGACTCAAACGTGAAACATTTAATTTTCTTAAGTTTTAAAGAATTTAATTGTTTTTCCTAGTTAGAAATACTTGAAATTCATGTAGAATAAGCTAAAAAAGACGTTTCGCCTAAGAAATGTTCTCTGAAAACATTCTTAGAATAAATATCATGATAAAAAAGCGCATGTTTCAATGTTTTTATGTTTCATTTTGGACGCGAAATGGTTAAAGTTCTTTCGATTTTTACTAACTCTATTTTGATGTTTCTGATGCAGTATTGATATTTCGAAAGATACTTTGATATATCTGAATCTGTTTTTTGCTCGATAATTATGAAACAAAATTAATGTTTCTGTAGCAATTTTTATGTTTCTAAAACTATCTTAATATTATTAATGTTCTTTCGATGTTACTTTTGTCAGAACCTTAATAATATTTGTATGTAAAACTCATTTTTTTAGTGGGGTATTGTATTTTCTGATTAGAAACTTAATGTTTCATGTGAAATCTTCATGTTTCACGGCTATAATGTTCAATTTCTGATGCTATCAATGATTTTTTTTGTTAATTGTAAGATTTTTTGTGTTGCACTATTATATGTTTTGGATGTAAAAAACTTAATGTTTTGCATTTTTCAATACATGTTTCGTGTGTTCCAAACAAATATTCCGTTTAAATTTAAATGCTTTTTAAATTTAAAATTTACAATGAGCAGATGAAATTAAAGGGTTATTAAGTGAATTAATTAAATAATAAATTTACTTTATTTAATTACTTTGGTGAAGGATTTTTAGTGGCGCCATCTAGTGTGTAAGAAAACACTACTGGTGAGAATTTCAAACTATTAAATAAACTCACGTGGTAGTGACTGTGGTCGCTCAATTGACACAAAATTGTCAAAATCCGCGGTTTTACGGTAGAATCCCGTGACAACCACTGAATCCTCGGGGGAGTCATTTTTGGGTGCCGTTGGGAGACGATCGAAAGTGAGTCGATGCCGGAACCAGCGCAATTTAATACCCAATACAGCCACAATCATACTAAGGAGTGCCCCAAGAGAGCAAATTGCCACAAAATTGAGTTGAACTGCAAAATGGAATTTTTAGTTAAAGAAAAATGTTTTTTTTTTAAAGAATTTTTCGTTTAAGGATCTCTTTTCTTACCATTTTCTCTGGGTTCCAATACAGCCATTTGATGGAGGGAAATGAGGGAGGAAGAAGCCACGAATTCACCGTGCCGTAACGAAATGTAATTCACCAACTGAATGGGACGAATTGTGAAGCAATTAATTTGTCTTTTCACCAAACTCCCATATACCTCTGTTGTTTGATAAAAATACGCGTAACAATATATTGATAAGATGCTTTCAATTGCCTCGTTTTGATATCCCCCAACTGTGAGCTGATTTCGATTTTGTGGGGGCAATTGAGGAATTTTTTTTTCTCTTCTCCTTCTTTTGCCACATTTTTCTCATTCCTTTCAACACACAAATTTTGGAAAGAGAAATAATTCGCGGAAATAACACTGAAAAAAAAAAAGTTTTTGGGGGATGATATCCGGAAGATAATTTGTTGGCTGACAAACCGTCATGGTATCGTTACGTTAGATTACACAGAAGAATTCAATCGATTGAGCTGTGCGAGAAGGACGATTTATTGAATTTATCGCAATACGATAGTTTACAAGTGGCTGACTAATCCAACTGGTGCGCTGTCTGTACTATCTATAACCAGACATTGAATCGCGCGCAAAATTCCCTAAAAATTCTCTTATCAATCTCAGAATTGATTGGCAATAAAATCTCTGCTTGTTCTCTCTCTCATTTTCTCTCTTTTCTTTTAAATTTCGCGCCCTTCAGCCTTCCAAGTGGAATTCACGTGGGACGTTCAAATGTAAAAACCGTTGCGGACAAGAGATTACCGGAAATAAGGACCTTCCTCATTTCCTTATTCAATTCAGCCGATGAGATTGCACATTCAGATCTCGTCTATACCTTCTTCCATCCACTCTTGCGGGATCAGCAAGAGGCGGATATTCATGTGGCCAAAGTTAAAGGTAAAAAATAAAAAAAGAAAAGAAGAATTTAAAAAAAATCAGAACATCGCTGGATTTTTTAAAGTGGCTGTTTTTCGTTTACAGAAACAAAATCAGCAATTCCAACTGAAAGAGTTTGTGGAGAAATTAAGTTATCCCTCCAATATCACAGGGGAGCATTAACAGTGATGGTGAGTGAAAAAAATCATTTTTTTTAGTAAAATGGTAAGTTTGGTAAACTAGGTAAATTAGGGGTAAAAAATAGTTTAAAAATGTGTTAATTTTAGTTATAAAAACAATGTGATAAAAAATAAAAAAAATATATATATTTTTTAAAACTTCTTTTGGAAATTTTACCCGTATTACCAACATTTAACAAAAATTACCGTAACTTACCAAAATTATCCTACGTTGACTCAAATAATAAATTCAGTAAATATTTTTTTATTTAAAAAGTTTATATAAGGTAAATAATTACCAAATCTAACAAAAAATTACTAAAACTTTTACCAAATGTACCTATCGGAAAAAAATACTGAAATATCACAAAAATAAAAAAAAATAATACGATTTACAATTTATAATTTAAAATAATTTAGAAACGAATAAAATTATTTTTTTATTGATTACCAAAACATATTTTTAAACATCTTTTGGGAATTTTACCCGTATTACCAACATTTACCAAAGTTACCAACATTTAACAAAAATTACCGTAACTTACCAAAATTATCATACGTTAACGCAAAGAATAAATTTAATTAATATTTTTATTTATTTATAAAATTTACATTAGGTAAATAATTACCAAATCTACCAAAAAATTACGAAATGTACCTATCGGAAAAAATTACTGAAATATCACCAAAATAAAAAAATAATACGATTTACAATTTATAATTTAAAATACCTAATTTAGAAATGAATAAAAATTTTTTATTGATTACCAAAACTTACCAAAATTACCGGAACTTAAGAGAGTTATTGATACTTACCTTAATTAGGCAATCAAATTCCTATCTTAAAAATTTAATTGAATTAAAATTTTTTCTCTAAAATTTTACTAACAATTTATCAAAATACAAACAATTAAAAAAAATTTCATGATTTTTACACACAGTGGTGGTCATGAAAACAGAATGACAAATCCTTTGAAAATATATGGAGAAAAATGAAGGAAAAAATTAAGATAAATTTAATGAAAATTTCCAGGTTCATCATGCACGCTCCCTGCCTGTTACAACGAGTGGCCAAGAACCGAATACATACGTGAAAGTTTACTTGAAACCCGATCCAACAAAAGCAACGAAACGCAAGACAAAAGTCGTTCGCAAAAATTGCTTTCCCAGCTTTATGGAAACGGTATGTGCGACAAAAAAAAAAGAAAGAAAATATCTGTGTAGAGAAAATTGCAAAAGGGCCAATATTTTTTTTCTTTATTTTTTTGTGTTGCAGCTGGAATACCGAATGCCGCTGGATTTCATTCAGAGCCGTCAACTTCAGGTCACCGTGTGGTCGCATGATTCGCTGCAGGAGAATGAATTTCTGGGTGGTGTTCAACTGGAGCTGGGAAAGATGAATCTGCGCGAGGAGGTGATCCGATGGTTCCAACTTGGCTACGTTCCACGTTCGTAGGAGATGATGACCCACCCACACTGTGAGCCAACTTTTTTTTCATTTTCATTTTTTTTTTCATTTCGCCAAAATAGAGAATTTTTCTTTTTTTTTTTTTTCAATTTTTCAAAAAAAGATTTTTCTTTTGATTTTCGCATTAATTTAACAACATTCCTAATTGATTAAGAAGAAGAATAAAACAAACACAGGAATTATTTAAAATTAGCTCAGAGAAAAATTCTAAAACAAAAAGCAAATTAAATGTTTTTCACTGAAAAAATAAATCTAATATTAAAAAAAATTTCTCAGTGTTTTAATGGTTGAATTTGAAAGTTAAGTTTACGTTAAGAACAACTTATTTTTTTTACATCTTGCCTTCAATTTAGATTTAGTCATCAGTTTTCAAGTAACAGAATCTAATAAAAAAATCAGGAATCTACAACTTATGATAAAACAAGCGAAACTTGAAAAAAATTTTTCTTTAGAAATCAATTTCAATTCCAACGATGACGAATGTTTGATTCTTAAGGGTTTTGAAAGTCCTTTAGAATCATTTTAATTTAAAATTTGATTTATAAGAAAAATTACCTGTTTCCAAAGAACCTGAAAAAGAATCTTTTTTGCGAACATTAAAGTTCTCTTCTTGAATCAAAAAACTTTTTAAAATCATTGAGAAACTTCGTAAATAATGTCAGTAAATTGATTATGAAACGAGAAAAATATGTTTAGGAAAATTAAGAATAGCTGTCTAAAAGATTCTGTTCTGACTCCGTTATTCTGATTCCTTTAATTCCTAATGCGTTTTTGGATAATATTTTTTTTTGTTACAAATTTTCGTGATTTTTGAAGAAATTTTCTTTTATTTCCGAAACAATCAGAAACTGTTGCATATTCTTCGAAAATCTTCGGATCGGTGGATTATTCGTCAAAGATTTGAATGATTCGCCAAGATTCGATTGATTCGCTAAGATTCAGGATTTTCCTAGAATTCAAATTAATTTATAAAAAGTTTATTAAAATTCACAAAAAAAAATATTAAAATATTCTGCAGATTCTCGCGATTCTTGTTAATTTAATAAAAATTTCTTGGTGCAAAATTTATTTAAAAAAAGACCTATTAAAAATTTCTCCGCGTGCAATGAAAACTTTTCCATTTGCAGCTATAAAATATCTTTCTTTTTTTTTCTAAAGTAAAAATTTTCCTTTTGTGGAAAAATTCGTGAACAACGTTTATCAGCCGTGAGGCACGTGCCTACAGAAAGTCTCAAACAATGAATTTTTTCCCCAAAAAAAAAGCAATAAGCTCTTTAAAATGATTGACACGGAAATGATTGCAGATTGGAGATTTTTTTTCTTCAACTTGATTTTCAAGACATATCTTTTGCAGGTTTTTCAGCCCATTTTCCTCTGTCCCCCCTCTCTCCCGCAACTTGTTGCTTTTTCCCTCGGAGCTATGGAATTCTGCTGGATGAGCAGGAAAAGTTTAAGTGAAAAAAATGCCCCAAAAGAAGTTTTTATTTTGTTGAAAGACAGCGAACGGGGAAAACAACAAATCAGGCAAATAAAATTAGTTGAAGAATGCCAAAAATGTGTCTCAAAATCACCCTTGAATATAATGATAAATTAACTGCGGGGTATGAGCAGGAAAAGAGTCCCAAACTAAAGAGACGAGTCTCAAGAAGAGGAAGAGAGAAGAGAGAAACTTCTTAATGAGATTTGCAGGCAAGAGATTTAACAAGTAATTTGTGGGTCGTCTCACTGGCTAATCATTGGCTTTTCAGGGGAATTTTGTGCTTAATTTTCTTCAACAAACACAAGAAAATCATTCAGTTTTAAATGTATTTTTGAAGAACTTCTCCTAATTTGCAAAAGGTACTCCCAATCAGCAAAAATTCATTCATAAATTTCCCCCGAAAGTCTGATGATCTTCTTCCGATCTTTCTGTTCTTTTTTCCCTTCTAATTAAAACAGCAAAATGTTTATGTAAAGAAATTTCTTAAAAATAATTTCTTTTCATTTTTTTTGTGTGAAATTTCCACACAGCGAAGAAAATCTCACAACATTTTCTTATCAGCCCCGTGCTCAGCATATTTCTCGTGTTGCAAATATATATTTTTTTATTGCCTGTGGCATTAAATGAAATTTTTCAATGTGCCAGGTTTTTCTTTTTTTTTTCTTTTTAATTTCTTGCAATCTTATCACGAAGCAGTGAGTTTTTAAATAAAAAAAAAAGTAGTACCCTACCAACAGGGTAATGCTCCCACAACTCACCCTATATTGCAATGAATCTTAACGTGTCCTATTTGGCTTTGTTAATTGCTTCACTAACCATAAGAAATTTTTAGCGCTTAATTGTATTAAAGGTTTAAAAGGTTTTTAAAATATTAAAATTTTTACATAAATTTAAAAGTATTTGAGCAAGAAACTTAAGAAAAATAACATTTTTATCAATGGAAAATCCTTTCCAGATGTTTTGAGGGAGATTTATCCGGTTCTGTGTTGTTTACAACGAAACTTCTTCCTCAAACTATCTTCTCCTGCACAACATTGCCGCCAGATAAATTCACCCCCTTCCCGCCCCCAAAAACATCAACCAATTTCATGAGAAGCGAAGGGCGACTGTTTTATGCGTTGCTCTTTGCACACAGACACACAACATACATTATATTGGCCCTGATGACGTCTTCTTGTTATCGCAATTCATCCACCCTCGCAATGTGGGTGCGAAAATGCGAGGGAGTCTTTGCGTGTGACCTCCCACAGCCCCCTTCCCCTCCCCTACAGTCCCTATCATCTGCTTCCTGCTGCCTCGTCCTCAAGTGACGGAATGCATCTGGCGTGGGGGCGTCCATCTCGTCGTGACCTTTGACTGTCTTAGCGAAGTGAGATAAAAAAGAATTCCCGAAGGAATTAATTTCCGAGGACATTGCGAAGGAGGAAGGGAATTAACCCTTTTATGTCAAGCTTAGGTATTTTTAAGTATCCGTTTGAGTTTAACCCTTTCGCGGTTTTTGGGTCATACGTAGACCCAAACGTGAAACATTTTATTTTTCAAATTATTTATGGATTTAATTGATTTTCCTACTTAGAAATATATGAAATACACGCAAAAAAGGCCAAAGAAGACGTTCTGACTGAGAAAAGTTCTCTGAAAGCATCCACAGAATAAATAAGGTGATAAAATAAGCGCATGTTTCAATGTTTCAGGTAACCGCGAAAGGTTTAAGGGTTAAGAGATGGCAAGAAAATTCTTTAGAGTATTTTTTTTGTATATTATTGAACCTGATTGAGTATTTCTTTTCTTACTTAATGAAAAAAATCCATAAAAATTCCATCAGATCCATCAGATTACATTTAACAAAATGGCGTCAACTTGTTTCATTCCTTAGCGTCCTTTAGTCTTATTCTGTTTTAAACGTAAAATATTGCATTCTCCGCAATTTAAATGATTGAAATAGAGTATTTTTTCGAAGTTGTAATTGACTTAAAGCCTAGAATAGGTCAAACAAAGCGTTTCGACAGAATAAACTGAATAATAATCCTCTGAAAACATTCATTGTGATACAAAAAAATGGAATGTTTCAATGTTTCATGCGAAATGGTTTTGAATCTTAACCGATTTACTTTTTTGAAAAAGAATCTATTGATCTGATTTTAATGAAAATTTGTGGAAATCGTCTAAAGTTAACAAAGAAAATTTAGATATTTATAGATATTTCCTGGCAAACATAAAATTTCAGGACGGAAAAGCGTAGATTTTACCCAAAAATCTGAAATATCTTCGTCTCTTCTGACTTTATATTTTGAAACATTTTCACTACTACGTGAAACATTCGTTCTTTTCAACACGATATTTAATATTCTTTGGATTCTCTGAGAGGATATTTCTCAGTTAAAACGTCTTATTTAACCTCTTCTCCGTAAATGTAAAGCATTTTTAATGTAATAAAACGAGAGAAGTTTCAATGTTTCACGTTTCAAATGAGCTTGAAAATGTTTATTTTAGCATTTTTTGTTTTGAAAATGTCTCCTGAAAATCTTGACTTCTGTAAAAGATAGAAACATACGGTTTTCCTTGCAAAAGTTAGTTCCCATTAATCCCTAGAAGCTTGTTAAGAAATTTCTTCCTTTATTACTACTAGATGCCTGCATAATGATTCCAAATATCAATTTTCATAGTTTTCTTTGAATGTTCTGTATTAGTTAGGGTCCTTCGGGTCCGCATGAAACATTGAAACATCCGATGTTTTCATCAAGATTATTATTTAATGGAAGTTCTTAAGGACATTTCTGACTCAAAACGTCTTCTTTGGCATCTTTTTTGTGAATTTAACAAATTTATAACTTGGAAAATCAATTAAATTTAATTGTATTGAAGACAATCTAATGTTTCACACTTGTCTCAATGAATATGAAACTAGTTAACAAGCTGCTCAAAACTTCGATGCGCCATTTTGATTTTTTTTTTTAAATATCCGTTGAATCTTTAATTCAAAGAAAAAAAATCACGCAGAAGTCCCACCGGAAGCTGACAGAAATGGGTTAAAAGAAAAACTCAAGAAATAATGAGAATGAGAGAGAAATGAATGCAAGAATGGACACAGAGAGAGGGAAAAGCTGAAAGAAGAAGAAAAGTAGTTGAGTACGGGCCTGGGTTGAGCACATTATATCGTGTCTGTGTATACCAACTCGCGATATTTCCACTTGTTGAGCCGAGACCGAGTTCAAGCTGAGAGAATTCCGAGTCCCCCATTCAGTTTGATTTGGGCAACTGAACAAGATTGGTTGTTGTTGTGTGTTAGGAAGAACGCTCGCTGTTGCACTTTTCGGCACATTTTTTTCTCACAGTGTCTGTGTGTTTTTATGAGTGTTGATTACCCTCCCAAAAAAAAAAAAGTTTTCCTTCTGAAGAAAATTCATTGAATTTTCAGGAATTTTTCTGTAGCAAAGAAAATTCCATTTTTTATTGCATATTGTGTGTTGAAGAAAATTCTGAACATTGTGAATGGAGTAAGAACACGAGAGAGAAGAACAACGAAGACTCTGAAGAATTTACACGAGAGAGTGCCTTCCACCCTCGTTAAAAGACTTTTACATTGAAAATAAATTTTATTTTTTGAAAGAACAAATTATTCAAAAACGATCAAAAAAACAGTGAAAAGTGGAGAGAAAATCGAGGAAAAGTGTTTGATAAATTCTTTGCAAAAAAATCTGGATATGAACATGGAAACATTCTACGATATTGGCAGTGGAGACCTGAGAGAACTCTGGGAGTCAGACTTGGATCCGGTAAGTCCCCACATTTTTCTTCTTCGTTTTTACTTAAGCAAGAGAATTAAATTTGAGAGAAGATGAAAAAAAAACGATCCCGCACTTGCAACCGAGTGAAGTGAAGAAAAAATCCCAAAACCTCGCGCATTTCTTAGAAGAAAAAAATCCCACCTTCTCATGCTCTTGAGCACAAAATAATTCATTTTTTTCTCGTTTTATTTACTCTGCATCACCTATTTTATATACTTATAGTTACAAATATATAAAATTTGTTTCTCTTTCGTGCTTGTTCCCCCCCAAAAAAATTGAGACATAATGCGGGAGAAGATGTTAGTTGTAAAAATTATTTAGAAAAAAAAATGTTTGGTAATTAAGTGAGGAGATATTTTTTTTTTCATCTCTGTGTTGTATCTCGAAGACAATTTTACTTTTGCCCGTATAAGCGCCTCAATATAACTTGTCTGTTTGAGTCTTATCGAAAATGTTGCTGGGAAATTTCACTGATAACAGATTTCGCCAGGGAATTCTCAACAAAAAGCAACAAACTCCACCATAAAGCAAAAAAAAATTAAATCATCATCTTCCAGCATGGAAACTCTCGTATACAAAATTCCCGGAAAACACTGAGAGAAAATTTAATGAAAAAACAGGATGTGTCAGAATATTTGAAAATTTTTGAATATTGGAACTTACTCTTTACGCAGTGAAAGTTCATCATTTTTATCGTTTTGAGAAGCTTTTCTTCCTTCTGAATTTTATGAATTATTCTTTAAATATTACTTATGGGGTTGGTTATGTGTCAGGATTGGCCGAATAATCCAAGAATAATTAACCTAAACGAGTAGATTAATTGAGGAATTTAGTAATAGACTGAATTTGATCACCGAAACCATATTAAAAGCCAATAAAATGAAATCTTTTTATACATTCTAGCAGATTCTAGTAGTTTTCTAGGAAAATTATCCCTGAATAAATGTCATTTGAAAGCCTTCAATTGTATTCTAAAGATAAATTCAATATTCTTATTGTATCGCATGAATGCTTAAATTTGAAACTGCAAGAATTTGTCCTTTCTGAATGTATTAATTCTTCTTTTTATTCTTCTATTTTTATTTTAATTAACAACATCCTACAGTTCTGGATGTATTAAAAAGATGAATTCAAGCAGTTTTTCTTGCAGAACATTTTATATTCAGTTTAATATTTGTTTTAGCATATTGAGAATCAGAAAATTCTAGCTGATTTTCGTATAGTGTTAGAACTGTTGATTGACCAGCTCAAGAAGGCCACTGACTCCCTAATGGTTGAATTTAAATTTAGTTTTCTTTTAAATAGTTTTCTAGTAGTTTAGACACACTACTGCAAGAATCTGTTAGGAATTCTTATAAGTCTCATGAAATTTTTTAAACGTTAAAAATAAGCTAGATTAGTAATTTTACCTCTGTAAAACCTCCTAAAAATCGTAAGTTAAAGTATAGCTCGAAATTGCTTGAAATCAATTTTTCTCTATCTACCTATACTGCAAAAATGATAAACTTTACGCGCGTCACAGAAAAATTTAATTTGATCCCCAACAAATTGACAAATTGCTCGATAATCTTTTTTTTTTGGAGGTGTTTAATGTTCAATTTATAAATTCTGCTGACTACTAGAATGCAATTGAGAGGAGCAAATCATTTTTCAGGGCGTTGATCTTATTTACTTATTTTATTTTTATTTCAAATAGATCTTAATAGAGAAGTTTAAAAATTCAAAAGAAAAATCATCTTGAAATCGTACTTAAGGTGTTCAGAAAATTCTAGCAGTTTTACATGGAACTATCAGTTGGGTGCATTGAGATACCGAATTGTTCTCAAAGCGTTAAGTGGTTTTAAAATTAAGCCCACAAGAGCAGTTTGATGCCCTAAGATGTTCAACTGACATTTCCTTCGTGTAAAACTGCAAGAATTTTCTAGTTTAACCCTTGGAGAATTTTAAATCGCCACAGAACTAAAAAAAATGAAAAGAAACTTGGAAAAACATTTTCTTTCCGATAGAAAATTAAGGACAAAGTTTTGAGGTTCGAATTAGAGATTCTGCAAAGGGTTAAAATGCACTTAAAAGAACTAAGAAATTAAGAAATTAATCAGAGAAAACTTCCTAAATCTTTAATTACAAGTTCTCAAGAAAGGCATGTTAATACGTTAGAAAGTATTAGTTGAGCTTCACACCCATAGCATAGACAATCTATTGAATCAAACTACCCTGAAGGAACTATCAAAAACTGCTAGAAAACGACGAAAATTGCAGAAAAGTGCAAAAAAACTACTCGAAATCTCTTGCAAGACGTCCGTTTCTTTCAGATGAATTTTTAATGTTTAAATGAAGAAAAAAATGAAGGAGGTACTGCAGCAAGTGAAGGGAAAATAGAAAGCAAAATATCTTGCACGTGATTGCAAAAAAAGAAGAAAAGAATGGCACTTCTTGATCTTGCTTGGCATATCATCCCTTTTGCCACCACATGTAAGTCTTTACAATGCTATACGCGAGTAACCTGTGCTGATGAGAGCAATGAGATTGTCTTTTCCACCTGGATGCGACAAGGACGGCATACCGCGTGCTGCGGGGCTGGAGTGAGTGGGACAAGGCGAGGCACACCCAAGTGTGGAATTTTTGCGCGATCGAGAAAATGGTCGCGGCAAGAAGTTGCTGCTTAACGGGTTTTTTTTCCTCAAGTGAGTGTACTTTTACACCGTGCCCTGACGTCATCGAATGCCGCTCTCGAGGGGGGCCCCCGCGGGTGCGTGTAATGGCATTCAAAGATTCTCAATCTACACACAAATCAAACCTCAAATGCACATTGGAATTCTCCTCGAAAGACGTTGCAGCAAAGGCAAAAAAAAATTGAAAGCTCTGCTTTCGATCTTTTAAAAGTTTTTTTTAATGAATAAAAAATTCTTTTAATTGATGAATTTTTGGAAAGAAAAATTTCTGCAGAAAATCAATAAATTTGATTGGGGCAGCACGGCAAGATGAGGATGACCATTCCGGTGCGAGCTCCGTGTGGATTCACAACTAAAATGGTTCGCGAGATTTTTTCTTACAACATTCGGGTGTTGTTGGCTTTTCGTGTTTGGGAGTGCGTAAGCGAGTCAAAAGTCAAAGACCTTTTCTTAAAAAGAGTTTGTGTGGTGGAAGAGATCCCCCCGAAAAAAAGAAGAAAGAGCGACAGAGAAGAATCTTTTCTGACCGAATGATATGAGGGGATAATTGAGTAATTCATGATTGAGAATAGTTTTTTTTATTCCATTTCTTCTTAGCTAATCCGCCCTGTAAGACATTTTCCCTCATTAATTTGTCTTTTCACAAATATAATTCCATATAGCGTAACAGCATGAAAATATTATTGAGATTGAAATAATGTTGTGATGAAATGGTTATTTTTTATGGAATTTTCATATTGATAAAAATCTCTCGGAGGTCATGGAGGGTGCAAAGAAATTATCACACTCTCTGTATGTTTCAGCATTTTTCTTTTGATGAAAGAAAAAAAAGTAATTTTTAGTTGAAGAAAATAGGTAAGAAGTTGTGGAGAAATTTTAAGAATAGTTAAACGGATTAAATTTAAAATCAGCAATATAAACGTTTGAAAATAATATGAATAATTTCTAAAAAGTGCCAGGATCGGTATTTTCTAGCAGTTTTTTTTTCTGATAATCTTCAAATAAAGAATTATCAGTCAGATACTTTTAAACTTCATTAAGCGGTCCCAGAAAACGGTTAGAGAACGTAAAAAATGGTATAGAAATATTCTTCAAACAAACCACACTAAAATAAATTTCAGGAACTACTAGAAAAAATCAAAAAGGTCTTATAATGAACATCCCCAATTTTTCTTGATATGTTTGAAAGTAAGAAAAGTGTGGTTAGAGTAAAAAAAAACTTTAGAAAAACCCAAAGAGAATCTTGTAAAGAAGTCTAAAATGGATATTTGAAAATCAAAGGGAATCGTGGTAAAGCAAGTATCAAGAACTGCTAGAATAATATTGCAAACTTTAAAAAAGGAAACAGTTTTTTGTTTGAAATTCTAATGTATATTCTGCTATAAAGTGCGAGAAAATTCAATAAAGTTCTTTTCAGGAAACATAGGATATGCTAAAATACTCAAGAAAATTGTCAATAATTGCTAGAAAAAAGCAAAAAGTCTTCTAATGAACATCTTAAACTCTCCTTAAAATGTTAGAAGATAAGAAAAATATGGTTAGAGCAACAAACGTTAGAAAAGCAGATAGAGATTCTTGTAAAAAAGCCTAACATTTATATTTGAAAATTATGAAAGGAATCATAGTGAAGCAAGTATTAAAAAAACTGCTAGAATAATAATCTAGACCTTAAAAAAAATAAAGAAACATTTTTTTTTGCTAAAAATTCAATAAAATTCTTTCCAGGAAACACAAGAAATTCTAAAATACTCAAAAAAATTATCAAAAATTGCTAGAAAAAATGCAAAAATTCCAAGAACCTCTCAAAATCTGCAAGAAAAACACGAAAACTTTACAAAATAAAACTCAAATCCTCTTTAAACATCTAAAAACACACAACACTGAAGAAACTGTCGGGAATTTCATCAGGAAAAAAAGCGAAAACTTTCGCATACAGAGCGCATAAACTGAAATTAATTAAAAATCAAATAATAAAAATGATTAAATGGATAAAACTTTACGTAAAAGCAACTTTTTCATACGTCTGTGTTTCTTTTTATTTTAACGAAGAACATTAAATGGGAAGAAAACTCATTGAAATTAAACATTTTTAGACGCCTTTTTGTGATTTTTAGATGTAATTAAGAAGGTTTCTTCTTTTGGAAAATCCCCCTTCAAATGATCAGTAACAAACTTGGGAGGAATTTCAACGCATGGTTTATGCAAGATGTCTTATCCAATGTACTTTATCTTTCAGTCATAAAGATTTTATATTTTCTTCTGGCCAATTATTAAGTTTTTGATTATTTATATGGTTTTGTCGCTTTGTGAGAATTTAAAAAAAATTCTAGCACTTTTTGGCAAATTCTTCTGCCTGCATTATTTGTCGAAGCATTTAGCACGTTCTTGCTGAATAAACTGTATACAATGCAGACTCATTCTCTGTGTACTGTAGACAGTCTCTCTGACTTGTTTTCGTTCATTCCACCCGCTTCCTTTTGGCGCGTGGAGTCTGCATGTGATGCACCCCCGCAATTAGTGACGTACAAAAGCCCACGGAAGAATCTCCCCGATGACGCAGACTTGAGAGAATTTTCTCAAATATGTAAGAACAAAAGCAAATGCGAGATGCGCAGATTTACTCTAAATGAGAATAGAAAAAAATCTCAACAAATCAAACCTTGAGCTCTTTAGGTTTGGGAAAGAAAATTGCCAGTAACAAAAAAAAAATTATAATAGAAGCAAAAAAAAGCTGAATGAAAGAAACAAATTTCATGCTTGCAAAAACCTCTCACTTTGAATTAAATTTCGTATCTCTCGCGCCGAATGCGGTGCTTTTTTTCTCGCCAAGTACTTTCACGTTTATGTCATCAAAAATGCGCGGGGCGGTGCGACGGTGAAGAGAATAAGTATAAGTGTAAGACCAATGTCCTATTTGCAAAATGATCTGTTTTTTTTTCTATTTGAATTCGATTCTTGTAGTCAGCAGAAATTTACAATGTAAAATGAACAAGAAATTACATACATTCCAATATTTTGTGGTAAATGTGGCCAATAAAAAAATTTCTAGCAGTTTTTGATTATAACTTTAGCTTAGTTTGATTAATTTTATTTAGTTGTTTGGCACACATTTAGTAGATTTATATGTTTATCATTCGTCAGCTCTAAGTTTGAGTGTAGTTTGAGGGTCGTTAATTGATTTCTAGCAGTTTTTGATAGATACTCCAGTTTGATTTTAAAGGAATCTAAAATTTTTCCTTTGCTTCTTATTGAAAAATTAATTTTTAGAATTCCTTTTGATTGTCTTAATTGTAGTTAAGTTCTTGCATTTTTTTTTACAAAAACTTCATTACATTCCAAAAATTCATCTGAACAAGAAATTCTAGCACTTTTTCTTAAAGAACTTTCCCATTAATTTCCTACAGAATTCACCTTAAAGTTCTTTAATAAATACAAATTAAGCAAGAGATGGCGCTAGTTGTCCACATGATTTAATTTCCATAATCTAATTTAAACTTATTGAAGTACTTTTGCTTAATTTTTCTCACTACAAGAAAATCGTACAAATTTATGCAGAATTTTTTGTAGAGATAAAAAAATTCTGCATAAAAGTATTAATCATAAATAGTAATTAGTTGAATTTGATGCATTTTTCATTGAACACCGCATCCATCGAATAAATACATGAGAGAGCCAACTTTCAGCGCCACTAGAAAGAGAGAGAATAAATGAGAAAACAAATCTCTAGGTGGGAGAGAATCCAATACAATATATTATTATTAATTAATGTCGGCAATGAATTATCGAATAGCTGGTTGTTTGAGGCACGTGAAGACCTTCCGTTGCAAATTTTTCGCAGTAAAATCAGCACCTACATTCCATTTTTTTTTTCGTATTTCTTTTTCCACATAAAATTTTCCAAACTTTTTTACACTTTTCCACCCACAATGTGCGTTTTTTTTTCATGCCCACCTAACACCCACTCTGCAGAACAATATATTAACCTGACTGATTACAAATATAGGTCATTTTTCATTTTTTTCTCTCTTTATATGTGGGACTCGGTGATAAGGTTTTATTGAAAATGAAAAAATAACGAGAACGAGCAAATTTGTAAAATAAAAAAATCACAAAAACTACGCCAACATGACTGATATTAATATGAAATAAACTACCTCTACTAATTAGATCACAAGTAGCGGCACGTTGAAAATTTAATTGAGTAGTTTAGCTTGTTCAGAAGCACACACAAGAGCTTTTTTTTCTTCAGTGTAAAGAAAGATAAATTTGAGTATTATTAAAAATAAGACTTTCTGGAGCACTTTGGCGTGACTAATCTTGCGCGACAACAGTCGGAAAATCCATTACAAATACGCAAGATTTTCATCATAAAAGATATCCTCCTAAAGCTGTGATGGCATTGATATTACATACAGTTTGTTCTAAAGCAATGTACTAGATTTTCTTTTAAGGAAAGAATTAATCTAACTAGATAATGGCTGAAAAAAATTCTAGCAATAATCTAACGTTTCTTTCTAGCAGTTTGGGTGTTTAAGTAAAATTTCTAGCACTCTTTGACCTAAAACTTTAGCGCAGTCTCATTTATTTAATCCATTTAGTAGCAGACTTTTTAAATAGAATTTTACTCTTTCGACATTATAAGTTCTATAAGCTTAAGGAGTTCTAGAATTTAACAAGTTAAATACTGTGCAATTCTAGCAGATTTTCCCCAAAATTTCTAAAAGAATTATGTAATCAATTAGTTGCATTGTAGTGTTTAATTGTCCTCCAAGGGTTAATAATTCAACAAATAATTTCTTTGAAAAAAAAAACTCTCAAGAATTATTAAAAGAATGTAATTCTAAAGAGACTCCAATACTCTTCACAATAATTCACCACTAGATGGCTGCAAAGATACTTCCCGCGCAAATCAGCAATTTAAATTTCGGCCGACAAATTGGTGTGCAGAGCTTGCAACAAAAATTACCGTTTGCCGTACATTTTGCTACCTATATAATGCTGTGCATATGTATGCTACTATATATACAACATACATATATGTATTTATGTATGCTGAAATGTGAATTTCACGCGAGATTTCACTTACACGGCGGATTCTATGTGAATTCAAAAAAATTGTGGCTCAATGAAGATGGTCATAAGAAAAGAACATAACACGGTGTGAGAAGAGGATGAATTGAAAATACAATTTCTGCTTTTGCCAGGTGATATTAATTTTATACTAAAGCCCCAGATTTAATTGCCGGAAACTGGCCTCCATGTGTGTGTGTGTGGTGAAAATTCACACTCTTTTTGCCCATTTTTCTATTCACCGACGAGGAGCTTCTGCATTTTTAGCTAATGATCATGGTCATTGCGTAAAAGACTTTCAATGTATGTATGTATGTGAGAAAGATGGTTGAAAAAAACGTCTCTCAGTGTGACAATTTGCTGCACAAAAAAAAAACATGAATCACGATTTCTCCGGATCTAATGCAGACGATCACCTTCACTTTTTACCAACAAGATTGCATTCTCCTCCTGCATTAGATCAATCTCTCTCTCTCTCTCGTGCACATTGGAGGCTCTTAAGGTTTTACAAAAAAAAATCCATTTTTTCTTACGAAACCTCCAATAAACCACAAGAAAAAATTATTTACCTAATTCCTCAAGTAATGGAATAAATATAATTAAATATTTAAAGCAGAAAGTCATTCAATTGGAGCCAAGGGGTGTATAGATCAAAAAGAAATCAAAATATTTAACAGATAAATAGTTCTTAGTTAATAGTACTAAACTCAAGCCCAAAAAGTACTAAATTGAAGCCTAAAAAGTATTTAAAATCAAGCCTCAAAAGTACTAGATTCAATCCTGAAAACCACTAAATTGAACCCTAAAAAAGTTAGTTAAGTTTTAGTTCTAAAAAAGCTTAAACTGAGAAGAAAAAGCTCTTAGTTCAAATCTAAAAAGTACTAAATTCATGACTGAAAAGTGCTAAATTTAAACATAAATAGTAGGTACTAAATGTAATTTTAAAATGAGTTATTTGGTTTTTATCAGATCAGATTTTATCAGATTATTTGCCAATATTTATCAAAAAAAAAAGATCAATATATTCGGTAGTTAAACACCCCTTAGTTAGTGCCTTTTCAGCATATAATGAACATTTTTTTCTTCTTCTTTTTCAAAATGTAAAGGAGAAAAAAAAACATTTTGTATTTCATTCACAAAATGATAGCGCACATTGGCCACGAGAAAATTTCTCTCATTCTCATGTGATTTTATTTATTTATTTTTTTTTTTACTTTTTTCTTTTGTATGTATTGCTATAAATGGGAGATCAAGTACCACGTGAATATGCAATCTGCGTGTTAATTGTAATTTCTTTATTATATTTCATTTAACCCAATAAGTTTTTTATTATTCTTATTTGCAATACGTTTTTCTTTCTTTTTTTTTAATTTATGGATTTTAATTGATTTTTAACGAGGTTTAACGATTTAATTCATTTCATCGCATCGCTGGAAATTATTATTAGCATTGATTGAAGTCAATGTGGCCCCCTAGTGTGTATTTTATTGCTTATTTTAGGTGGAGTTTAAAGTTGTTTTGCTCACTAGAGGGATGATTTTTGACATTTAAGTCATGTTTTGTGCATAAGAACGACATCTTGCGGAATTTTTATCTATCTACAATCAATTAGAGCCACGAGACAATTTTAATTTTCCTTTTTCCTCTTTTCATGAAGATTAAGTTTTATTTAATGAATGGATTTTCTTAATTCTGCTAAATATTTCGTAAATTTCAACGAATAAAAGCCCTCTAGTGGGATTTTTTTTCAATGTTTTTGTTATCAAATTTTGTCTTGATAAAGAGTTTTTGTAAATGATATTAAAATTTAGAGACACAACAAACGTCTTTCAAAACAACAATTAATATTTTTATTTTTGTTTTTTTTTCCATAAAAATAATAAATTAAAAGAAAAATAATAAAGTTCTATTTTTTTGGTAAGAAAAAAAGGAAAACTAATAATTAGCGAAGATGGATAAAGAATATGGGAGAGATTATTATTATATTGTTGAGAAACGGAAGTGAGCGATAATTGAGCATAAATGTTAGTGATTTTTCATTCAACAACATGCTCTTCTTATGTACAAAACAACATCGTCTTGTGGACTGTGAAATGGTACAGCGCTCTATGGTTGTAAATAAATAGACATGCAAAGAGTAAAAATATTGCTTCTGTTTTTTTTTCTATTCTTTTTATATAATCAATAATATGTATTTAATTTATTTCTAAAAATAATAAGGCGAAGAATTCCGTTAGAATAATTTGATTGTGTGTGCTCTAAGACGGCTTGAAGAGTTTCCAAGTCCCATAAAATCAGAGAGTTAAAAAAAATGAAATTTTCTCATAACAAAAATATTTTTTAGCTTCACCATTTTTTGCACATCACTCTACTTTTGCAACCAAATGAATTTCTTTAAATTTTCTTACATAAAGGGCGCATTTTTGGACATTACAAGATAAAAAAAAATACCATTTTAATACTTGTTGAACCGAAGGTTAACTCTTGGGAATGAAAATGAAATTTTTTGAAATAAATTCCAAAAGCAAAAATACTTGAAAAAGTCTTTCGGGAGAGAAATTTTTGTAAAATGAATTTATTTCATTATGAGAGAAGACCTCCACATAGTGACAAAATAAATATTCATCAATACAAATTCTGGTTTCTTGTCGAAAAAAAGTTCCACTGACTAAGAAAAAATAAATAAATCTCAGTTTCGATTAGAAAAGAAAAATCTCTTGCCTTTTAGGGGGAAGAAAAAGAAGAAGAAGAAGAAAGAGTGGCTGAGAATATAAGGAAATTATGGAAATGCTAATAAATTCTTTTTTTTAAGAAGAAAAAACTCAAGCAGAGGGAAAAGAACCGGCTCAAAAAGATCTTTTAAGCATAAATTTCCCATCTTATGTTGTGAATAAATTGGATGTATCATCTCCTATATATAACTTATACATTTTAAAAGAATAATCGTGTTATTACATAGAGATTGGAGAAGGTATTAAATAATCTCAAGAGATGAGGTTAAAATTTGTACATAAAATGCGGTGTATTTGTACATAATAAAAGTTGCTGGACCACGTGTTTGTCTCTATGGGGGCTTATACCACGATTATATGTACATAAGACACGGTCACAATCACTTCTTATGCCGAGACTTGGCTTCTTTTTCCACTCTCTCACAGCTCTTCGGTAAAGGTGAACTTCCATGAGAGCGGGCGGTGTATTTTATATACATACATAGCATACATATATGTATTTGAAAGGCCAAATCTATTAATCGTGAAATATTTTATTACTCTCGAAAAGGCGACTTTCTATAGATGTGCGCGCGGATATTTCACTTTCGCGCTTCATTTTCAACACATTTTTCAACGAATTTTTATTTAAATTTATTCTTATTATGAAAATAAAGAACTTTTCCTTTAAAATTTAGAATTAGAATTATTTTAAGAATATTTTTCTCTCAGTGTTTTTCTTCTCTGTGGAAAATCCCCCAAAAAATCTCTTGCAAATTAAAACATCTTTCGAAGGGAATTTCCATTTCTTAAACCGCATGTTTAATTTTTTTCTCCTCACTCAGGTGAAAATATTGGTAAAATATATTGCGGGACTGTTTATCAAAGAAGAATTATCGACAATTTCTTTCCCACCTTGCGGGTGTACCGTATCACATAATCAATCAATCAAATTAACATGGTGTCGAGTACCCAAAGCTCCTCACAATGTTAAAAAAAAATTGGTGGACGTAATTAAAGAAGGAAAGAAATGAAAGAAAAAATACGCCAAGCATGAAGGAAAATCAAAGTTCAAATTGCTTGTTGATTGAATAATAATTCAAAGTTATAAAAATAAATTAATAAATCGATTTAATTAATAAATTTGAGAAACCTCAAAAGGTAATAGAAAATATTTCAATAACTTCAAAAAAAAAGTAGTAAAATGCTCCTCTTCTAGGGCACGATTTCATTAAGCAAGTAGAACATTTTATGTGTGGTCATACTACCTACACTACATACATATATTGGTCTGCGAAACATAACTCGGCTTTGGGTCAGTACTGCGTGAAGAAAAATTGTGCGAGGAGGGTGTATGTTGTGGGGAAATGTTATTGTAACAATTTAATAATAAGTGCGTTTTGAAAGAAATTAACAATATTGTGCTATCAATATTATACCTACATAAAATTCTCTCTTCATGTGTAACCAACATTATGATTTTCTTACTTATTTATCTTTTTTTCTCTATGAAGAAAAAAAATCTCAAAGACGCCTCTTTGCAGCCCTCTCTCCTTCTTTTGCGTCTCTCAAACTCGCTTCGTGTATTATATAGAATTTTATAATTTCAAAACTAAATAAATAACTTTATTTTAAACTCTTTCTTTCTCCCCCTAATCCGCCTTTTAATTTATTTACTTCTCCTTTGCACATCATAATGTTTTTATATATAATGTAATATTCTTTTTAATTTTTTTTAATTTGAAATGCATTAATCAAATCATTCACGTAAATCATATTAGATGTATTTATTGTAATAAATTTTCCACAGTATACACGCTTCTAACGGGGACCTTTACTTCGAACACGTAACAAATCAAGGTCTAGTTTAGTTTGGATGTTTGATGCATTGCATTTGACCGTTAATCACAAAACTGTCATTTGAATTTTGATTTGTACTTGACAGTGGCGCCACTGTCGCAATTTGATTTGGTTAAAAGGCGTTTGTTGACCCATAGAAGAAATATCAAAAAATGAATCGTCAAACGTTAAAAATTAGTATCAAACGTTAGGAGAGAAATGTCAAATATTTTAAAATAAATATGAAATAGTTTTAAAGCTAATTTTAGAAGACTAAAAATGCATAAAACTATTAAATATATCATCTCCAAGTTAATTTAAATAAAAATCTGATCAAGAGACGATAATAAGTGATTGATTTTCATGCCATTTCCTGGACAATTTCAATATTAAATAAAATATCCGCTAGATGGTGATAGTTTCCTTGACAATTTACCAAATTAATCTGAATCTCACAGCAAATTAAGAAGGGGGCAAATATGAGACAACTCATTATTTTACCACAATTTTTTTTCAGTGTATTCTCCCAAAATTATCATTCAAACTAATTTCTTTCTACTTTTAACAGCACGAAAAGAATTTAAATGCAAAAAAAAGAAGGGAATTTGTATGAAAAATTTGTTACTAATTGCTGTTCGTTTTGCAATAATAAAATGTTTCCCTATCACACCACATATACCCTCCTCCTCCATCAACCCAATCACTTTGTGCCACACTTTGCGATTTTTTAATTACCTTCGTAGCACGATTTGAGCATAATATGTAATTTCTTTAATTTAATTTTTTTTTGTAACCAAGGCGGAGGCGTTTTGCCAACATAATTTGCATTTTATTTTGACGAATTAATGTAAAGAAAAAATTACTTTTGATAAAATTCTCGTTCTTATTTTGTTTACTTCTTCAATTCTTCTTGTTTTTTTTATCTTCTTCTTTATTTCCTTCTTCGATCAATTTATAGGAGGTGAAAGAAAATCTAGAGAAGAAAAAAAAACTAATAGAAGAGATTTGATGAAGAAGAGGAAGAAAAAAAAAGATGGTTGAATAGAAGAATCACGATAAATTTTGGGAGGTTATTCACCTGTTCCGGTGGTTCTTCTGCGCACCATCGAACTACCTGTTTCTTGTAGCATAAAATAGCCATGGCGAAGAGTGAGAAAAGATAGCGTACAGCCCAATTATTTGATAATAAAGTGCCCTAATTTTTTTTTCCTTCCACTTCACTCCCAACAAGACTATGACAATTTTTTCTTCCTTCTTCTTGTCTATAATATTAACTTTTGAGAGCCCAACTATTAAGTGAGCATAGTGCGGCACGTTTAAGTATATAATGTGTGTGTGTAAGATAAAATTGATGGAGAAAAATTGAGGCAATGCGCCAGAAGATAAGAGAGAGATTGTTGCGGAAAAATTTAATAAGTAATCCCATGCAATTGTTGCTAGCAATCCAATGATTAACACATCACACTTATGTCTGAAAAAATAGAGCTATTCTCCAGATAATTCATTCTTTTTTAAGAAGAATTTTCCATTGAGTGCTCCATTTTTTCTCCCACAACTGTATTCACCTTCTTTTCTTCCCTATAATATATTTTTTTTAAAAAAAAGGTTATCTCTTGCAGTAAAACAGCGTGTGCCACAAGAGAATGAAAATGCGTCACATTTGCTATCATTTTACTTAAGAAAATTTACAATATTTTTTTTCTATAAATATTTTTATTTATGTTTAATGGGAAACACGTGCAACAAAAAATTCTCGCAATCATCAGGAAAGAAGTGTTAAAAAATCCGAAAAAAAAGAAAATATTTTCAGTGCTCCATATTAAACACTTCTTATTCACGAAGCGGTTTATGGTCGTAAAAATAAACGATGATGAAGAAGAGAGTTGAATTTGCAATGCAATGTGCATTTTTGAATTTTTGGAGATGAATAAAAAACACAGTGGGGTTCGAAAAAATAGAATTGAGTAGTCAAATTGTTAAAATAGTATGATAAGGTTAAAATTAAATACATAATTTGTATTAAAAATTTAATTTTGGACAGTTTAAGCGAATTCTATGACTTAAATTTCTAACGACTGATTCTTCTAACGTTGGACATTAGTTTGAATTATATTAGATGACAGTTTCTCTAACTTTTGACACTTTTGACATTTTCTAACGTTTTTGACATTTCTAACATTCAAACGTACTTTTAACGACATTTAAGCATTCTAATAATTTTTTGAATTTTTCAACACCTAACAATTCAATTATAAGTTAAAATTAAAATTAATAAAGCAATAAAAAAGCAATTTATACTCAATAAAATTACTTCAAAGCAAAGAAGTGTGTAAAAAAGAGACGCAAACATTGCTCTTTGCGTTGAGAAACATGTGTAATGGATAAAAACTTAGCGGTTGATTATTTTTTCTTCTTCAATCACACATCTATCCTTTCTCACCTTTAGCCCCCTTATGGGGCCCACTCTAAACCAAAAAAAAAAAAATTAAATCCCATCGATAGAATTTATGCTCGTCATTCTTTGGGTGGCAAAAGATGTTTATACCGACACATGGTGGCTTCTCATACGTATAATAACCCCTTCTCGCGTGTAATAACGGAATTGGTGGAAGAGATTTTTGGCCAAGACGTTTTTTTTTTGTGTATGTACGGTATTCATAGCCCAGGGGCATCCATTGCGCGCCTTCTTCGGTATGTTGAGAAGAAGAAGAATATGTTGTGGTAAAGACGAAGAGAGCGCGCGAGTACTTTATAAGTCACATTTTTTTTAACATCCAACAACGGTGGGAAAGAAAATACCATGAAAATTTTGAGAAGGTGCTCGTTATGAGAGAGAGAGAGACTCCTAAAAGAAGGTAAAAGGGCACAGTCTGTGTCCTCAATTTGGTTGGATTTTTGGACATTTCGAAGGGAAAAAATCAAAAAGATTTAATTTATTGGAAAATTTTCACGGTGATGCTATTTTGACTTATCTTTTGCATTCTGTTCATTTTTTTTCTTAACCTAAATTCCACCTACAATTATTTCTTCATATACTATGTACCTACAACAACAACTTCTTAGAAGCGAGGTGGAATGAATAATAAAGGTATGAAGAAAAAAAAAGTCTCAACCAATAAAATCCCATTCTCTTTTACAATGCAAAAAAGCAACGGCATAGCTGAGAGTTGTCTTGAATGAAAGGCTTCTTACGCTATATTTACGCTCACTCTCTAAACACGGCGAGACTCTTGTGAGACTCCCCAATGCCCACACTATTTATTGCATTGCATCTAAACCTCTTATATACCGCGCAGAGCGCAAAAGATATAAAGGTAACAATATCCGGCTCTGAAAAATGTGAACATTTCCTATCCCTTTTTTACATTTGATTTTTCACCTTCTTCTCCATGGCGCTTCTTTAGCAATTTTATGCGCATTGCAACACCTTGCTCAGCCATTTGTGCATTTCGCATCCTCATTCTAAAATGTACTTAAGCTGGCATATATAGAAACTGGGTGTTCTATGTATGTGGCATTCAGTGTAAATGATTAACTATGTAAGATAAATAGCAAAAATGTTACTCTTTTGAAAGTAATTCGAATTGATTCGTGGAAGAGGTGGGAAAATTTATTATTTTATGCAAAAATAAAGGCGATTGTGGGAAACATCTTGTGAAGATTTATGATTATAATTTTTCCGCTAGAGGTGCCATGTGTAATTAAGAGGGACGCCATGGAAGACTTCTAGCGTTCTTCCATATACATTATAATTCAAATCAAGATTGTTTTTTTGCAGTGAAGTTCATTTCTTAAGTTTACTACAAATAAATTAGTTCAATTCAGGGGCATAAAACTTGTGGAAGATAAGTTTTTGCTAGTAGAGGCGTCAATGGTAATAAAGAGGGACTTATTTTTATATTCTTTTTATTATTAGGTTTGTGATTAAATAAAATAATAAGATAAAATGATTAGGAAAAAATTAGGAGACAGACAGAATAAATCGTTAGAAATATAACAAATAAAAAGCCAAGATTTAACGTAAGAAAATGATAAAAACTTTTTGAAAATTCGTAAAAGAAAAATGTCAAATTCTTAGTGTTACAAGAATTTAAAAAAAATATATTTATATTCCTTATGAGGTGAACGTCATATAAACATTAAAACAGGCGTTTAAATCTTCAAAAGTGGAAGAAGAAATGTCGATCGTTACATATTCGAATGAGAAATATAAATCTTCAAAATATAACAGAAAAAAAAAACTTAAATTAGAAATTCAATGTATTGTCCGGCATATTCAACCGTTAGAAAATTAAAAGAAATGTCAATCGTTAGAAATTCTAAGACATAAAAAATACACTGAAAACTCATAAAAGAAATTGATCTATTGAGGATCAAAATTTTGATAAAAAATTTTTTTAAAGGATTAAAGTGTAATATCTCTCATTTTTCCCGTAAAACATCAACTAGAGAGCGCTTTTGTTTACACAATTGAAGCAATTTGTGACAACTCTCATATTTCCATCAGAGAGCAGCACTGTCTATGAATCAAAAATCAAACCTCCTTTAGTGGAGAAACTAGCAAAAAAATCGTTATCTAACTGTTTTAAGAGCATATGAAAAAAAACGAAGACTTTTATGCAGTATTAGATGAATGAGAAATTAAATGAGTGAGAACTCAATGGAGCAAGCCTTCAAATTCGGGCTTGGGGTGAGGAGCTGACATTTTGGCTGAAGAGCTGGTATTCGCACAAAAGTGAATGGCTCACAAAATTTGCACGCAACCGTTTCCTTCTCTCGCCAAACTCTTTTATTTTTTTTTTGCTGCTTCTACCTTCTTGATATACTCATTTAAATCTTCCAGCAGCAGCGGTGGGTACCACACACAAAAAAATCCATCTCTCTTGCTCTTCGACTCCGGCAACCACGTTGATTGACGTTTAGCATTTAAGCGGCGTAAAGTAAAAATTTTCGAAGGTAGCGCGAAAAAGAAATGTTCAAAAAGAGATGCCAAATGCGCGGAGAAAAAGTTCAGTGTTGAAGACAAGACAAAAAATTGAGTCGCGTACTTTACGAAGCAATACCACGAATGTGACCTCATTTGGTTAATAAAAATTTTTCTCTTAACTCATTTTTCGGGGACTTTAGACACAATTTGGGAGATTCATCGCGGAGCTTTTTTTCTGCAGCTTCATAGCTTTCTACGGACCGGCCTTCAATTTTAAGGGGGGAATATTTATATGTGTGCTTTTGCATTACATAAAAATGCATTTTCTCCTTTATTTTAATCTAACTCCACACACACACGTACAGGTAGATTATTTGCAAAGGTAGCGACAAAAAAATGTTATGCAAATCGCCCGCATTACGTATTATTAACCATATTCTCCACCATTTTTTTTTGCACGCCGTCTTTGTTATAAAAAGCAATTACTCATTGATTAATGGGAAATAGTCCACACTTTCTACCTCTAACGCGCCATGTTTTAACTTTCTTTTGGCAAGATTTTTCTTCTTTTCTTGTCATTCGCATTTTTGTGCATTAAATGTCTCAATTTTATTGTTAATTGTTTGATGCAAAATGCCTTTTGAAAAGGCTTTTGAATGTAAGAATGAATTTTTTTTTAGTTTTTATCTTCATTTGTAGGTTGTGTGTGTGCAAAATTTACATAGAGGGCGGCATCGGGGCTTCTTTAACAAATTGCAATCAACTTCACGGTAGAACCATAATTTGTATTAACCTTCTTGAAAAGATGGCGTCGCGTCCTTTTAGTTCAATCAAAGACTACGATCAGAAATTGATCAAATAAATCATTTTCTTAATGCAAAAATTAAAATCAAGCAAAAAAAAATCAAGTTTGTGAGACAGAAATATCCAAACTTGCGTCATTGCTTCATTTTTTGGCTGCTATGTGTCTCCTCAAGCTATGGCATATAGTGAAAAATTTTACTTCCCCCGATAACAGCACATAATTCGTAAATGTTCTTTTATCACCAAAAATGTCTCTTCCGTCAATTCTTCACTCGTTTTTTTTGTGCCTTGTACATTGGGTTCAATTTAATTAATTTGCCGACATGTTTTGGGAGGTGGAAATTCATCCTTTTTTTCCGGAAGACCATTTTTGCAGTAGCTCATGCGGTGATATCGCGTCTGCGGCGATTTTTTTTCACCCCGTAAATTCCTCCATCAAGTGTCACAAAGCGTGGCTTTGACAGAGTACCGTAAAAGAGGGCGTTTGTGATAAGAAAATTTTCTATTACATACCTACTTCAACATCTTATCGCATTGGCAATGAAAATTTTATTGGATGTGGAAGTTATTTAGTAATACCTGCTTTATTAATTAAAAGAAAAGTTAAAAAAATAATCACTGATATAACCGTCGAAATATTCAAAATTGAGACATTTTTTTAGGTTAGTTTGCGACTAATGCGCTTCTAGTGGGGATTTTTAGAAGTTTATAATGTTCTGAATATGAAATAGGCTTCTATAGAGAGCTTTGGGAACTTTTTGTGTTGATAAAGATTAATAAAAAATGACGTTTTGGATAATAAAATTAACGTTCATCCTTGAAAAAAATTGAAAGAAGAAAATTTATCAAAATAAAAATGACATATTTACTTGTATCTTTTAGATAGAAAATCTTTGAATTTACTGTTAAAATAAGCTCAGTGTTCTCCGTGTGCTCCATCTACAGTCTCTACGGTTTATCTAAATTCCAGCAATCTGAATTTTGACTTTTTGTTAAACATTTAACGATCACTTTTGACTGAAGTTTCATTTCTTACGTTTAATTTTTTAAACTTTAACGTTTGTTTTACCATTCGTTTTCTTTTCAAATGTTTGACATTTTTGAAGTTTAACGTTCTTTTTCTATTACGTATTGCTTCTTTTAATGTTTTGAAGCTTCTTTTCTTACGCTTGATTTTTTTTCTAACGCCCACGTTACACGTCAAGCGGAAAGGAATAGAAATTTAAAAAATATCGATCAAAAAGGAATTTTACCAAAAATGTAGAAATAATTTTTGCTCTCATTAAACTCGATTTTCTTTGAGATCTTTTTTTTATTTGTCTTAAGACAGCACGAGGTGTGACAGGTCCCGCGCATTAATACCGGTCTCCGGCTAAATGTCACGCTATACGCGAGATCTTTTAGCGTAAAATATGCACATAATATTAGGCATTGAAAGTATATCGTGCTCTATACGTATATGGGCAACAGCACCAGGTAGCATAAGATCCGTCGTAAAGGCGTTCGCATGTAATTTGTATAAAAATAAAATCACCACACAAGCTCTCTCTCTCAATAAGCTCATTCCGAACTAGAGTTGTCCGCATATTTGATCTTGAGAGGCTAATGATTCCAGTATGAGTGTTATGCAACATTGTATATATAGCTTGAGAAAGCCGGTGATAAGAAGTGAAAGGCCAATGTTTTAGAGGGAATTTATAATACATAACATTTATTTTCACGTGTTGGGCATTTTTTCTTTCTTTCTTTCCATCTTCAGCTGATTGTAATCTCCCCAGCGGATGTGATGTTTTGCTTTTCAGTTTAATTTTCATCCATGTAATCACTTTGAGCGATAAAGCTTGAAAAGTTTTTATTTTTATTTTCTTGTGAGAGAAAAAAAAACTAACAAGCTTTTTAATTTTTCTTGCTTCTTGCGTTGACATTGGCTGCAATCCTTGGATGCTCTCTACTGCCTTATCAATAACTGCTGAATGCTATTAAGTGGGCTATTTCATCATAAATTAAGTCTGTCACGAATTGATGAATGCCAAAAGGGGGATTAATTGAGGTTTAACTTAAGTTTTGTGTGCTACTCTTAACCCTTTCACGATTGTGTGAAACATTCGGTTTTCTTTATTCTTTATGTTGTATGATAATTTAATGCACTTCTAGCTTGTAATAAGAATTTAAATTAAATTAAATGTAATGTTACACGTTTGGGTGGATTTATGATCATAGAAGCAATAATTTCAATGAAAAGCTTCAGGAAATACTACTCTTTGAGATTAGAACCCTTGATGAATCAAATTTGAATCTTTGAGGTTATGTTCAATCAAAACAACGCCATTTCCACCATCTTGAAACAAGACAAAATATATTTCTTAACCCTTTCACGTGCAATTGCTAGACGCTGACCTAAAGATGAAACATTTTTGTGAAATATGTTCTCGAATTAAAAATGAATTCTATTAGTTTTCCGAGTTAGAAATACGCTGAGTTCACATAAAAGAAACCAACGACGACACTTTGACTCCGAAATATGTTTCTTTTGTTTCATGGGAAAGCAAAAGGTTAATAATCTCAAAGAATAAGGTTATATTGTTGATCTAAATAGTTAAATAGTCCACAACTCAAGACAGATCAGTTAACTCCTTACGTCTATTCAATGACAAAAACATAAAACAATCTGTTTTCTTGAATTTAAATTAATTTTATTATTTTTTTTAGTTGGAAATTGATTCTTTATTAAGAAATAATAATTAAGAGCCTTTATGGAAAAAAAAAACTGAATAATTTAAAATTTTTAATGAACTATTCGGACGTAAAGGGGTTAACCAAACCCCTCAAAAAGTATCCCCAACTACCATTTCTACCAAGCTTTCCAGCAAGTTAATTTCCCTCAAATATGTGCAACGTAATGAAGCATTTCGGCAATTCCGTCCTCCCCCCCCCCCGTGAGCACACAAGTCTCAATTTCTCAATGAAAAATATTTTTAGAGAAAGAAAGTGTGGCAGTGCCTAAACCAAGTGAAAAAAAAAACGCTCCAGGCGGATCCTCCTAATCAATACTGAGGAGCTTCACTTGAACTCTCAAGTGGTAAAAGTTCATGCATATATATAATTTTTGTGCGAGAAAGCAATTTTGTCGTTTCCATGCCATGCAAAATGCTGATTGGATTTATTTTGCTGATATGCAAAATATACGGCGGAGAGGTACATCAGCAACGTGCTTGTCTTGGAAAAAAAAAGTGCACAGACTTATCATAAAAAAAAAATTCAATGTGTGTAATACTTCAAGTACACGATAATGGTCAATTAGATATAAATTTATTAATAAAACATTGTTGTGAATATTAAAAATATATTCGCTAAGAAGGGATCGTAGCGCTAAGAAATTGTTCAATCGACAGATAAGAAATGAAAATTCTTTTAAAATATAAAATAGAAAATTCCTTTTTGGTCTTTCCTTTCATTTTCTTTTCATCATTTTCTTCTTCTCGCTGATAAAGCATTTTTATTTATGACACCTCTGACGAATAAGAAACACCTATGACGTAATCTCAAGGGGGGCCATCACAACGAAACAAAAAATGGGCCATTTCCACGTGAAGGTCAAAGACTTTTTTCAAGATGAAAAATTCCAAAGAAAAAGTATCTAGAGGGGGGAATTAGAAGAAAATGATGCCGAAAAGATTCACCAAAAATTAACCACTAATTGGGTAGCTAATTGCATTTTGTCGCACAAGAGTGTGACTCTGCTGTTGGCTACATAGCGAAGACATTTTGAGTGGAATTTAACAGTAAAAGATTTATTAAGTTCAACATGGGAAGTGAATTGATGTGTGAAGTGAATGGTGAAATGCTTTATCGCGTCTCTTTCGCGTATTATTTTCTTTTTGGGTTTTGTAATTCAAAAATTTATACAACCAAAAGGAGATGGTGAAAATACAGTATTGTGCGAGATAATAGTAGCAAATTGGTGGAGGAGTTTAGTCTCAATAGACTCACTCAACAAATTAACTTATTATTGTCATTAATTTTTTTCCAAACGTTAAATTTTAAATTAAATTCTGTTTAAATGAAAATTATTTTAACAATTTTTTAACCTTTTCGAGTCTTTTGTGGACTTTCTTCTTCTTCTTTGGTATTTTTTGTTTGCAAAGAAAATGCCAAAGAAGACATTTTTTTAATTAGAAATGTCCTTTGGGAGCAATTACTGAAGAAAAAAAATTGTGTTAAGGTAATTTTTTTTTAATTTGGAGCTTAAGTGTGATAATCCCCGTTAAACTAACTCGAGTTACAACGTGTAAAAAGCTTAACTGAAATGTCAAAAATGAGTCTCATGGCAGATTTTAAATATTATTAGAATATGATCGTAATTTTTTTTTAATTAAAAATTCAAACATTTTATTTTATTTCTTCTTCTCATTTTATGTTTTTGTGCGTAAAGCATATGCAGCACAGCCCATTTGATTATTCCGTTCAAAAGTAATCTAAAATTTGTTGTTGTTGTTGTTTTGGCAATCTTTTGTGTTAGTTTCCTTAATTCATGAAGAAAGTGAAGGAATAATTTATTGAAGCATATGCTCGTATGCTCTATAAGGCAAAAATGCAATTCGATGTACAATAGAGGTGCGATTTATTTAATTTTCGAAGAAAAATTCTTCGCTTTTCCCCAACTAACTTCAGAGGGAAAATAATAAAGTTTCTTTGATTTCTCTTCATGTGTCTCATTTGGATGAGTTTTTATGAAATGAACAAAAATTGAATTGATGTCTTAGTTGAAAAAGGGGTCTATTCATTTTAGCGAAATGCCTTAATATATTCTTCAGTTAAATAAGAATTTTTCTTTCGATTTCGGTAGAGAAAGGCTCAAAATATCAACTGAAAATTCAAATTTTAACTAAGAATTTAGCATGGCAGTCTTATAATTTTAAACAAACTTTCGTTTACAACAGAAAACCAGCTTGACCGATTTTGATAAAATTAATCTCAAATGAAAGCTCACGAAATAATCTTTCAATAAACCAATCAAATGCACATAAATATTGCTGAGATTGATCACAAGGGGAGCTTTTTTCTATTTTCTTCCCTTTCAAAGGTATATTCACAAAAAATGGTCCGATTTAGACCATGTTACCCTAACCAAAAATTTCTTTTGAAGAATACGAAAGATTTTTTTTTGGAATTTCTCCAACATGCTTCACATGATTGACTATGCTACTTATTGTAATTTTTCGTTTGTTCTTTTGGCGTGTTGTTTAATTGTTAGAGTAATGCTAAATGGTTGAGAATTAGTACAATTTGGGGTCATCGCGCGTAGTTTTCTCATTTGAGAGAAAAAGCCAATTTTTTGGACATTTTTTTCTTTTGAAGTCAAAATTGTCTGTCGCACTTTCTGGGTACAATGGGGGGGCTTCAAGCAAAGCGCAAAAGGTGTGTAACCTATTCATTGATTTGCGTGTGTGTTTTATTTTGCTTGAAGAGCAAACATTGGTCATCATGCGTTTTCATCTTTTCTTTTTTTCTGCTTTTTCTCACTCAAACAGATAGTTTTTCTCTCGTTCTCTCACTTGCTCGTTTGAGCTTCCATCCGGGCATTGACATTGAAATTGCGCCGCGAAAAAATATCCACCAATGTCAAGGACAATCTTCATGCTTCTTTCCCATCTTCTCCACTGACTCTCCCCTATATTTTGTGCTATATATAATGCTTTTGCTATATATAAAGTTTGGGATTTTTTTTGTAAAATAATTTATCAAAAAAAGACACTCTGGGTCAATTTTGGAGCAATTTTGGAGCAAGAAATTCTCTAGTAAAAGAGAGGATTGAGAAATTCCCCCAAAAGAAGTTGAGATAGGTATTTTTGCAATGAAGAGAAAAAAAAAGATCTCTCCATAGAAAATTTAAATCTCATTTGTTGGGCTATTTCGTGCCTCGTGTGCTTTCTCAATGCCCCCGTCTCTGTGGGGCTCTATACCCATTCAGAGAGAGTCACATTTGCCAAGAAAATTATTGTACAAGAGTAAGAAATTCCACGATACGGCTTCATTTATGCCAAAGAATTCCGCGTCCCGTTAGAATATTTTCACCTCTCTCTTTCACAACTTCAGGTGCCTCAAGTTCTTTTTTTTTTCTTCCCCTCCTTCAGAGTTTTTTTTTCTTTAAGACATTCTCTCTCTTCGCATTTTTCCCCGCCAAGAACTCAAGAAGAAGAATCAAAAAAAATCACACACCAAAAAAAATCCCAACAGCGAGAAAATCGCCAACTTTTACCAAATATAGAGGAGAGTGGAGTTCAATGACCAACACACGAGAGTTTCATTAGCATTGGGCATACCTTTCGAAAATAAATTTTAAACACAAAAAAAAAGATTCTAAAGACCCCATTCAATGTTTTTTTTGCGCGTAAATGACTCACAAAACGCTGCGCAATTGCAGAAAATAAGTCCAAAAAATGAGATTCTTATTTGAAATCTTTTCTTTTTCCCTCCACAGGCAATGCAGGATGCATTAAAATTATCATCAGGAGATCCAGAATTGAGTGATTGGTACTTGGATAAGGATATAAAAATGCCCCAAGTTATCCTGCATGATAAATTAATGACAGACGCCCTGGGGACACTTCCAATTAAAACTGAACATTCCTACAGTCTCAACTCAGATGGGGATTCCTTGCCAGATTCACCAGGAAGTCTGCACAATAAAATGGATGGTGAGTAATTGTTTTGTGCTATGAGTCCAACAAGCTCTAATCATGCGCTTTTGCATAAAATATTCGAGAAATTGAGATTAAAAGTGCGTCACTGCAATCAGAAGAAGACGGAAAATTCTTCAAAGGATTGATAAACATTCAAAAAAAGCTAAAAAATTAGGTTTTATCTTTTTTTATCAGTTTTCAAAAGGAAATATTGGTTTATTTAATTCTATACAAAAATGATTTATAGAAACTAGGAAGAAAAATTGTTAATACATAAACTCCGCCTCCGTGTTTTATGCATCCTTTTTCGAGCATGAAGCATATGCTTCACTGCTCAATTTTAGCAAAAACTCTTCATAAACATTAGGAATTTATTATTTTTTAATTTCATAACAGTTTAAGAATTAAGAACTTAAAATCCCGCCAAACTATTCCCAATTCTTCCTCAATTTTATGAATTTCATTTCAATGTTAAAGAATTTCTTGAGCGAAAGAAGCTTCTAAAAAACCAAAGTTTTCTCTTTCTGTAATATTTGCATAATTCTGCTGATAAAAAAGACAAACTTAATGAGCCGCAGATTAATGACTCCGACGGCGACGGGTCAACAAAATGTCTTGTGAATTGGTTAAAACTGGTAATTATCGCCAAGGACACTGTCTATTTTTGTACAAACTTCTTAAATTTTCTTTCTATTATCTTTATAAATATTTGACAAATAGAATATTCGAAATAATATAATAAGAAATTTAAGGACATTGAGTAGAATCATGTTTAGAATCATGCCTTTCTAAGCTAAAAATTACGCACAAAAAATTAGAAAGAGATTTCTAAACGTTAGAATAAAATTAAAATGTTTGAATAAACGCCTAATGGTAGAAGAAACGTCAATGCGGTTAAAATAAACGTCAAAACGATAGAATAAACTTCAAATGATTAAAGAGACGTTAAAATTAATAAAAATAAATGTCAATAGATAAATAAACGTCAATTAGTAGAAAAATCATTGATTGAATAAATGTCAATTGTTAGAATAAACGTCAAACGATGAAAGAAATGTCAAACAAATGAAAAACAATGTCAATCGTTAGAAGAAAAATTAATAAAAATCGAACAAATACTTATTTTATGCCATAAATTTTGACAGGCCCTCTATCATTTGACAGTCCCATATATTTAGCACAGCAGAAGCAGCGTGGAACCCAACCTTAATTAATTAATTGCTAACTTCCTGAAATTTATACCGCGACATGTGTTTAAACATTTTTCTTTTGTGAAATTTTTTAAATTTAATTTGCTTAAAGCCATTCGCGTTTTCTCAGGTGTAACCAAGGTGTCCGTGTGACTTTTCTCCGATAAGGTTGGATGAATATATTAAAATAAAAAGTTCCTATTTCTCAATTTCTTGTATTGCGACGCCTCTTCCAAATAACAATACAGTTCACCGTGTGACCGATAAGAGAAAATATTTAATTTTATTTTCTATCTCGCTCTCATTATGAAGACATTTCCTCGGAAAGACAATTTTTTAATCAGCAAAAAAATTATTCAACATTTTCATGTTTTTCTTTTCAAGCAGAGAAGTTTTTTTTTTTGGGAGTAGGAGATATTAGTAATAAGTTTAAACACGTGGAAAAATGATAAATGTTTTATGTATTTTATTGGGACATGGTATTTGTTTAAGAAAAGAAGAAAAGAAAAGAAAACACCGCAAGAAGTTGAGCAATATTCTCGATCCCGTGCAAATGGTGGCATTTTTTGGGCATATTACACACTTTTTTTGCTCTGTGCTCCACATCTCAAGAGAGAGAAGAATTGTAGCGCCAGAAACTCATGGAGAACGTGCAAACATATTTCTTGGGAAATGGGTTTATGTATTTAATCAGGTGCCTGATGGTGGTACGAAAAAAAAGCCCCCGGGGAGTTGAGGGGGAAAGAATAGTAATACGTCCTCCTGAAAGCAATCTAATGATTCTGGGAAAATTGTATAGGGGAATGAGGTAAAATTGCGCAAATATCATTTACTTGTGGTTTAATTTTTGCGTCATACATGCAAATTGAGTCAATAATCAATGAGTTTGTGGCAGAAGTTTTTTTTTTTAAATTTTCTTTTAAAATTTTCTAAACTTTAATGTTTTTAATGAATTTCTTATGCAATGGCGGTCAAAGCAATAAAGGACGCCAAATTCCTAACCTAAAAAATTTTTAAATTCAAAAATTCGTTAAGGGAATAAACGTTATTCGTTTGTTTTTGAATTTTCAGACATGGACGATGAATGTTATCCCGCCATAACAATGAACACAGCAGCTTTAAGTACACGAACAACGCAGTATCGTGCAGTTAATTCGCAATTTATCAGCTCAATGCAAAATAGCTGCAGCAATGATTCCGAATCCGCCACCAGCTCCCTGTCCGAAGACATTGACATAGATGATCATGCAATTAAGGATGAACCAATGTCACCGGCCACCAGTAGCAACCCACCCAGCCCCGGTGAATGCACGAAAACAACAATAAATACCCATTTATCCAATATTGCCGCTATAACCAACACAGACCTCGTCTTTGAGCACAAAGTATGCAAAGAAAACCGCCGAGAAACCGTTATGAAAAATGAAGGAAGACGTCTAACGGATAAATTTGAATTTTTCCTTTGCAGAATGGTTCCCTGCAGCTTTCACATGCATCCCAGAGCCTTCTCAAGGGGCACCACCTGCCTTCACATCAAGTCAATCAGAGATTAATAATGCCAAAGGTGAAGCTGGAGGCACAGGCGCCCTTTGGTCTACCACCCACCCCGCCCTCATCGCTCAGTAGCGACGATTCCGAAGGGAATCTCAGTCCAGACCATCCAATGTCCCCGCAGACAACACACGCAGTTACCAGGAGGTCTGGTATTGCCACAGCATCAGCCGCCATTGCTAGTGCGTCGAAAGTTTATTCAGGAGTCAGTACAAGGCAGCCAATCACAACGCCACTCATTAGTACGCAACCGGTAAGATTTGTTTTTTTAAACTCTAACGATATTTTAACGACTCCCAACGATTTTTTCCTTTTAAGATTAGGTTAGAAACCTTGTAACAAACCTCTAAAGAAACAAACCAGGAAGAAACGAAAGAAAGGAAAAGAAATTAATGAAAAACAAAACTCTTTCTTACAGAAGGGTTCAACTGGGACACTAATCCTAACTGAGGAAGAGAAACGAACCCTCCTTGCTGAGGGTTACCCAATTCCAACACGCCTTCCCCTCACGAAAGCCGAAGAGAAGTCTCTGAAGAAGATTAGACGAAAAATTAAGAATAAAGTGAGTTTGCAACACGAAATAAACTTAAAAGAAAAAATTCTCATACATTTATTACGCAATTCCGCAGATTTCTGCTCAGGAAAGTCGTCGAAAAAAGAAAGAGTACATGGATCAGCTCGAGAGACGAGTTGAGATACTCGTATCTGAGAATTCAGAGTACAGAAAACGCGTTGAGAACCTCGAGGGCTCCAATGCGAACCTCATGAGTCAACTAACCAAACTTCAAGCTCTCATCAATCGGCAGAATAAGAAGTAAAAAAAAATTTTAAGTATAAGAAAAACAATTTTAACATACAAAAAAAGCAATGGGGATGAAGTCAAAAACATACAAATAATCTTTCCCCCCAGAGAAGCTTCAGCATTTTATTGTGTAGGGTTCGTTAGGGACAAGAATTAAAAATTATTGTGTGTGAAAAATAAAAGAAAATTAAATATACGAGGATATATTTTTGTGAATAACATTTTTATAGAATATTCAATAAATAAAAATTTATAGGGTTTTGTGCGATAAATGGGTGTCACACCTGAGAAAAACGCTAACTGCCAAGAAATTTGAATATAAAAATTATTTGTCAAACTGACAGCAATGAATGGAATGTCAAATTTAAATGTCAACATACAAAAGTCAAATGTAAACGTCAGTTTAATTCATCCAAACGGAGCTCAAAATTACTGTCAATGTGACATTAAAATAAATGTCAAATAGAAACATCAGTTAAATTTTAAATGTAAAAACATTAAAACCTTCCAGAAAAAGTTGTAGAATGAAAAAAAGAAATTACTTTCAGGTGTGATAATTCAATTCTCAGGCTTCTTATCCTCTCCCATCTCTACACCACATTTTTTTCTTTTATTTTAATTTTTATAATATTTTATTTGCAACACGAAACATGGACGCTAAATTGTGTGCAATATAATGGTAGATATATTGTTACATCAAATGCTAAAAGAAAAGAAAAAAATAAAATGTGCCTGTAGAGATTAAAAGGGAAATTGACGGGAAATCAGTAAAGAGCGAAATGACAGGAAATTTTTTTGGGTTTTAATTCCTCAATGATTTTGCATAGAATTTTTACTGCTTTTTAACGTAATTTTATATAGGGTGTATGTATAGAAAAACCCAAAAGAGAGAAAACTGAAAAAACGGTGCCTTTTTCTCCCAAAAAATTTACAAAAAAATATGCGAGAGAAAGATAAATATTTTGAAGATTAAATACTTCCTAAACTTTATAAGAAAAACATTTAAAAAAAATATATATTTTATAGAAATATTAAAAAAAATTATTTTGTGGGATTCAAAAGAATTGCCTCATTTATACTAATTAGAAATACCTACTAGAAAGGATATATAATGTGCATTTAAATTAAAAATATAAAATATATTTTCTCACGAATTACTTAAACAAAAAAAAATTAAGACAAAATATTCAAATTATTAGAAAATGATTTTAAAAGCAAAAATATTTTTTTTAAAGTTATTTACCTTTTATATTTTATTTGTTTTTCTTTTCTAAGGGTTTTAGCACCATTCCATAATTAAAAGACTTAAGATTTATTTTTTTTTATTGAACATTATTATTATCTACTTTATTGCATAAATTATTTCAGTTTGTTGTTTTATTTTATTTTTGTCCCGTAATGGAAATAATGTTTCTGTTTAATTATTTTATTTTATTTTTCTCATTTTTCAATCCGCCAAAATTGTGCAATTTGGAAGACATAAATATGTTGGTGATAAAAAAAAGTAAGAGAAGAGAAAGTGCCGAAATATTTTATTTTTTAAATGGACCATGGAAGTCTTCCTTGAAAATCTTTAAAGTTTTAATTAAATAATATATATTTTTTCTTTTACATTTTATATGAGGATATATAATTTATTAAAGAATAGAGAAAATCAAATTGTAGCTAAATGACTGATATTACGGCACTTTATTTTAATATATAAATATTGTTAAATTTTTCTCTGTGAGAAGTGAAGGTGCGCAAGAAGAAAAAGTTCTTTTTTATCGGGATTTACAAACAAAAAAGAAAAGGTTAAGAAACGAATTTTATTACTAAATAAAAATTCAAGGTAAAATGAATAATTTTTTGCCAATTTGATTTTTTTTACAACTAAACAATAAGAAATTCAGGCAAAACTATAACCATAAAAATCAGCAGTTAAAGGGCATATAAATAGGAAATAAAAGGTTTCACTGCTAAAAAAATTATTTGTTTAGTTCATAAAAGAACCAACATGCTATAAAAATTTAAAAAGTTTCTTTTGATCTATTCTGGACTACTTAGAAACCTATAAAAACAATAAAGATCAAAAGCTTTAAGGAATATTGAAATTGGTTATTTGCTATAAAATAAATTTTCCCATAATTTGAATTATGATGATTAATAATTTGATTTGAATTTTGTACTTGATCACAGAAAAAATATCTGATGACTTTTTCGAGTATTCGTAACCTCCTTTTAATCTAAAAATTGATCTTCTGAAAATGTCCATAATTATCAGTTACATTTGTTCCTATAAAATTAACAAATTGCTTAAAAATATTCCTTTTTAGAATGTATGTATTTAAAAATATTAGTAACAACCGAAATTGCTTTAAAAAATTATAAAATGAACACTCAACGTTGCTATAAAAATTCCTATAAATGTTTACGATGCTTAAATGTTTACGATTTCCTATAAAATTGCATTTTATAGCAGCAAATTTTCATTTGCTATAAAATTGTAATTTATAGAAAAAAGTTTAATATTGCAACTTAAAGCGGAATTTTTGTATGCTAAACTATATAATTTTTACCTATAAAATTGCATTTTATAGCTAATTGTTTGAATTTTAATGTTAATACTAAGATTTTTTTTATATATTAAAAACTCTTTAAATTACCCGAAAGACAAATATCTTCTGCGCCCTTTTATTTTTCATAAACAAATAAAAAGAGAAAAGAAATAACAAAAATATAGCATTTTAAAAAAAAAAAATAAATTTAGGAATTATTAATTGAAAAAAAAAATTTAATCTATCAAAGATTATTATTAAATTAATATTTCAAAGATAGATAGAGCTACTAATATAAAAAATTCCGTAGTTGTTAAGTAAATAAACAATTTATTTTTAGAGATAATTAAAAGATAATTATCATTTTTTGAAATAAAAGAAATATAAAAATAATTTTTCTGTAACGTTTTGGTTACGTCATTTAGAGGTTATAAACAAAGGTTAAAACTTAACTCAATTTATGATTTTTTTGCGAGAAAAACTTTAAATAAATATTTTATTAAAAACAATTGTATATTTTTGTACACGTCGAAACCAACTATGCATTATATTATTATTAATTTTATTGATTAATTTAAAAGTAAATCGTAATTTTTTTTGTCTTATGTTACCTTTTTTCTGCAATTAAAACAAGAAACTTTCTTGCATTGGTGTGAGCTGCTATACTGCATTCAAACCAACCTTGCACTGAAGCCCTGCCTTTGCATAAAACATTTTTCAAAAGAAATTTAGAAGAATAAAAATTGATGAATGAAATGTAAATGAATAAGAAGAAGAATATTTGAAAGAAGAGCTGAGATTGGTTGAATATTTTCGGACAAAGCATTCTCATTGGCTATCGCTCTCTTACGTCACGGCGGCGGAGCTTCAGTGCGGTGTTAATTTAAAATGAAAACAAAAGAATGTTTTAAGATGAGTCACACTGCAAAAAATCGTGTGGATGTTTTTTCATTGATGAGAAAGATTTTTTAGAAGAGAAAATTTACTTGATATTCAATTCTTTTCTCCGTCCTGGCGGGAGAAAATATTATTTTATTATTAATATTATTATTTTATGTTGTAGTAGTATGAGAAGAAATTGAAGGATGATAAAGAAAAAAAACTGTTTATGGTTGATTTAACATGAAGTTGAAAACGAAAGAAAAGAAATGAAAAATAACAACTCAATTTTAAACGATAAAATGTCGTTTTTATTCCCATCAGTCGAATGAATTTTCTTTTTGTAAACTCTTTGCTTGAGGTTAAAGAACAAACAACACACTAATCTTGATGCTAAAAATCTTGCAGCTACAATCGAACTACTAAAATGCATTGATTTTTTTCCTTTTTTATAATTTGGAGGAGAGCACGACCTGCGTTAGACTAGTTTTTTTTTCTTCTTCTTCTCTTCTTTATCCTTCATCTCACGCAAAATAGTAGTATGGATGGAAGAATCTCCACCAGGATTTATTTTTTGAATCACTCGCCTCCTCCTCTTCTTCTTGGGCATCCACCACCTCTTCAAGGATACGATCACCCCCGGAGCTAGATGACGACGTGGGTTTATCGTCTGTGGCCACCTCCGGATCCGGAGGGTACTCATAGCCCGGATCTGGGAGATTTTCATGCGCATACACACGATTGAGGGCTTCCACCTCCTCATCGTGCCGCATCTGGGCGTACTTTAGCGTTGCAGCGTGCAAACGATTGAGGAATTCCGGCATTTGCTTACGTGCCACCCACGAGGTGACCGCAGGCGGAATCACAATGCCCGGATCATCGAAATACGTTAAAACAAACCGCAATCCCGTACTCTTGAATGACTTACTCGGCTTTATCACCATGTAGCTCCAGTAGTCCGATACACGCTGATTCGGCGGCTTCACCGGGCATCTGGGATGATGTGTACTCCTATTTGCAATTACAATCACTTGACGCTTCCTATCCACGAAAGTCCGTCGATTGTACACGTAGTCACGATTGGCAAAGAGTTTCTATTCGCCGGGGGAGAGAAAAGGAAGCAAATTAAGCTTTTTTTGTCATTTAATTTGCACCAATTTATTGAGAGGGATTGAAATGCTTCAGAAAAGATGCATAGAGATATTCAAAATAACTGTCTCATTTTTAAATAATTTTTTTTGTTCAATAAATTAATGGATTTTTATTGAAGAAGGAATTCCAAATAAAAGTTTTAGAGCTTGAAAAATCATAAAGAGTAGCAAGAGAAACAATTCTCAAACTTAATTACAAAATTTCCCACAATTTTTGAGGTTTAATGGCGCTGATAGCAGTTAAGGGGACGCCACGAGTAACGACATTTTGAACTTTTCATATCTATACCATCTATGCGATCTATACAAATATTTTAATGTATTTATTACTTTTTTTTACCAGCATTTATTTATGTTTTGAGGAATAAGAGATATTGGCTGCGGAATAACATGAAAATTAATAGTTTGACGCCATTTTGCAGAAGACCTAGAACTAAAGAATGGTCAAATAATATTTTCAGTACAAAAAAAATACTTTTCAGAATTAAAAAAGACAAAATTCTAATAAATATTTGGCTATTTAACGAAAATTTCAATCGAATTTTAATTATTTTTATATTAAAATTGGCTAGAAAATTGCTCTTGAAACTCCTTGAATTTTTAAAATTATTTGACCTCCCCTTATTATGAGGAGAATACTTTTAGTTCTTAGGAGATTCATGTGAACAAACTTTTGCAAAAAACTGCATGTCTCTATCTATTTATCATAAGAGACGATATATTGAGATCAATTTATTATTTTTCTGATTTTTCTCTGCGCTTATCATTGATATTCTTTGATAGTCATTTAAATAAAAAATACCTAAATTACCCTCAATAATCATCAAATTGCACCTATATTCGATAATGAATTATTAATACTCTCAAGAAAATCTAAATTGATCAAAATTTATTAAGAATCGTTAAACTTAATCAATATTCTTAAAATTTGATAAGAATCATTAAAATTCTTCAATGAATATCATTAAATTCCTCAGGAATCATTAAAAAATAATCAATAACGTTAAATATTAAATAATTTTTGAACACATTTCAATATTTTTCATAAAATCAGCGATATTCGTGTAAAAATGAGAAAAATCTTCAAAGTTCAGATTATTTCTTTAAATTATTAATTGCAATATTTAAAAGCAGTTAGTAAGGTTAAATGGCGCTGCTGGCAGTAAAAGGGACGCCAACTCTATTCATTCTTCAGTGACTGAGATTATTTTAGGGTTAAAACGGTTAAAATATTACTATTACTTTACGAAAGTCTTTTAAATTCTTCAACAATCATAAAAAAAAATCTTAAATTGCTTTAAATATTCGTTAAAATGAATCATTATTCGTTAATAAATGCAATAAATCATCAACACTCATCAAACTCGATATATATCGTTAATTATTCTCAAATAACTTAAAGATTAATCACTAAAATTTTTTAATATTTAAATTATTTTCTTTATATTTATTCAGGGAAATTCTGAATATTCCGAATAATACTCATCTATATTCGGCTGATAAGACTGAATTATTTAAGACATATCATATTTCATCCCCATTTTGGTCTTTTCTACATAATTTTCTTCTCTAAAAATACATTTTAGGCCTTTTTCTTGTTCTTCAGTCAACTTTCCGTTGACGTTTCGATTTTAATCTGTATCCTTCATCAGGTTCATTAGCCCAGAAGAATTCCCAAAAGAATTAATTTCTTATCAAAGAAATTGGGGACATTTATTCTGAATATCTCTGTGCATTTTTTATGCGGGTTCAACGGTTCATTGCATACGGAGCATTGCATAATTTTTGCTCATTTCTTGTAAATACTTTCCATGCGAAAAAAAACATATTTTTCTTCCAGCAAAAGAAAAAGAGAAATTTGTCTGGAACTGATAATTTTGGCGCGAAAAACAAACCTAAATTTATGCGGTAGCTTATCAGGGAGTGGATGGAGAGAGTGCTTCTGCTGATTGAGGTGCTCTTACGCAATCAGCAAATGCAATACTTTTCCACTCTGCGGGATAAGAGAGAGCTTATCAAGGGAGGAGGAGGGGATTAACTTACCGGCCAGAGCATCTCCCAGTAGATAACGTGGCTATTGGATCCCGGCGAGGTGTCCGTGTCAATTAATTCGAGCGCAATAGCCGTGGAATCCCACTCACGGCGATACTCAAGATCCGTCTGGACATGCAGGAAGTCCTGTGCGGACACATCGGTGTATTCGCCGTAGACTTTGTAGACGAATTTCCCACATGGTTGCATTTGGCGCCAAATAATCAGGTCCTGCCGCTCAAGGTAGGGCTCCCAGTCGCTGGGGCAGCGTTTGTGGGCATCCGTGCACACACAGTACTCAATCCCATCGATTTTCTTGTCAATTATGCGCCTCTTGAAGCACTTCCGGCACACGAGGGTGCTCTCCTTGAGCTTCTCCACGAAATTAATCTCCTCAAAGTGCTCCCGGACGGATTCAAGGGTGATCCGTTCGTCATTCCAGTTGAATGTGAACGCCACAGCGCTCAGCATGATACCTTTCGCGTGACGCTGCACATGACGTCGGAGGCGCCCAAGGAGCTCCCGGATCTCCTCTTCGGCACAGATCTTTGTGTACAGCGATAGCATTTGCTGCCCCCGGCGAATCCTCTGGCTCACAATGTACTCGCACTGATCCATCCATAACCTCAAAATGCTGTCTGAGCGATTTTTCAGGTGATCCACAAAGTAACGGTGAACCCGCAGGAGGAAGACACGCCGCGGAAAGGACTTCATGCTCACCTGGAATACGAGGGAAAGCGAATTAGTTTCCTCCGAGGGGGCTTTGTGGGTGGAAAATGCTGATTTTTCTTACAAGAAAAAATTCTCCTTCAAAATATTTTGAAAGTTGCTGCAACTCAGCTGACCTAACCAGCACGCACGAATGTCTTATTTTATCACTGACGGTATGGAAATTTTCCATTGCTCTAGCTTACTCTAAGACATTTCTACGTCACTCTAGCTAATTAAATTGATTTTTTCTCTGAAAAATTAAGGAAAACTGAATGAATTTTCATAAAAGAATAATTTATTGGTACCTTATCTATTACACGGAAGGGAATTTGTAAGGAAATGAATGAGAAACTTGTCAGGACAGCCGGGATTTCAGCTAGAGCTTCAGGAATTCCCTCAAAATCCCGCCAATTCCCCAACGATATTCCTGCAGTAGTCATCAAGCTGATGCTTAGGGATGTGCTGCACCCCTAGGATGGCATGACTGAGGCCAATTGTCTGCCTGGGCGTATGCCCGCGTATCCAAATCCTCCCATTGATCCCAACGGCCATTTCAAAGCGATAATCCTTGGCCAGGGCCCGTGTTAGGGGAAATTTATCATCCAGCATCTTCCGGCACAAGTTTATGCTGCACTCAAAGACAAATCCATCCACCGGAAGTACCCCAAAACGATCCTTTTTCAGCCCTGAGCTATCCAGGCACACGAGTTCCGGTTCAAATTCCCCACTGGCAACCAGGAGGCGTCCAAAGAGGATGTCCCCAACATTGACTTCGGGTCGATTGCGTTTTGTGGCCCCTTCGAAGGCGAGGTACGACAGGGAGGCGGCTTCACTGGCCCCAATATCCACCCGGAAGGTTTCTGTAGACTTCCCCGTGACGTACCCAATCACAGTGTCCCCTTTTGCCGGCACATAGCGTTTCTGGTGACTATTTAGCCAGAATGTGGTGTTCTTCTTCTTCCGTACCTGACCCCCACGTGAGGCTACAACGCGATTTTCCCGGAATTTCCCACGAAGTCCCGGACCAATGATGATTTTCTTCCTCGCACTCGCTTCCATTGCTTCCTTCAGCTCTTCTCCAGGGAAAATGTACACGGCATCATCTTCTGCATCTGACATACTTGCTTTCTGTACTTCCTGTATGTTTTTTCTCAATTAAAAATAAGTTTTTCTGTGAGATTTTCCGTATTTTCTTAGAAACAAATCACACGTGTTGATGTTTTTGTTTACAAACTGAACTTCATGTGCTAACCACAGGAGGCCAAGTGGCGCTAAAGTTCTTACGGACTTTTGAAAACAACGAATTTCATATTATCGTTGGAAAATTATACGAAAAAATGATTTTTTTGCAATTTTCCCGGAAAATTAGCAAGAAAACTCGTTTTTTAATTCATTTAGTTTTATTATTTAACCTCTTAAATAAATGGAATCCCAGGGAATAATTTCAAATGAAAATTGGGATAAACTTTGAAAAAAACAGAGAAAATGTGGGGGAGGAAATTGTTAATCCATTGTGGGAGTTGTTGGAGGAGCTGCAGTAGCCTCTGCAGGGGCCTTCTTGCTTCCCATGAGGATTCTGGGATGAAAATAGCTCCGGTAGATTGTAATTCTTGCCTTCTTTTCAGCCGGCTCTTTCTGGAAATCCCCTCCGGCAGCTTCATCGACCATCTCCGGAGGCTCTTCTTGGCATTCCGGCAATTCCACATTCACAAGCTTGTCTCCTGCATCCTCTATCGGAACTGCAGGCTCCTCATTCCCTCCTTCCTGATTAAAAACTTTCATTTCCTGCAATGAAAACAAATGATTGAGAAAAAAAATGAAAATTTCTGGAAATCCATGAAAAATCTTAGAAAACTCACGATGTTGTTGAATGATGAAGAGGGCAAATCGTAGGTCTTCTCACGGCAGGACATACAGGACCCCATTTTGCTGTTTTCACGTTTAATTTCCTTTGCTTTTCCTCAAAAATTGCACGAAAACGTTTTCTGACAAATTTTTCAAAATGTCCCGCGACTACTGCGATTCGTTAACACTTTCGTGACCAATTAACGAGATGACACGAGGAAGAATATCTTCGTCTCTCTCTGCGTTTTGTGGTATGCATGTGGAACGTGTGGAACTTGTGCGGAAAATTGTTAAAAAATTTTTTTTTCCAGGAAAAACTCATTTTTGGGGCACCAAAAGTTGGCGGGTGGTTCAGGGGGGCCCAAAGTACGTTCAGTAAAAATTTGGGGGCGCAACTCGCCGGATTTTTTTCCGGAATTTGCACGACTTTTTCTGGCGCGGATTTTGAGCGTTTTGAACTGTGGACGCCAATCGACGCGGCTTCGCTTCCTGGTCACAAAAAACGTAATTTCGCTGGGAAATTCGGCGAAAAATGCGAGAAAATTGTGAAAAACTAACTGTGTGAGGGAGACAGTATCAGTGACGTGCACCGTCTCATTTTCTCTTATACTAACTAAACTGCGCCATACGTCTGGTCCAAATAATAAAATTTGAACTTTAACGAACTTTTTTTTGCATTTCGACAAAATTCGTGATTTCCGTTTTTTTTTCCCAAATTTTTGGGTATAAAACGCATTTTTGGGACTCCTGTGGCGCTCACGGGTGCTCCGGGACCCTTGGGGAGCTCCTCCGTGCGGAATTTGGGGCCCGCGGAAATTTTGACGGTTGGGTTACAAATTTGAAAATTTTGACGGTTGGGGATTTTACACGCACTTTTTTTCCCGGAAATGGATTTTCGTGACTTTTGGAATTTTTGATGCCAAAAATTCAAAAGTGTTTTCCTAGTCACAAAAAACACAATTTCTCCGGAAAATTCGGCGGAAAACGCGAGAAAATTGCGAAAAACTGAAAGTGTGAGGGAGACGGATAGCGGTAAAATGCATCCATCTCATTTTCTCTTGAGCATATAATACCAAAAATGGCGCCAAATTCAAAAAGTACTCAAAAAAGCATGAAAATTATATGGGGGCGCTACGAAGGGGGGCTCTGGGGGGCAAATGAATATCTTTGGTGAAAACTGCTTGGTATCAGTAGTCTCTGTACCAAATTTCTTCGCGATCGGACCAACGGTGTAGAAATGCATAGCTGAACAGACACGAAATCCTTTCTTTATTGTCTTTACTGAAACGATTGAAGCAGTATTTGTTTCAAGATGGCGGAGGAGGCGTCATGCACTTAGGTTAAACATAACCTTACAAAAAGATTCTTTGATTGATCCAACACATTTCATGTTTTACTGATATTTTTTAGCTTTTTAGCAACATTACTTTGAAAGAATTGGCCTTGTGGCTTGAAAAGGCTAAGGTCGTTAAGTTTTAAAATATTAAAAAAAAGTTTGAAAGAAAAATTGAAAGAAAAATAATCTAATCTTTCTAAGAATTATTTTGAGTTTTAAACGTTTTAACGTTTTTGCTGGACACAATAACTATCAGTAATTTCTTAAATCATCAAAATTAAGATGTGTTTAACTTTTTATTAATTAATTGTGTGAGGAAATTCAATAACTTCAAGGTCGTCAAAAGAAAATTTCGAAAAACATTTTCGTTTTTTCAAAGAAAATTAACGTCAAAGTTTTGAGGTTAGAAGTGTCGCGTCCTCCATGTTTAATTTGAAAAACTGATGGCGTCCTTTTTTGTTGTTTAAGCAAAATCATTTATGAATTACACTGTTTTATTTTCTTAAATATTTTCCTTCAACTCTTTCAACTTTCAGGGCAAGTTTGTTTCTTTTTTTTTTTTCATTGGAATATTGTCTACCTAACATTGGAATATTGTCTACCTAACATTGGAATATTGTCTACCTAAACGCAAGAAGTGTGAAAAATAAACTTAATGAAATTGAAGCGTTAACGCAAATTGGAAAAATTAAAATTGATCTTATAATAATTTCTGAATCATGGATTAAAGTGAATGAGGAGAAATTTATAAATATTAGTGGTTTTGAACTTTACAATGCTGGAAGAAATAATAGAACTGGAGGTGGAAGTGCAATTTTTGTAAATAAAAATATAATTAGTCGATTAATATCTAAGATTTGTGATGAAGAAAATAGTGCTCTGACAATAGAGATAGAAGATGGAGGAGATAAATGGGTGATTATGTCCATTTATAGACCTCCAGGTTACAAAAAATCACAGCTAGAAGTTTTTCAAAGCTTGTTAGAAAGTGAAACTTTAAAAATTAGAAATAAAAGGGCACTAGTTGTGGGTGACTTTAATATTGATGTGAATTCCAAAGACAAATATATTGAGGCTGCTGCAAGTGAGCTACTATGTACATTAATGAGATCTGGATTTATGCTTTGCAATAAGAATTCTAATACAAGGAATGACAATGCGTTGTTAGACCATTGGTATGTAAATGATCCGGATGTTAAGATGGACTTGTGTTACACAAATTTAGATATCTCGGATCACACAGTGATTTTTGGATGTATTGTAAGGAAGTCTCAATGTGGTATGATAAAATCAGTGATCAAGCGAAAAATAATAAATTACTTTAGTATAAATAAACAATTGTTAAATACACCAGTGTTTTCTACTGAAATTGATCTTGAAAAAAGAACACTGCAGTTCCTCCAGAATTTAAAGGAAGTGCAAGATAAAAATACTAAAGTGCTTGATTGTAGAAAAAATTCAAATATGAGCTGGATTGATGAAAATTATAAAGTGTTGCTAATTAGAAAAAATAATTGGTATAATAAGTGGAGGAGAGATAAATCTAATAAAAGCTTAAAAGTTGAATATTTATACTGGAGGAAGGAAGCAGAAAATTATAAAAATAAAATAAAAAGTAGTTACTTTAATAAAAAATTCAATAAAAATATTTGTGATATAAAAAAAACGTGGGCTACATTGAATGAACTGGTTACTGGTACAGTGAAAAGTAAAGGAAAAATTAAGTCTATTGAGCAAGCAGAAAATAATGAAAAAGTGAAAATTTTAGATAATATGAATAATTACTTTGCAAACATGGGCTTAGAACTCACAGCAACGTTCAGTGATCATTTAATTAAAAATGTGTTTTCAGTTAATAACAATATTTTTAAATTTAAACCATTAAGGAGGGATGAAACATTAAAAATTATATCTAAATTAAAGAATACAACTTCGGTTGGCCCTGATGGAATTAAAACAGAATTGTTTAAAAAATGTAGTGAAAACATTGTGAATGAAGTCCATGCCATAATAAATTTAAGTCTTTCTGAAGGTAAAGTTCCAGATATTTTAAAAAGCTCAAAAATCACTCCCATATACAAAAATGGTGACACGAATGATTGGTCCAATTATAGACCAATTAATGTAATCCCAGTCCTTGCAAAGATTCTTGAGGCGGCGGTCTCGAATCAATTGAGAGAGCATCTTGAGAAATATGCTATCCTAACAAAACACCAGTACGGATTTCGTCCGAATTCCTCCACCAATGCAGCACTGTACGACCTTGTTAGTGAAATACAATTAGCACGAGATGACGGGATGGATGCTGCGGCAATCTTTATAGATGTACGCAAAGCATTTGATGCTGTGGACCATGGGATCCTGCTGAAAAAATTGTACAGGTGTGGATTTGTTGGCGTAACCATGGACTGGATTGTCAGCTATCTGACCGGAAGAAGTCAGAGAGTGGACTATTCTGATGCCTCATCTGGGAAAGCACTCGTCCCTGCTGGAGTGCCACAAGGGAGCCGCCTTGGTCCCATCCTCTTCACGATTTTTGTGAATGATGTGGAGGAAGCGGGATTGAGTGGTGGACTATATATCTACGCCGATGATATTTGCATCTTGCACAAGGGAAGAACGGAGCATGAGATCATGGAGAAAGCTCAAGCCGATTTGGATAAATTAGGAAATTGGGCAAATATAAACAAAATCACTATAAATCAAAAAAAGACCAAATATATGTACTTTGGAAAAAAGCATCAAAGAAGTCAATTATATTACAATAATGAAAACATAGAAAGAGTTGCAAATTTTAGATATTTAGGAATTGTATTAGATGATAAATTAACTTTTGAAAACCATATTATTGAACTTATAAAAAAATTATCGGCACTGACCGGAACAATTAGAAGGAATAGATACAAAACCATCCCAAATGATATTAAATTCTTAATTTATCACTCCCTTTGCGAATCCATTTTAAATTACGGTGCCCCAATATGGGGATGTGCAAGTAATAAATTGTTGAATAAGGTAAAAAGATCTCAAAACAAAATTGTAAAAGCCATATTTAAGTACAATAGACTTACAAGAACAAATATCTTATATAGTGAATTAGACATACTCCCATTAAAAGAACTAATAAAAATAGAACAAATTACACATGTACATAAAATAAAAAATCAAATGATCCACACACAATCAAAAGTAGAAATTCTCATGCAGGGGAGACGTACTAGGGGAGATGTAGTTTTTCCAAAAAAGCCAAGAACAATAAAATATGGCTTAAGATCAATTCCATATATGTCAATAAAAAATTATAATAGCTTGCCTACTGATATGAAGAATGTAGTTCACACGAATTCCAAATACTTTAAAGAATTGTATAAAAGTAAGAAACTTTGAATTCCCCCCCGCTGTACTGTAATCGTTTGCAACTCTATGAATTATTGTACAATTTATTGTATTATATAGTCTAAAAGTGGAATTTATTCCATAGACATGAATTTTTAACAATAAATCTAATCTAATCATGGTTAATCGATTGAGAAAAACCAATATTGCTGCACCATCACCACAAAGACCACAAAGTTCTTCTTGCAAAAATAATGGAGCTGTTTTTTCTTCGCGCCCTGCACGGAAATTTTCCGTTTTATGCATTTCCTCGTTTTTTTTTTCTTCTCGCTCTACTAGCCCAGGAATTCTTTGCACAATTCATCATTTTTCCTCGCATCCCGAAGCTCCTCCATTATTGGTTGACTTTCCTCGCATGACATCGATCCTCCTTGAATATTTCCACATGCCGTATTTATTCTTTTTTTTTTTCGCGCGCCCCATCACTGATCATTTCATCGTCTCCCATTGTCTCTTTTTCTCTCTGCAATTCTCATTATTTTCCTTCTGGCTGTGTGCTTTGCTTTTTTTCCCCGCACCGTGCATGTGCTCCTTTTTGGACGTTCTTTTTTCCCGCGCTGCGCCTTCTTTCGCGAATTCCGCAACGGAGCGACATCTCAAAAATAGGCGCCATTTGAGGCTTCCTTCTTTGCGCGATTCCGCATTTTGCATTGGCGATTTTGTGCTTCTTTCAATTGCCCCACACAACATTATATTCCTCGACGGAGCTCTCTGGGCTGCGAGAAGGGTACCTTTTATAGCATTTTATCTGTGCGGTGGCACACCAAAAATTCCAATGGAAGCCTCTCTTTCTTCTGAAAAATCAATTGGTGATTTTTCTGAGAATTAATTCTTCTTTTTTTTTTTTTGCTTTTCTTTTGATTTGTTTGTCCATCCACTTCATCGCGTTTTGTCGTTTTTTCCCCCGCGCGCGCGTCGTTTTTGCTTAATTAGTCTCCCGTGCCGGGGGAAAAGGAGAAAAAAAGGAGATAAGCAATTCTTGAATCAATTATTTCTCCTATGCCTCGTACTTGCTCTCGTGTGCAATGCTTTTTGCACCATTAAAAGCTTTTTCCTTAAGAGACAATCAATATTCAACCACATTGAATTTAATTCTTTTTTTCTTCATTCATTTAAAGAGCAACTCTGCATGTTTAACTCATTACCTGTTTACTTTATTATTCTTCCTCCATTCATGCTCAGCTATAGCATCAAAGGGTTAAAAGGGAGTTTTTTTTTTAAAAGGACGCTTGTTTAGTTTGTTAGGTTATGGTGAATCAAAGTGACGCTAAGTCTGCCATCTTGAAGCAAAAGACGAAATATTTCTTGAGTATTTCAGACAAAGAGATTTAACTGAATTTTTTGTGGCCATCTTGGTAACATGAAACATTGGGCAATTGATGTTTTCACGATATTTTTTTTCACGCGAAAATCATAAATGAATAAATTTTTTAATGATATTTCTTTGTAAAATGCCAGTTTTGCTCATTTTATTAATCATTTTTTTTATATTATGTAATGTTTAACTATTGAAGTATCAGATATTTCTAACTTCAAACATTAAGTTTAATTTTCTCTCAATTTGTTCTTTTGACAAAAGAAATATGTAGAATTTATCAAGATAGATAAGATTTTTCTTTGACTTTTTTAACGATTTAAGACTTGAAGGACATGAATTTCTAACCTCAAACTTTGAGCTTAATTTTCTATTAGTATAAAGAAAACGTTTTTTTTTTCTAATTTTCTTTTGATGAACTTCTAGTATTTGAATCCGCCTACACATAGATGTAGAATTTATAAAGATAAGTTGGATAGATTTTAATTTGTGGCTGTTTAAAAAAGTCAAATTGGCAGCAACTACCAATTTTGTCCTCCAGTGTTAAAAATGATCGAATTGGATACGGTAGCTAGCAAAGTCCTCCAAGGGTTAACCAGAAGAGGCTGAAAACAAAATTTTAACACAGAAAAGTTTTTTGAGAAATAAATTAAGCTGCTAAAAAGCTAAACGAATCAGTAAAACATAAAATGTGTTGGATCAATCAAAGAATCTTTCTGTAAGGTTATGTTTCTAAGTGCATGACGCCTCCTCCGCCATCTTGAAACAAATACTGCTTCAATCGTTTCAATAAAAAAGTTTAATATGAACTTTTAAATAAAAACGAGCTTCTATTGATTAATAAAAAAGAGTCTTTTTTCAAATCCATAAAAAGAAAGTCAAAAGAAATATTGCGCCGGAGAAAAGGAAGAAGGATGACAAAAAGCTTGGTCAGCATATCCTCTCCAAGCAAATAAACTGGGTTGTTGAAACAAAATGCGACAATAAAAGTATCGATTTAGTGGGAAATTTTATGAGGAAATTCCAAGAAAATCTCCTGGAAAGGAAGAAAATTCTTTGAGAGAGAAGCGCATAAAAATTGCGGAGGTGTGGTTGTCTCATCGAGAAAACCCCCCAAAAATTCTTAAAGAACTTTTAGAGACACTTTTCAGAGAACATCCAAGTATAAATTAATTCAGAGAAAGAGAGAGAGAAAAATCAATTCAGCTTTTAAAATATATTTTGCTAAAACAAGAATCTTAAGAGGGAAAAAGGAAAAATTGATTTTTTTTCTTCTTCAAAAGTTCTTTTTCTTTGCCACACTTTGGAAGCATCTTTGTGAATGTTTTGCGAGGACATCCTCCTACATAATATCCTTTTTTTTGCCCGCAGAGAGAAGCTCCCACCGCATACATATAGCCAGAAAACACAAAAGGAGAGAAGAGATAAAAATCGATTTGAGCAATTGGTGATGCGCGTGACAAGGACTCAGTTTGGTCCAAAATGATCCTGCCACAGCCACACATATCCAAAATGATATTTTATCCTCGAGGAGGCCTCCCCACCCTCCCGCAAGACCGCCGCCCCATCGCATCCGAGAGGAAATTTTCTCCCCGGGAAAATTCTTGGAATGGCGGCGTAAAAAGGGAAGTAAATTGATGTGGAAGATTGCGCCTCAACGAGAGAAATTTGATGCCAATTGGCAAGTTGAGGGAATTTAATGCACCATTCATTCCGAGAGCAATTCCATCTCACATATACATATGTATGTAGGTAGTACACGACCAAGAGGAGAAAGAGACTATCTAATTGGGGTCGTGAACTGATAGAATTGATTAAATAGAACTCACCAAGATGAACAAGATGAATTTTAAAAGTCTCCTCAGTCCATTTTCGAGGAAATTCTTTTTTGGCAGTTTGATTTTTTTCCTTCAATTTTATTTGGAGTTATTATTTGAATGATGAAGAAAATCGAGATGAAAATGAGGAAATCTGAAAGTCAAAATTGGACTCAATTTGCATCTTTTTCCCCAATAAGTCCTCGTTGAGTTTGGTTTGAATTTCTATTCTTAAGAATTTTTAGTAATATGTAGGATAAAAAGTTAATTGAATACCCTAAAATTTTTTATTCTACTTATGTGTATTATAAAGGCGACAAATAGTCAGTTTTAGAGTAGAAAATGTAGTTTTTTTTATATTTCTTTAATCCATAAGTGAACCCATTTCTTAACAATGAGTTCTTTCAATGCATGAAAAGCAAAAAAAAAAAGTTTTTATTTTCTGAAAAGTTGAATAGATTCAGTTAGAGTGGAATAGTTTTGGAACTCTTTGTGCAAAAGGTGCAAAATTTAAGAATTTTTAATTCAAAATTGACTTCTTAAGATAACTTTTAAATAAAAAACGCGAAAATTAGATTAAAAAAAAAATCTTGAACACACTGGGTTAAAAAAAATTCAACATATCAAACATCTGCACGAAAAAGGACTCTATGCACGGAATGAGTCGTAAAACTATTTCGATGTTAACGATTTCTTTTTATTAAAAATGAAATGCAATAAAAAACACTGAAAGCTTCATTATTTAATTGAAAAAATAATATTTTTTCCCAACATTTTCTAAAGAAATCATCACACATTTTTTATTGATTTTCAATGAATGTCCTTTAACACTTTGGAGACTTTTCTGGACACTGGCCAATTTGATTTTGTGAAATTGTTACAGAATAAAACCTAATTAACTCTCCGTAATAAAGTGTGAGGAATTCTATTGAAAGAAAATTAGGAAGAGTATTTTCTTTTGAGAGAAAATTGATGTCAAATTTTGAGGTTAAAACTACCGGACCCACAAAGTGTTAGAGATCAAGAAGTAATCCCATTTTATAAATCTTTTTGGTAAACTTTTACATAACTTTATGTTCCATTTGATTGCATGACAACACTTGCGGGGAGTTTTTCCGGGAAAATGTGCGAGAAAACGTGCAAAAAAAGAACAATTGATCCGTAATGAGGTGAACATAGACAAACCAAAAGAAGAAAGAAGGAAAAAAATGGCGGAGCAACAGAAATTGTCATCTCGAAAGACCCGTAATTAGAATAATTATTGATTGTTGGTTAAGTGAACAAATAAATGCGTGATGTGCTCCCTGGAGCGTACCCAAAAACGCGCGGGACTTTTGTGGTGTGTTTTCCCATGCGTCGTCGTCCGCTGCTTTGGCGTCTTTTGCCATAATAGTCACAAAATATATAATAAAATTATACTCTCATTCTTCTCTCTTTTGCTGCGAATGTTGGAGTTTTCAGTGCTACCTATGTATGTACATAGAAGAGCTCTGTGCACGATACACCGAAAAACTAATAGTAAGGTATAATACCTACATATGTAGCATTTTGCCGGTGCGCTGAGTGTTTGTGGAAATGAGTGTCTGTGCGGCTATTACGGTGGTTGATTTCAACAAATTGTGGCCATTGAATTTAGAAAAGCGTGGACGGTTATTAGTGACAAGCAAATGACATGCATTGTTTGACTTCAATAGCAAATAATAATAAATTACGAAATGGATGGGTTTTATAACGCACACATGAGATCGCAACTGCAAACGCAACATATCTACGCTATATATGTGCATAACATTGAGGTTGAGAGACATCCCATAAGAAAGTATAACGAAATGAGGAAAAAAATTAAAGTTTTGAGAAAAAAAATTAGCCGTTATAGGGTGTAGTTCTTAGAAGAGAAGAAGAAGAAAAAATAGAGCTACATATGCGACACATACATGTACGTATGTAGGTATCATCCACGTAAGAAGCAGGTAATATTGATGACATATTATTAAAATAAATGCGAGTGTCTCATACTTTTACTACTAGATACATACCTACATACATAGTAAACAATAAAGACGCCACATTAGAGAAACCCGCTGGTGCAAGGAGCGTGTGCAAGCAAGTATAAAGTGACGGATAATATTCAATAATTTCCATTTGAGAATCACATATAGGTAGGCAAAAGTTTTGCCTTTCATCTCACCTCCAACGTGTGTGCGAATCACCTCATTCTTGTTGGAGGGAAAATTAATTGCGCATCAATGTGAATGATCGCCTAGGAATTATACATGTCCTCGCGATCCGCGTGCGCAATTTTTACTTTCAATAAAATAAAGAATACTTTTTCTCATGCTGCTGCTGCTGGTGTGGTGATAATTGGAAGATGCGCGTTCTTTATTGCTGCAATCATCGCGGCACAAAACCTGTGACCGTAAGCATAATAAGATGTTTCACTCAATGTATAATTATTATTAACTAAACCTCGTTTATGCCACAAACGTGGGCTTTAGTGCTAAATGACACAAATTGAGGTTAAAAAGAATATAAGAATAATTTCCATCTTGGTTGGAAGAAAATATATTATAGGGATTATAGGTATGATACCAGGGCAGGTACTCAATACATGAATGAATAAAGTCCTTTAAAATTTGAATATTATTTTAAAGTCTTTCTGAAAAATAATTTAAAAAAACGATCTACTAGAAATTTCCCATACAAAATGCATAAAGTCCTTTTTTCTAAACTCTATCTTACAATGAAAAAATTCTGAAATTACTGAAAAAAGTTCATTCACGGGCCATGTAAAAACTTCCTCTGTCGCAGAACAATTTTGACCCATTTCATCTTCAATTGCAAATGGCGTCGCAATATATTTGAATTTTTTGGCAATATTTTATTACAATTTTCTATGTGATCCCAGTGGATATTGGGGTATTTCTCTCGCGATTCTACAATGTCTTTTGATTCTCTACAAGATGAAATGGGTCAAAATTGTTCAGCGATAGAGGAAGTTTTTACATGGCCCATGCATGAACTCCTTTATGCAAAAATGTAAAATAATGACGTCAACAGAGCATTTTTATCTCCTCAAAACCCGTAAATAAACATGAATCATTCACGATGATGTTTCTTCAGAAGTCATGACGAGATATTTTTAATGTTTTATGCATTATAAGAGACAAAAAAACTACGGTATAGTGACGTAAGTTACCTAAATAAAATAAATTTAATAATAACAGTGACAGGTTTTTTTAATATTAAATTATTAAATTTTTTTTATTCGTATAAAACAGCCTTAAAATGTATAAACTCCTCTAAATTGAAGAATTTTCCCTACCGTGATTTCTTATTATTTTTAAAGAAAACTCCTTATAAAATTTTCAATTTATATATCAAATGCAAAGTCTGAATTTTGAATTTATAACCGTTATCGATGCCATTTTTGATGCTCAAAGTGCTCATTATAAATCATACAATTTGCAAAACCTACAAAGATTTAATTTTCTTCTCTCATCATAAATCAATCATCTAATGCGTGTGTTCATCTTGACCGGGCTCTGGTGGTTTTGGCATTTGTCAGGGAGGAGGAAAAAAGGAGCTCTCGGAAAAACGGAAGAAAAATCTCTCTCCCTGCGTCATTTCCATCACAAGGAATCAATTATCCTGTCCAGCGTAAAATTGTGTCATTGTGTGAAATTTGCCTTTTCTGCCCCATTAAACGGGTCAATTTTTTCTCTTCCACCCACAGGCTCCGTTTCAAATTGCGCCCTAATATTCCGGGGTACAATCGCGCGCATTTGGGGGTTGAAATAATATCGCATAAAACCATGTGTTGTGGATGTTCTTTCCACATGTAGGTAATACGTGTTGGTAAATTGCAAGAGTGCGATGGGTGGAAGAATTTCAACCCCCCTCTCATCCCTAGAGGTCTTTCCGACCCGGGGCAGGAGTCGATGGAAGAAAATTGAGAGACAAAATGCACAAATTGCATGAGTCACATCGCATTTTCACTCCCCGCAGAAGCAATTTACAGTCACACAACCCTCCTTGAAAAATCCCATCGTTGTTTGCAAATTTTAGACGATGAGAGCGTAGTGTGAATGTCCTCCTTCCTATCACCACCCCCATCAGCAAACAATTTTCACTCGCGCGCGAGGAATTAAAAGCAAGGAATCATGAATGCGTAAAATGGCATTAGAATTTAATAGACATCAATCTCACCATGGGAGAGTGTTAAAATAAAATTGATAAGTCATCAAAGCTATAAAGAAGCAAAAAGTGTGGGTGACACCCCAGCCTCCCCTAAAATTTTATATTGTATGTAGATATGTATTTCTCTTTATTTAACCTTCAAAGAAAATTCTTCCTATGAGAAGCCACTTATCTCTCAAATACCGTGTAATAGGTTTCTTTTTTTTTTGGCTCCTCGCGCCCCCGCCGAATTTTTCTTATTTTTTTTTATTGCGCCATTCTCCGCGCGACACGGGAAAAAAATGCATATTTCGGCGTATGAATGACTCCTAGGTGTGGCTTCCGTTTAATACCTACTTAATTATTACTACGGGCTGTGAGAAGAAGGTTTTTTTTGTGGGGCAAAAAAATGTGTGTGGTGTGTGTATAAATTTCAAGAGGGGGCGACCTGTTGGGAATATCGGTGACAAAAAGGTCTCCTTCACGCTTCAATATCACCTCAAATGTTTTGACAATAAATTATTCCTATAAATTACTAACTAAAAAAAACGCCTGATCTTCAAATAGTGTTGGGGTTTTCATTCTTTTGCCTCATTTTTATTTTTTTAACGTTGGTGTCGCTTCTCGCCATGCTAATCAGACGTGAAAATTACCTCTTATGTGCAAACCTTTTGTCCGCATTGTGTGGTGGGTGATGATGGCATCTGTTGGACGAGCACACCGTTGGTGGTTTCAATAGACTATTATTAAATTAAATAATGAAAAAAAAAATCAACCGATTCTTTCGATATGTTAATTATTGAGTCAATAAAAGTTGGGATTTTTTTTGGTTTTTATTTAAATTTTGTTTTGTTTAATCCCTTGAGCGGGTATTTGAATGAATTTTCCGACGTCATTATTAATCCTCTGAAGGCCAAGTGGTGGGAAAACTGTTAGAGATTGTATATTTTGTGAAATTAATATATAATTTTATGTAATCTTTTAATAACTTCTACAAATCTTTCAATAAACTTCCTTTTTTTTAGAGCAGAAGAATCCTTTTTTTTTAAATAAATCTTTCTTGATCGTAAAAGATCATTGATATGCATCAATGCTTAATCAATGTTTTCAAGATAAAAGGTCATCAATCGAAGCATAGAAGCATATGTTTTATACACTTAAACTTGAAAAGAAAATTTTGGGATCAATTCTGTTAAAAATTTTCTTTTCTTACAGTTTGTTAGTTATGAGATTTTTAAGATTTTGACAGTTTGTTTCTTTCTTAATCGTACTTTTGAAGGAAAAATCACTTTTGAGGGCTCTTTGAAAATATTTCTGACTATTTTCTCTAATAAAAAATCCTTTATTTTTCTTTTAAATCATTACAAAAGAACGATTTAGAAACATCAACTGTCAAGATCTTAAAAAAAAAACTTTGAAGCTGTAGGATTTCCATCAGAATTGATCCCTTTTTCTCTATAAATTATCAATAAATGATTTTCAGTAAAGTAATGTAAAAGAATGAAAATAAAAAGAAAATTCATTGCATCTTTGCCGTTCCCTGCCTATATTGTGCCTCCTCTTGCGCACAGGATATTCAAGAATTAACTTTACAAAACATTAAGTGCCATCAGCCAAAATCGTCAAACATTTGTGCCCGGCTCTGTGCCACCACCCTCTTAATCCATTAAGGGTCGAAAAATGAGGACAAAAAATGTGTCTGTGAAAAGAAATATATCGCCCAAAGTTGCAAATGCATTTTCCCATCTCAATTTTGGCTGCCTTTGAGGGACGTCCGTGGATTGGATTTGGGTTTTCCGGGGGAGGCAAATTCAAAAGCAACCCCACGGTGGTGCCGGATGGAGAAATTGCACCAAAATGCGCGTCGCTTTGAAGGGTGGTTGGTATCATTGAGAAAGCCACGTGATATCTTTTGCAACTTCCTTCCGTTTCAGCTCCGCTATACATCCCTTATTTTGACTTCAATTTGTTTAATAACATTGCCTTACGCAACGCAATTGACACTTCCACCCCCAACCCACGCAGCCACCCTCTCTCCTCCTCATGCCGGGGGTTGAATCTCATTGTCCAACGCTGCATCTTTCCGTGCATGTAGCTCATTCAATTTGGCAAATAAATTTAATGAAGCGTTGCACCCCTTTGCACCAGGCCATGAAAACCCGCGTTGCACCACAAGCCCGCGAGGAGTCACACACAATTATTATGGTTGTGGCACATGGTGCGCTCTTTGGAAAAATCCTCCGTATAACATTTTGGTCGTCTCTCTCGGACCGAAATAGATACTCAACGTTAGTTGGTGTGGAAAGTGCGGGTGAATCTGACTTGATATATATTTCAGCATCGCCCAGCAGTTGTTCCTGCAAAATCATCGCATTGAACCAACATGATGTTGGGTGTTAGGGATTGCATGCAACCCCTCAAAGAGTGCGCAATTTTCCTCACTCTCTGCTGGAGTGTGTTGGAAGGAATGAGAGAGACCCGTCGTACACCCCAAACTTCCGAAAACATATTTATTATCGCATCCCCACACCATTGGCAAATTGAGATAATGCGCCCTATGACTCATGCTGGACCCCTTAATGGTCCTCCCAGGACAATTTTTATTATGCTTGTGCAACTTGTCGCACACATTTGCCCAAAAACACCATTCAAACACATCACTCAAACAGGGTCATCATGCAGCAATTTAGCACGAGAATTAAGAAATTGCCATCCAGGAATTACTTTCAATGGGTCTCATGAGAGGATGAGATGAGCTGGACGCATTGGACAAGTTTAAAAAAAAAACTTTTTTTGGTGAAAGAATTGAAAATAAAAATTATTAACCTTCCGTATGCTGTGGGCAAAAAAATCACGCTCATTGTCATGGGGTCTATTACCTACCCCTAATGACAATCGGAGGGTTAAAAGGATCTTCTTCACCTTTAATTGCATTTAATTTTCTCAACACATCCAACACACAAATGATAGTTTTAGCACGGTCGCCAATGCGGATAAGAGGCGACATTTAGCCGTTTGTATAGGACTAGGTAATACCTGGACCGTGGTTTTAGCTTAAAAAAAAATTTAAAATAATATCTAAACGCTTCAAATTCTCTTCATATTATCTTCGTTCATAAAGCATATGCTCTATGACATGAAAATCATTATAACTTTGAGCATTAGGTACCATCTCCTTTGAATATGATGCTATGCTATGCGTTCATTCATTTTATAGACACATTCATCAATGGTGCACTGATGCTTTTGCTTCATGCACTCAAACGCAAAACGATGTACAATGGGCTGAATGGGGGCATTATGCATTTGTATATTTCCCCCTGTTTCTCAATAAGCTGATAATGAAAAAATTGTGTATGATTATTCCCCATATATTGCCTAAATGCATTATGATTCTCTGTCTGAAATATCCATGCTGCATTTGCTTCATCCATTGATACCCTGAGATGTACAAAAATGAATAAACTCCTTCTATTTATCTTTGATTCCAAAATCAATTGAAATTGTAAACTTTCGCATCTTCTATGTATGTAATATAATTTCTCATCAGATTTTCCGTACAAAAGATGTTTTATCGTTAAAAAATCCATCAAATTATCGCCATTTTGTGTAAATTAATAGCCTTTTCAGATCCTACCATTGACCTTCATTGGGATGTCCATTTCAATGTGAAAACTATTCTTTTCACATAACGCAGCTTGTTCATTGTACAAAGAACAAGCACACAAACCTATAGTTTGGTACTTTTTGAATATAGGAAATTCAATCTGCCTCAGCTCTCATTCAGTCCTATACCGATGATGTTGGAAATGAGTGGAAAAAAGTATATTGATGAAAATCCATTCCTATTAATTTATCCATATGTGTGTGGGTCGAAAAATGGGGTCCATTTCTCCAAATAATTCCCTCTTTCCATTCAGAAAAATTTCTCTTTAGCTGTGATTTTTTTTCTCGTCTTTACTTCTCCAAATGGCTTTGATGGAAATTATTGGGTGTTCTTCATACAATGCAGTCAGTTTGTTCGGAATTTTCCTCTCTTTCTCACCCATCGGATCAGATTTCTGCATTTTTTTGCGTGTCATGAAGGATATTTTAGGGACGACAGGAGACTCTTCTGTGGTCCTTTTCTCACTTTGAAAAAAAGAAGTGAAAACGCCTCAATTTCCATTTTTAGCCCCAGAGCTCTCTCATCAGCCACACAGAAGACATCGACATCCTCTGCCCAAAAAAAATGGTTGAATGGATTGGATACGACGTCTCGTTTGTGCTATGTCCTCGTCCTTTTCCCTGCTCTTATATGTATGTACATTGATGAGCCCCCCGCCCCCCTTCCTGCAGAAAACACTTGAGATGGCATCCTAGAAAGCGGAGGAGCTTCCTCTTTGGCCACACTCCGGAAAATATCTCTCTCAAACCCATAGTGTGGGCGAATAGATAGAATTTAAGCTCACAGGAAATTGCTATACATATATGCCAAGGCAAAATGTGAGGAACACTGAGGAAAAATTTTCAATCAAAAACACGCAAAAATATCAAACAGAAGAGATTTCTTTAAGAGAGGAATTGCGGGAGTTTTGCTTATCAAACATTCATCGTTGACATCCTTTGAGTCCTTTCAACGGGGTGTATGACAGAATATTTAATGATTTATTCAATAAACTGCGGCAGGTTGTGTCCTTAAGACAAGCTATATAATTAAACTTGGTTGCTCTTGTCAGCGGAGAAAGGTGAATTTAACACCCTCTGTTTGATCAAAACCCTTTTGTTCTTCTTCTTTTTCTAATAGGGAAGGACGGTTTAAATTGGATCATTTGCACTCAAATTTGCCTTGATCTTATTTGAATTTTCCCTTAAAAATTCTTATTGGAAATCTGTTAATTTTGGTGAAGTTTTCAGTGGGAGAAAGAATAAAATGGAATGTTTTCCATCAAATTGAGAACTTTGCTTAACCCTTACTTTATTGGCAACAATAAACAATTTCGTCCGACGATATAAAGGTTTAATCAGAAATTTTATGGAAATAAGTTCAAAAGGTCTGACTTGGATCCTCTCATAATAAATAAGATAAAAAAAAGGTCAAAAAGTTAATGCTTTGAAAAATTATTTTTTGTAGCGATTTCACAAAAGGAGTTTATCCGTTTTCCCCATAAAAAATTTCTCATTTTATCTTATACAATTTACTTAATAGAATTTCATCTTTATAATTATTCAAATATTATTCTTCCATTCATATCATAAGGATAATTTTTTTGATAAGAAATTAGTATTTTCAGTCGTAATAATTTTTTGCTTTAAAAACTGCTCAAAAATTTAATTTGAAAACTTAATACAAACTCCTAACTAGACAGCTCTACTTTAAAAATGAAATCACGATTGTTGCTTGGGAAAAACAGGAAAAACAAACCTTTAATTAAAATATCCAATTGACTGTGAAATATTCTTAGTTAGTGAGATTGTTATTAAAAATTTATTTAAAATTATTCTTGAAATAAATAAGGCAAAAAAAATCAATGCACATGATTACTTTCAACCAAAACTTAGATAAATATAATTTTAATAAATTCTAATTTTTTTCTTTAAAAATATTTCTTATGACCAAGATTTTTTTTGCATGTTTTCCTTATTCTTAATGATATATTTAAATGTTTTTTTTTTAAACATTATACCCAAAAAATCGTTTTATCTTTATTATCCTTTCTTTCTAAAAAAATAAGTTTGCAAGAGAAATAATTGAATAATTTTTCTGTTAGTTATAGATTTTTATTTATTCAAGATTTTCTACGATTTTTCTTACATTTTTTTTACAGCGATGTTGCGTAAAAAATCAACTAAATCGGTTTAAATTCTATTTAATAGAGAATTTCGGGCTTTTCATGAGAGTTTTCCTCTAAATTCTCTATCAAAGATAGACTTTTTTAGTGGATAAAGCATCCTCCGTACCAAATCAGTTAAACAATTTTAATCTTAATTGACTTAACAGCTAAAACGGCTAAAATAGTACTGGTAAAAATGAAACGCTGAAAATCAATGTTTTCATTTTTTTCTTGAAATTTTTCGATTTTTCAAAGAAAACTAATCTATATTTTCAATTCTACAAAAAACTCTTAAAAACTGAGATTTTAGTTAAGGTACGTAAATAATACCAAAATAAATTCACTGTAAAATAGACAAAGTTAAGCAGTTCAAAACTATTAATCAAAAATAAAATATCAATCTAATAGTATCAACAAAATAAATAAGTTTATAAATGAAAATAAAAGAAACAACCAGATACAAATTTTTATTTAATAATAAAACTCCCAAATCAATAGCATTGAAAATGAAATTGAGATGTGCAGTACAGTATAGTTTTACACAAATATAACCTCAATTACTACTAATCTCTAACCTCAACATCCAAACTAACCTCTAAACATTGTTATCTCGACGTGAATCAATATTTAATCATGGCGGGTGGGGGGTCAAAGTTTTTTATCTCAGTGCGATGCTTTTTTTCCAGCTATATGGTGTAGTGCGGTATCCCTCACAGGAGTTGATGAAAAAGGACATTCCCCCTCCTGCCCAATCTATGTCACATCTTGTAGCACATAGCAGAAGAGAAGTGTAGTAAAAAAAACTAACCCCTGCACACATACAGAGAGAGAGGGAATAAACGACATTTTGGAGACCCATTTGAACTTTTGGGGAGAGTTCTAAATGAAAATTGTGCATATGGACAAACACCCATCCCGCGCGTTTGTACCCAAGAGACTCTCCCCGAACTTCTCAGGCGAGTTTGGATGAGCAGCAGCAAATAGTGTTGATGCGAGAGCGAACGGTGCGGGGTTTGAATATGGTGAGAAATGTGGGAGAATTGTAGTGAGTGTGAGTGAGAGAGGGAGAAAAGAGGCGATGAGGGAAAAAAGTGGGTATTGTAAGAGGCCAACCATACATATATACACACATGTGGGATTCCACCCGATATCATATTGCCAACACCACACAGACGACGGTGTTGGCACATACAGAGACAACAGGCACCGAAAAACACACCAGCAGCGGATGACAGCAACAACACCCAAGCCCCCAATGCAACAACAAAAAAGTGAGCTTCGACAAAAGCACAACTCTGGCACCGTGAGTGTGACGATTTTAGAGATTGCCATTGGTTGAGACACGCCAATCCGCGTCGATTATAACACATTCTGGGAGTGGCTAGAAACGGGTGCGGTCGGCATCAGCTTGACACCCCGAGGTGTGATTGCAGACACCAAAAACCAGACAACAAATACAGGAAATATTGTTGATGTGCTAACCAGTTTCTTACCGACCGGCATTAAGGTTTATAGTGTGTCCGTTGTGTCGCGCCACGCAGTTGTTGTTTCCACCTCAACATTGCGCATATTTTTGCATTTCGGTTCAATCTCCGCTCTGGATTTTTTTTCGTGTGCAGTGTACACTCTCACTCCAATTTTTTTCGTGTAATAAAAACTAGTTGTGCACTATCCTACCATATTTTTTTTTAAACATAACTACTACAAAACTACAACACCATTCCCGGCGCTCTCCGGAAAAATCGGTTAAAATTACACTTTGAGGGAGAGCAAAAAAAAGATTTTAAAACTTTTCAGCAGTTTCAAGTGCGTGAAAGTTGGAAAATAAAAATATTTTTCTGTTTGTGAAGTAAAATAAAAATGGATCCCAGTGTTGTACCAAATGTATGGAGTGACATGAAGATGTGGATGAAATGGAAAAGGGGTAAAAAGTCGCAGTGATACGGCGGCAAATTGCAAAAAATTTCTGACGCCAACCCCTTCAACTATATATCGCCGGACATTGTGAATTTTAAATGAAAAATCTGTGATTAATGTAGAATTTATGATGCATTAATGTTTAGAGGAATTTTGTGTTTGAGAAAAATTCGGGATTTCACATTTTCCTCATTGAAAAAGCTGCCCGTTCGCACTATAACGTGCGTCCAATACATACAGGAAAATTCAAGAAAAATTCTCTAGAACATAATTTTCCTTGTGAACTGTGTGCAAAAGAACAAAAAATAATGTGCTATGAATAAAACTAGGACACATAGTTAAAATAAAAAAGAAAAAAAAAGGATTTTCCAATCCAAGAAAAAAAATAAAAACGCGTTCGTGTCCAATTTTCTCAAAGTGGGAATTTTTGTGATGAGATACGATATAATAGAATCACATCAGTCTGCCAGAATAAGCAATTCTGCCCAAGGAATGGCTTATCATCCATTCTTGCAACTGTCCCGACCCACTGACTTCAGCGTATCGTCGCTGCTGACAGCTGGTGCACCACTTCAGGGACAAGGATCACCACCATCCTCCTATTTTCCGGCGGCAGCACTGGCTGCCCTTACGGGCACCGGGCAGACGCCCCATTCGCACCTCTATCCCAGTGCCATACTACCAAAACTCACCACAGCGCCCCATCCGCACGTCCATCATCAGCTAAATAGTCAGTACACCACTGCCGAGGACGTTGTCCTGGCGTCCGTTGCCCACCAACTACATCCCGCCATGCGACCACTACGTACCATCCAGCCGGATGACGACGGTGTTGTGGATGATCCAAAAGTTACCCTCGAGGGGAAGGATCTCTGGGAGAAATTTCACAAATTGGGCACGGAAATGGTCATCACGAAGAGTGGCAGGTGAGGGATCCAACTCCTTTACTTTTATTCACCTATAGGAGCTACTTACTCGACTACACCTTACTCGTCTCAAAATCTCAGTCAAACTTTTAGGAATTCAAAGCCACGAAACTCCCATGTCAAATCCTTAAAAAGTTATTTTTTGGCAGTTTTGTGATTAATTTTGTGAATCTGAAACAGATTTAGGTTTTTTTTTCTAAGACCAGATTTGTAATCATTTTCTCAAGTATTCAGTTGATCTTAATTTCTTATAAGACTTTTTGATTTAATAAAATATCTTATTGGAAAGTTTCTAGTTTTTTGTGTTTCATTTTTACCAGTGCATTCAAATATTCTTTTGATTTATTCTTCGTTGAAGTTAACTTTTAAAAAAATCAGTGAAGTGACGTTTTATTGGGTATTTTGTTAGATTTTAGTGTTTCATTTTGCCCAGGATTAATTATTTGTTTATACAATTTTGAAATTTAACGAAGTGAGAAGTAAGAATAGTTAATTTTGAAAGTAAATAAAAAGTGAATTGAGTGATTTTTAACTTTTACAATCAGATTTTAATCATTTTATGGGTGGATAAACTTATTTACATTTTAGTCATGAAGAAAGAATTTTCTTGTTTTTTTTTTAAATTTTTTTAGAGATTTAAATTGATAAGAGTTTTGCCTTAAACACTTCTCGGGATTTCTTTTGTTTTAATTTTTAAAAATTAACCTCTAAAATCGCTAACAAAACCCAAAAAGAAATTCAAAAGTTTTATTTCTTTTGAAACTTTTAAAAAATTGAGAAAAAAAGAATATTTTAACACATCCAGGACGGCTTGACGCACATCGGCGTCCACTGACAGTTCTCAATTCTGTACGCTGTAACAATTTGCCACTCTTTTTGCGTTTGACATTTACCCGGTAGGAAAACTTCTCCAACATTTTTTCAGCCAATTTTGATTGCTGACTCGTGAGGTGTTCATATATGATTAATAAATTTTTATTTATTAAATTTCTAAAATGTGTTGGAATCAATTTGAAATGATTTGAGATTGATAGTGACAAGAAAATGGAATATCTAGAATATTCTATTCTATTAATCTTGATATTGACAATAGAACGAATAGAACATTCTTAGATATTATTATCCTATAAAGATTATGAAAAATATCATGTCAGGAGAAATAAAATTTTCAAAAATTAAAAAAAATAAGAAATAAGTAGAAGGATATTTAGAATATTCTAGTTTTTTTTAAGTGCTCTGTCACAGAGAAGATTTTAGCTAAATACATGTATTATGAAGTTTTCAGAATTTTTAGAACAAAAAAATCAACCTGCTCGTTCACGTTATCATTACCATTTATTCTTAATATAAAACATATAAAATAATGTAAATGCTAGAAAATTCTGAAAATGGTTCAGAACGGATAGCGAAGCATTTTTTTGACATATCTGGTATATTTTCTCGTTTCAACATAACCTAATTTTTATTCTGGTGCCCGAAAAAAGTGAGAATTATGGAATAAATTAGCAAAGAAAAGCTTCCAGAAGTTTCCCTTTAGGCTATAAAATAATGTTCTAGCTGAAAATTCACATGGAAATTTAATTTTAAGTGTTTTGTAGCGGAAAATCTTCATCGCTTAAAACTTTAGGTGAGTTAGGTTATATATTTTGCGAAAAGAAAATTTTCCTATTACATAACCTCAATTTAATTTTTGTGATAAAAAAATGCTACATAATGTTTAATAGCAAAAAGGAAACTCGTCTGAGAGATTTTCACTGGAATTGTCCCATAAATCTGACTTTTTCCCACGTAAATATAAAAGTGCGGTTATGTTGGAATGAGAAAAAAATGCCAAATATGTCCAAAAAATTCTCTTCACCAATATCACCATTTAAACTATTCCTCTGACTGTTCTGTGAGCTTGAATTTGATGTTCAACATACAACAGTTAGTGAAATCTTAAAGAAAGATTTTTGAAATTTAAATTGTATTTTAATTTGAATATTATTCTTTTTTTTATTGTTTTGTTTTAGATTATTTTATATTAAAAGAATATTTGTGTTTCACTTAAGTGAGTATTCTCTCAAATAAATATTTTCTGATAACGTGCGAAGAACATAAGCACACTATGGTCCCACCGGGTAACATTTCTGGACGCCAGTGACTAATTGTTACATGTCGCGTAAAAAACCTTTGGGAAGTATTTTACCCGTCGTCAGTGTGTTAAAGAAATTTTGTATTTTTCAATCGTAAAGAAAATCTAATAATAAAAATATAATCGTTAGAATCTAGATCAGAACCATATATTGAAATTAAGATCATTAAAATACTTAATTAGGAAGTTAAAATTCATATTTAATTTATTTTTATAAAATCTTATGTCTTTTTTTTCGATTTAGATAAGAAACAGCACTTGTGATTTTTTTTAACCCATATGACTTCAAGAGTTTCATTTACCTACAGATTTTTAATTAGGTTTGTTCATTTTACTTTATTCAATTAAATTAAATCTTCAAGAAAGTTTGGAAGTCTTTGTTTTCATTGGAAAATGGCCCTATTTCTATTTAAATAAAACCGTTTCTAATCATTTTTCGTTTTATTGCTAGAATTTGACTAAAATGATTTTTCTAAAAATTCTTTAAAATCACTTTTGATTGACAAATAAATTAAGAATTAGGCTAGTTTATACAAAACTTTTTTTATGTAATGTTAGGAATAAATTTTAACGATTATTAGATATTAGAATTTTTCTGGGCTATTATATTTTATTAAAATTTATTTAAAGATCTACCCTGTTGTCTGAAATAGATACTTAGGGGAACGTGGCCCAATTGCGACCCCCTAAATTCTGTTTCAGAAGGATTGAAAAAAGTCATATCAAAATGAATTAAATCTTTCCAAGTTCATAAAAATTTTTACGTCATTCATAGTTCCATAATAAATATTTCGATCCTTATTGGATTGTTTAGTTTTTTTAAACGGTCGGAAATGGGTTAATGCGTAGTAATTTACAATCATTTTAAAAGAATCAAAAATTAGGAAAGATAAAATTAAAAGTTATTCCTTTTTTTTCAAGTTTAAATTCAATCAGTTTAGTAAATAAACAAACATTTTTTTTAAAAGAATTAATTCTAAAGAACTAAACAAAATTAATTTTCGAAGAGAAAAATCGGAAAAATCTCACTAAAAACTTTTCCCAGAAAATTCTTTATTCTGAATGAAATCTTTTCGCTCGTGTGCGAATGTTCTGTGTGTAAAACCTTCAACGGATAGAAATTCATTTGCCGTCGCTAAGAGAAAAGAGATGCGAAGGTTCTTTATCGTGCAAAAAAATCGTATATTTTGCTCCCGCTGAATATTTTTATCTAACGCACGTAGAGGTGTGAAGTGAATCCATTTGAAAATACTTATTAAACATATACATACATAATTACCATACCTATGTAGGTATATATAAAATTTATACACAGAAAATTGCATCTAATTTCTCTCTCATCGCTTTACAAATTGATCTGATGGACGCGTAGTATAAATAGTTTCTGATATTTAATTCCTTTTTGCATCGTCGAGCCTAAAATAAATCTGCACTATATGTGTGGCGGCTGTTGAAGTGCAAAATGCTCGCAATTCGTGGTGCAAACATGCAATCATCAATTCTTATAAATAATTAATCGAGACACTAAATTGTCAATTGAAAATTCATTGCCTTATTGGTTGGGAATTTTGCAATAAAATTTTCAAATTGAATTTTGCAATAAAAATCAAATTTCAATCAAATATGTCCCTTTTGGATCAACATAAATTTACATAAGAGCTTGCAAACTTCCACTTTATATCTCCCTCCACTTTGGCCAATAAATATGCGCAATTTTTCTGCAATCTGCATACGCACAGCTAAAATTCTCCCTCGCCAAAAAAAATAATATTTTGCATAAATTTTGGGAAAGAAGGAAAAGGAATAAAAAATTCACAGAGATAGGAATAAATTCGTTAAATAAAAAAAAATCGTAAGTTTTGAAGGAAAAAAAATATTTTGCTTGTGAGCCAACAAGGAGATGGAATAAAAAGTGAAAAGTATAAAACAGAATATGAATTATACTGAGCAAAAGCCAAGAGCATGGTGGTCTCTTTGATTGTAAAACCTCCGTGTTTGTTTCATACTATATATATGAAGTATATTTATCCCATCTCACTCACGCCATTCCTATTTTTCCTTTGCAAAATGTTGCTTATGCACTCACTCGCGCTTCTTTTCTTTTGCAAAGCAAAATGTACATTTTGCGATTATTGAACAATTTAGCGCGGGCTTAGGGGGCAAACTATGTACACACAACATACACACACATCATGCTCTGCAAAAGCACCAAAGGTTCATCTCTTTATCGGCAAAAGATGGGAGTTTAAATGAATTTATTAGGGCGCCCTATTCATTGCTTCTCTCTTGTTGGCTCCTCTCTTTCTCTTTCTCTCTCTTAAATATTAGTAAGATTTATTGAAGATAAACTTATAACATTTAATTATAGTAAAGAAAATTATTCAATTTTCTAAAGAAATTCAATTATTGAGGTCGATTCTGCAGGAAATTTCAATTTTCTTACAATTAGAAATTTTTATGGCAAAATTTTGAATAATCTTAAGTTCACAAAACATGTTTAATAAGATTAATGATAATAGTCAAAAAAAAAGTTTTCCTCTATTATAATTTTTTTGGTTGGAAAAAAAAATTTTTCACTTTTATTTAGTAAGATTCTTTAGATTCTCAGAAGATTCTTTAATACATCAGCAATTTTTTTGACAGCTACTTCTTAATCTGTCAATATTTTAGCTGTGTTTCTTTCAGACACAGCTTTTGTGTACCGAGCAAAATCGAAAGTCGTCAGATCGGGCTCAAACTTGGGATGAGCACGAATTAGGGTCACCACATTCCAAAAAACGTATGCGCCAAAAATTTTTTTTTCCGGCCGTCCGGCCGTCCGGCCGTCCGTCCGGCCGTCCGTCCGCCGTGGTTCAACCCTAAATTGCAAGAGAACGGTGATAGATAGAGACTTGCGGTAAACGGCAAAGTTTAAATATCGACTGGAAGACATCCGATTATGAGGTCAAATCCACCCCCCCACCCCTCCGTCCGCCATTTTGAATAACCTCAAAATTTTGTTTTCGCTATATCTCAGCCGCTATTATAGCTAGAGGGCTGAAATTTTGATATGTTGTAGGGGCCATCAATACCTTTCCAACGATACCTCATTTTCGAAAATCGGTCAAGCCGTTTAGTCAATATGGCCGCCACAATTTTTCATCGAAAATCGACCATAACTCGAAAACGGCTTGACCGATTTTGATCAACCCGGGGTCAAATGAAAGATCTCAACAAACCCCACAACTCTTTAGAACATCAGAAGTTTCAAAAGTGACCGCTAGAGGGCCAAAAATCAAAAACAAAATTTTCGATTAGTTTTCGATGAATATCTCGAAAACGACGACATAAATTTTTTTCATTTTTTCATATGTTGTAGCTGACCATATTATCTAGCTTCATGCCAAAAATGAAGAAAATCTATGGATCCGTTCTCGAGATATAGCCTTCCAAAGTTGGCATGTCATATCTCGGGTTCTACAAGTCCGATCTTGATCAACTCAAGCGCAAATGAAAGGTTTCGAGAAACCCTACAAATGTCTAGAACATTGCAACTTCGAAAAATGACCGCAAAAGGCGCTAAAATCGAAAACAAAGTTTTCGAAAATTTCGAACTCGAATTTTGCGAAAATGGCGACATAAATTTTTTTCATTTTTCGATATGTTATAGCTGACTTCGAGACCTTTAAAACAAAAAAAAATTTATGAAAATCTATGGATCCGTTCTCGAGATATGGCCTTCTAAAGATTTCTTAGGGTATGACTTTTCAACTTTTCCCGACTTTGCGCGTATTTAAACTGATTCGCGTTCTAGTTTGCTCTCACAAAATTGGTACACTGAAAGAAACACAGCTCCCGTAAGCTTGGTCAGCTTACCAGTACATTTTTTTATCTATTTATAAGTTCTTTGTTCTTCCAACTAATTCTCATTCTGTTGGCGATTCGTTTATTTTTTCAGCAAAATTTCTCCATTTTATTAGCTAAAGGTGAATTTCTTAAACTGTCAATGTGGTTTTTTTTATTCTTTACTCCGTCAGAAAATTTGTTTACTCTGTCGGAAAACTATTTATTTCGAAAGGAATATTCTGTATTCTGTCAGAACATTCTATATTCTACCAGCAAGATCCTGAATCTGACAGAAAATTATTTATTCTGTTAGCAAGAATTCTTATTCTGTCAGCAAATGTGTTTGTTTCAGTTGGAAAACTATTTATTCTGACAGGAATATTCTGTCAAAACATTCTATATTCTGTCAGAAAACACCTGAATATGCCAGCAAATTATTTATTCTGTTAGCAAGAATTCTTATTCTGTCAGCAAATTATTTATTCTGTCAGTAATTTTGTTTTTTCTGTTGGAAAACTATTTATTCCGAAAGGAAAATTTTATATTCTGTCAGAATATTCTATATCCTGCCACAAACTCTCGAATTTGTCAGAAAATTATTTATTCTGTTAGCAAGAATTCTTATTCTATCAGCAAATTATTAATTCTGTAACTAATTTTATTTTTTTTAGTTTCTTCAAAAAAATTTTGTATGCTGTGAACCAATTTCCTATAATTTCTACGTGAAGACTAATTTATTTTGACTACAATTATGCCTATTCTTTCTTAATAAAAACAAATCCTTTGGTATTAATTTTTCTCAGTGTAAATGGGGGACACAAACACACTGGAAAGAATGTTTTGCAAAATTTCCCATCGTAACTTTTTCCGCGCGATAAGGCGCCTCATCAAAGACTTTTCGCACAGATAAGGCGAGAACAATTCAACAAAAACAAAATAAATACTTAAGCATTTTGGCGTCTGTAAATAATATATTGCTTGTGATGGATTTGAGAAAAAAAAGGAAAAGAAAAGAGATGGCAGAAGTGCATGAAGGAGCTCCGAAAAAGGGATTTAGGAGTGAAAAGAGAAAAAAAAAATGAAGATGTTCATAGCAAAAAGCCCATCAGTTTAAAAAATTAATGCTTGAGAAAATTCGATTGATATCCTTCTTTTGAGAAGGAGACTCCAAACTCACACAGATAATTTCCTTTCGTGTTAAATGATTGGGAAGACTTTTGTTCCATCCATGAAGTTTCAGAGATCGCATTTCTTTGCATTTTTTTTCTTCCTTCTCTTGTTTGTCTCTCACTGTAAACTCCCAAAAAAATTATTCTCGAACCTATAATGAGATAAAAAGAGTAAGTGCTTCTTAACGTTTTTTTTTTGAAAAAGTTTCTTTCATTGCAAAAGTAAAAATTCTTCTCATCTCATTTTTTTCTACTTCTTTAAATCTCTTTGCAGACAAATGTTTCCTCAAATGAAATTTCGTGTATCCGGATTAGATACGAAGGCAAAGTATATTTTACTATTGGATATTGTTGCTGCAGATGACTATCGCTACAAATTTCACAACAGGTAAGAAATGAAAAATAATAGCAAAGAGATAGATAAAAATAACTTGAGAAAAATGCATGGAAAAAATTCTTTCATTTCTTGAATTTATATTTCCCAATTTTATGTTATTTTTGGAAGCAATAAATTTTTAATGCTTTGCAATGCAATTTGACAAATTATTGAGTGGAGAAAAAAAAACATTTTTTTGTACCTCTCCAGTAGGTGGATGGTAGCTGGGAAGGCTGATCCGGAAATGCCAAAAAGGATGTACATCCACCCTGATTCACCATCAACTGGGGAACAGTGGATGCAGAAAGTTGTATCATTTCACAAATTGAAATTAACCAACAATATAAGCGACAAGCATGGATTTGTAAGTACTGTACGTTGTATCTGTTATCTAAATTATTCTAATTTTATTTTTAAAACTATAAAAAGGGACCTTCGGCACCTCTAAAAAATAATTCTTCTCACAAATTAATTGCTCAATAATAAATTTATTTAATTGCTAAATGATATTTTTGAGGAATTAATCAAAAGAATAAATTTTGTATTCTAAAACAATTAATAAAATTGTGCAAAGAATTATTTGTGAAAACAGAGAGATTATTTTATATTCCTTTTAAACTAATCTTACATTAAAGTGAATTAATTAGGGGAAGACGGGGTAATTTGGCCACTTTGGGGGTTTTTGGGATATATCAAGCAAGTGTGGTAGTACGAAGAAAAACAAATAGCCCTATTTTGTAGGAAATTTTCCGGCCTACAACTTTCCCATATAACACTTTTCTCTATCTCTATGAGAAATGGGTGAATTTTCCATTTTCCTGGACCCTTAGCTTAGTGGCCAAATTACCCCGAGCACGGGTAATTTGGACACTTTGGCGCATGAATTATTGAACATAAAAATTTTTGGACAATAAAATAATTTTATTTTTCCGATTATTTTATTGGAAGACGAGGTAAATTGTCGCTTCGCTCCAATTTTCCTCGCCCCGCTTCGCGGGGGGTTTTGCGCTTCGCGCAAATTTTAGAGAAAAAAAATTGTGATGATTTATACGTTGATTGGAGCCACTCATCAACCCAAAAAAATTGCAAAGAGAAGAAATCATTTTCATACAACATTTCAGGCGCGAAATTCAAAAATTCGCAAAAAATGCATGACTGTTATATGGGGGCTACCCGAAGGGGGGCTTTGGGGGGAAAATGAATACGGCCACTCGAAACCGCCTGATATAAGGAGCCTCTGTACCAAATTTCATCGCGATCGGTCAAACGGTGTAGATTTGTATAGCCGAACACGACGGAAGATTACCAACAAACAGACCTTTCTTTATTATATAGATAGGACATTTATCTAAGATTCATTTCCAGTAATTTGCCAGATAAAAATATTTAACAGAGCCTCAAACTTTAACATTTTCTGAACCATAAACGAGCAAAAACTAAAAGCAGCCGTTTTTCAGATTTTCGTAACTTTCTTTTTTTAGCTAAAATTTTTTGGTATAAATTGTTTATAATCATAAATAAATCATTAAAAGGCACAACCATAGTGAATATCATGAACATGCGTCGGAAAATAGTGCCGGAAAAACTCAAGTGGCCAAATTACCCCACTCCAATTTTCCGGATAAAACCATTTCCACAGGAAAATCTGTTTGAGATATCGGAAAATGGATGTCACTATCGTGTTTATGGGGAATCAATGGCCCTTAGTGACGTATAAACTAATTTTTAAGCATTAAAAAATTATCGGAAGACTCGAATTTCCAAAATGCCAAAAGCACTTGAAAATGGAAAAAATGGTTTTTATCAAATAAAAGAAAATCTAATGATCGGATTTTCCCCAAACTTGGTACAATTGGTTATCCCTATAGGGAGTATAAACTGTGAAGAAATGGATTTTCTAGCATTAGCGGTAATACCATTTTTAGAAATCGAAAGTGGCCAAATTACCCCGTCCTCCCCTACACTAAATGACTTGTTGTAAAAAAAAGCTCTTAGACTTATACTTAAGTATAAAAATTTGGCTAATGCCACCTTATTGGCTAATTCGTCTTCTCTACGTCACAACATGGAGGAATAGTCTCGATGCAAAGTTTAATTAAACAGTGTATGTACACAAAATTTTTGAAAATTCTTACACTTCTCGACAAATAAATAGAACCATCCATGCAGAAAAATTGTTCTAACAATTAAATTTATTTTTTTTAATTCTGATTAATTCTTTATTTCATTGTGTAAAAAAATTCTAGTTAGATAGATTTATTTGTATTCTAAGAAGATTCTAAATTTCCTCCAAAAAAATTGATAAAAATTCAATTTAGACATCCAAACACTCTGCCTTAAAAATAATCTCTTAAATATTCTTACAGTCAACTTAATTAAAACCACTTATTAACCCCTCAAGACTTTAATCATTATTTGCAATCAAGCAAATTTCTTCTCCGCTTTAACAAATTTAGTATTTAGCAAGAAGTCAGTCAAAAAAGTAAAATATTCTAAATAAGACTCTCTAACTTTAGACTAAGGAAGAGAAATCAGAACCTGGCATCGGGAGAATCAATTTCCTCACTGCCAGGAGACGTTTCGCCCAACATTTTGCATTCTTCTTAAATCATGTTTAGATGGTGGGTAATACACCGAACAAACAACTCAAAAGAGAAGGGACTTGGAAATATTATAATTATACAGCCATTAAAAACATTTTGTTCTTAACACTCACACCAAAGGCAGATGATTTCTGGATAGAGGAGAAAAGAGAGAATATATAAATGCTTAGACAGATGATGAAGAGGAAAAAGAGTTGTAAACATGCGATTACAGAATATCTAAATCATGGTCTGCTCATGACATTATTATCACAACGTATGCCGTATTGTGTGCCTTCTCTTAATTCTTTTTCTTTTCTTTTCTTTCTAAACTTTTCCATACACCGTGAGAGTTTTCTTTTTTAATTTTTCTAATACAATATATTGTTACTTTAGTTTAAAACAAGTAGCAATAACTAAAAGCTTCATCTAATTGAAATTTAAATCAATATAAAAGAGTAGTCAGAGTATTTAATTCGATTAAACATTACCGTAATACGCTGAAAATGAATTTATTACGCCTCGTGTAATAAATTAAAAGTTCTTTGGAGAAAGTTTACCCGACTGGCGCTAAGTCTGTTCGTTCATGTTTCTTTACGTTATAAACACCCTTTTTGACGTAAAGTTGCAATATATTACATGGAAATTATTTATTTTTTACATTTTTTACACAACGAGTAATAAATAATCCAGTAGGAAAAAACCCGGCCGACGCTTAGACTGCTTTTCTTTTTTTTTTTCAAGTTATGCGTTAAAATATTACACTACAATCGATTTGTATACACTACAAGTATTAAAAAAAAGAAACTTCTGTCGAAAAATGTTACTCAGCTGGCCGGACTTTACATTTTTTTTTGATTTATTATACTTATTTTAAAGGAATCGTAAGTGATAATGGCGCCCCCTTCATTAATAAAATAAGTTGAGTTATTCACGTTAGTTCCTTCACATTTCTTCTGCTAGGAACAAGAATTATTTTTACACAAAAAATTGTAATATTGAAAAAATTTGTACATATTAGAAAATTTTTATTACCCGGCTGTCAATATATTGAAACCCTAACGTTATTCTGACGTTAAAATTTAGTAAGCTAATGACGAAATTCTGACCATTCTTTACGATAATCTAACGTTATTATAACGTTAATAAATAGTAAGTAAAGTCAAAGTTATTATGTGTTAGCTGGGAATATTTACAATGTAATTAAAACGGTATTTTGTGCAATGAAAACTTCGAAATTTTCGTGTATTTTTTAAATCCTTCATTCGTATTGAATCCCAAATATTTTTTAGCCCTCCCGGCTGGCAAAACATACTTATAATCTGTCAAATGACGTATAAAATTGAACATTCAAGGCGCCTATCGCAATGAAATGTATTAACAAAATTTTACACTTTGATGAAAGACAAAAAATGTGCCCCAAAGCACCGCCACCGTTTGCGCCGTTTAAATGCACAATGTTCATCATTTAGCTGGTTAATATATTTTGTATATTTACCAGCACACTCAACAAAATTGACATGGCTGCGTCATTTTTAAATAATGTCCAATATTCCAAATTTATCTCTCTCCCTATTATAAGAAAAATTTGGAAGCTGTGATAATTGTTAAATCATGTTTGAAGAATCTTCTCCACCAATATACTTATTTTCCATTTGATGCCAAACATTAGTGCCTCTGTGGTGTCATCAAACAGCGGAATCTTTTTACTGTCGGTACGCGCTATGTTTTCTCTATTTTTATTGTATTTGATTAATAGGAAAAGTCAATAATTTTTTCAACACTCTTGCTCCTTTACTTTTTTTTGTTTTACTTCTTTTTCATTTCATTTCATTGCTATTCAGCCCCGCATCTCGTCATTTTTGATAATGACATAAAACTTCGTATATATTCTTTTTTTTTCTTCGTGAAAGAAGGAAAAAAAAATTGACCGCAAGAGAGGGAGTCAATATCATTTTCATAAATAAATAAACATGTCTTAAATGCGGCTTCTTTCATGTAAGTTCGGTTTTATTTTATATTTTTCAACTCTAAATTCTCTTCCTTCATACGATAAATCTTCTCTCTCTCATTGAAAATGCATTTTGCAATTGCAAAAAGGAGAAAAGGGAACAAGTGTCAAAATGGCTTCCTTGCAGAATGGGGCGTAATTAATTTGAAGTCTTTTATTTTTTGTTTCATTATTATTTTTGTAAGTCTACATTAAATTCAATAGGAGGTATTTATCAGAATTTTAATACAAATTAACTCTTTCAAACTATCTTTATTACTTTGCAAAATCTTACAATATTGAAGGAAAAAAGAAAAACTGGTAGAAAATATAAAAAAAGAAAAATATTAGCAGAAAGTTCTATTATGTGAGTATTAATGCAAGTAAAAGTTTAACAGAAATGGATAAAAGCTAATCAATTATTTTAAATAAATAAGTAAACAAATTCTAGCAGTTTTTCCTACTTTTTACATTTAAGAATTATTTTTTAGGCTTTTGACTGTTTGTTTTATATTTTTGTAGCCCATTAGCGTCTAAACATCAAACTTAAGATTTTTTCAAGTCTTTCAAGTAAAATTTGCAAGAAGAATATAACTGCTAGAATTTTTCTAATCAACACGTATTGGCTTTTTTGGTTTTAAATCTTATCCCCATTAGCTTATTAGTATTAAAAATGTATATAAACAGTCACTTTTCTTCTAAGGATGAAAAATCCTTAAATTTGAAAGATCTTGCTTGACCCATACTCCCCTATATTGATCTACTCTATGAGCTCAATTTTGCGTCCTTGCTTTGAATGTTTAAAAAGAATTTATCCATACACATTGCAAATAATTCAATATTCGAAACATCGCGCTATTATTCTTTCCATTTTGATTATGAAAATTGCCCGAATTAAGTGCAAGCATAATGGGGGTTCTTATGCCGCTTTGAGAAGGGGGTAAGGTTTATAAAAAATTAAGCTAAGAAATGTACGTGGATGGATTCAAAAATAGCGGTCAGGTGGAACTGTGGGGGCTGCCTTTACGTGTCTCTGGGGCAAATGTAATCATCCACGCATCGTTCAAACATACTTTGAATACATATTTAGATGTCATTGAATTATAAAAGAATAAGAAGAAGATTTACTGTAAAGAAAACATATGATTGGCTTACTGCTAACTTTGAGGGTGGAGCTTAGGTGTAACGTCAATTTGAACGCTTGAAAAGAGCATGAAAAAAAACCCTTCGCGTGTAGTGTTAACTTTCTAGCACATTTTGTCCCCCGTTTAGAGTGTTGGAGGCACGGATGGCAATAAAATAAAAGAGAGTCGTTGGAAATATATATAAAAAAATAAAACAAGATTTGGGCGGCGATACTAAAAGTCGACTAGGCGGGGCTACTTATAATAAGATAATCGTCATTTCTTGCACATACTTTTGCCACATATTTCTGTACACATTCTGTATGCCAAATCAGTGGCGACATCTCCAACAAAACCACGATGGTGTGTTAAGCGCACCAAGAAACGGAGACGTTGGAAAAAGACATGCGAAAATGTTATTTGGTGGTGCATTGCCTAGTAGAAGAAAAGATGTTCCGAACACCCACAAAGTCATTTATGTATATACAATGCGAAATGGGTGAGAGAGTAACAAGGAGAGCAATATAGGAGAAGATGTAGAGAAGCATTAAAAACCATAACCGCGAGTCTTTTGCAGAGAGAAGAAATCAATTTTCTTTAATATAATTTCTCAATGTTCGCCCCGAATAATGTTTCTCTCAGCCCCCCTTATTTCCCATACAAATTCCACCTTTTGCTACTTCTCTGTCCCTTTTTGTGCGAAATTACATTAAAATGTGGAGCATTTTACCGAGGAATCTTTTTCCATTCGACCGGGGGAGCTGATGGACTTTTTAATCTTCTCACTTCGCTTCAGTGGGCAACGCGGGTTGACTTCCCATGCGACACAGGGATCCCTTTTTTTGTAACTCCTCACTTCCCTTTGAATTTAATTCAAAATGATTTTGACAGTGTTTCAGAAGTTTGAGACAAATTAGTAATTTCCTCAATAAAGTCGTGATTTTTTTTGTTATTATTTCATCCACCGTGGGGAAGAACAATCGCTGATGCATGCGATTTGTATAAGAGGGCACGACTTGTCGTTAATGGTTTTATTGTTTGAATTTAGAGACAGTCACAACATATCGCACTGGCATCATTCGGACAGAAGATTTTACTTGAAATTTCGCAGAAATATTTTTAACTTTAAACCAGTCAAAAATGCTTTCAAATGGTAATTATTGTAATTTTCTAGCAGTTTACGGTAGTTTATTTACTCTAGTCTAATTGTGTAAGCTAGTCTTAAAGTTTTAAGCTAGTTTTAAGATTTAATTGTTTGGTATTCAATGCAAAACATGTATGTGAAAAACTGCTAGAATTTCTTCAGTTTATAAATTTAAAAAAATAATTAGTTTTTTCTTCTTTTGTTTTTTTGCCTTCTTACTTGTTTTTGCATATATAATAGAACTTTTTACCCTGTACATATCCGATCTTATCAATTTTCTAGCAGTTTTTTTACCGTGCCTTCACTTCATTCTAGTTAATTTGCTAGGAATTCTTAGTTTATGGAGTTTTATGCAGGAAGATCATTGTAGTTTGTAGAATATTTTACACTCAAAAATGTAGACACTTTAGTTTAATTATTGCAGTTGGAAGATTACATAAAAAATTCTAGCAGTTTATATTTATTCTGGTGAGAAAATTATCTTAATGATCTTTTAACTCATTTGTACTAGCCTTGTACCATCCAGAGTTTTCGTAAAGTTTAGTCTTCAATACAAAACAAAACTGCTAGAATTTCCTTAGAACTTAAATGTTAATTCAACTATGTATAATGACATCTTTTATCTATCGTTCAATATGGCTGAAAATTAGATCTAAAAGAGCACTATAGCAACACACAAAAGGGGATATATTAAATGAAATTAGTCTAAATATGCAGAGTTATTGATCTCTAGACATTCCTTCTCCCTTTTATACCTATATGTACTACGTGTAGTACTCAATGAAGAAAAAAAGAAATCCTTCCCATTTATGCTTCTTACACCATATCCATCTCCCTCTCATGGGACCATATGAACAAGAAGGGGTGAACTCTCCTCTGTTGTTTCCCCCGTATAGCAGACATTATACTTTCCATCCACCACGGTACGGTAGCAGGGTGAACGAAGGAGTTACCAAAGTTACATTTTTTATTATTCTTCTTCAATATTTTTTTGTAAATAAAAAATAAATAAACTTTGCTTCAAACGCCCCCATAAAAGAAAATATAAAACTCTGCGTTTTTTTCCCACCTAACAAGACAATCCATCAAAAAAATAAAAGAAAATTTGGCTGTGAGAAAATTAAGGAACAATAAAAATGTGAATTTTGAAGTGTCTTCCGGAGCACCCTGTATTTTGTGTATGGTGGCAAATCGGGGGCTTAGCCATTGTAGTTGAGAGTCCTTCTCGATGGGGAGTTTTGTACATAACATAGCACTCACTTTTGCGCGCTATATTTGATCATCGCAATTTTCTTGCATAATTTTCTTATTGATGTTTAGCGACACTTGAGCGTCACCGTCACACCACAATGCTCTCCGCGAAAATTCCTCCTTTTAATCACACCTATATTTCCATCATCGCAATCTCTTTTATCCCTCCCGTTACAACCACTTGAAATGTGTTTTTGAGATAATCATTAATCTATGCGCGATTTTTATTGTTTGTGCCGCACGTCTCGAGGACACATTCACAAAACTCAGCATATACATACATGTATATGTATGTATGGTGAGGAGTTCGTTAGGAGATGGGTTTTTATGTACCTCTTAAAACCCTCTAAAATCATTTTCTTTGTCATTTACGACGACAAAACCACGCCGCGGTATTCGCACGGGAATTAAGACATTTTCCTTGTGCTATATACATATGTACATATACATATGTAGGTATATTGGGAAGAACTTCCCAAAGGGAATTTTTTGCATTTTCTTTCTTGTTGCTCTATAGTTCGATATCAGAAATAAATATATTTGGTGATTTCTAGCAAAAGGATCTACCGAATATTTTGATTATTTTGACGAATGATCTTAATCTTGACGAATATTCCGGATCTTGGCGATTTATCTGAATCTTGGCAAACATTCCGAAACTTGACGAATATTCCGAGTCGGGGTCGTTCAACGGAATCTTGACGAATTGTTTGAATTTTAACGAATTATTTAAATCTTGGCGAATTGTCTGAATGTTGACAAATCATCCAAACTTGGTGAATGTTCCCAATCTTTGCAAGTCAACGGAATCTTGAGGAATTGTCTGATTCTTGGAGGAATAATTCGAATCTTGGCGAATATTCTAAATCTGGAATTCAACGAAATCTTAACGAATGAATAATCTTGGCGAATTGCTTGAAATTGACAAATCATCCAAACTTTGCGGATATTCCGAAACTTGACGAATATTCCGAATCTTGGCGATTGACGAATGATCGAATCTTAACAAATCTTAGAATCTTGACGAGTATTCCGAAGGTCCGAAGATGTTGCTTCAAACAGCTATTTATAGTTTATTTTTTAACCTTTCAGAACTATTAAATTAATTCTTTTTTCTTCAATTCATTCTCAAAATTAAATAAATTCACATTGGCTTTTCTTTATGGCTTCAAATGAATTTTCAATTCAACATAAGTCTTTGCAATTAGTCTTATGTTACCTACATTATTTTTATCAAAAGAAAACCCTTCGTGCTAACATCTAACAAAACTCTCCGACAATCAGATTTTTTTTTATTAAACTAATGACTCAATTTTGTTATAAATTCTCTTTCCCTCCTCCATTTTCATATCTCATACTCATTGTTATTTTATTACAGAAAATATGTTATTATTTTCTTTATGCTATATGTAGAGAAAGAGAAAGCAAATAGACAAAGAGATTATTTTGAGTGTGCCCTCGTGCTTCTCCCGACGCTCCTGTTGGAGATTTTTTTGTTGCCCAACACCGCACTGTCGGTTAGGTCATTGATGAAGAAGGAAAAATATCTCTGTCATAGACACTCAGATGCGACCGATCCCTTTATATTTGTCCGCCTATCTTGAGCTCTTTTTTTCTTCTCCTCCACTCTCTCAGTGCTCTCATTTCCCACCCAAAAAGCCGCACAGTGGCAATGAGTACGATGACAATCAGCAAAAAAAAGAGGAGAGATCTTTTATGTTTATGCGGTTTAGGAGCCGAATAGTCTAGTTTTAATGTCGAGTGGTTTTCAACAAAAAGATTAAATTTGTTGATCCTTTTTTTCTGCTCTCTCCCTGTCCTCTGCTTTTGCCACTGCGCCAGAAGGACTCAATTCACTGTCTGTTGTCCTGGCTCCCTGAAAATCTTCCTGGGAGCATCCATGGCGATTAGCTAAAGCCCGCACATTTTTTTGAATACATAGAGAAGATGTAAAAGAAATAAAAAGGGAATGTACCACCTTTTGGCGTCATCGTATGCATTTGAAATGTACATATCGCGCAAATATATATTGAAGAGAGGTGATTTTGGCATCTTGGACATAAAGGAGTCGCGTAATTGAGGGATATTTCTTTGGATATTTCGCCGGATGACGCACAAAGGTACTCTCGCGCTTCACTGACGAAGAGTTGCGTGGGTGGATCCACAAAGGGATGAAATTTCTTTGATATTTGAAATTCCACTTTGTAAAATTGATTTATTTGATTGAAATAAAATTCCCGCCTAAATATTAATTCATTTTATTTCTTTAGGCTCAGAATTTTGTAAAACTTTAACCATGCTGAATTAACTTATGAAAACTGCTAGAACTGAGAGAATTTTCTGGGATTTTTCTCAACAATTTTCTCTAAGGAAGGAACTGAAAATTGCACTTCTCAATATGGTTTGTTTTAATTTTTAGGCGGAAATTAATACCTACGAAAAAACTGATAGAATAAACATAAATTTCCGACATCCTTTTCAACAAGTTTCTCTAAGCAAGTACCTATGTATTTGAAAATTGCATTTTTCAATTTATTTTGCTTTAACTCTTAGGCTGAGGTTTCTACAAAAAAAACTGCTAGAATTTAAATAATTTTTTTAGATCCTTTTCAACAATTTTCTCTAAGGAAGGAACTGAAAATTGCATATCTGAATTTAATTTGCTTTAATTTTTAGGCGGAAGTTAATACAAATAAAAACTGCTAGAAAAAAATCTTAAGATTTTTTTTTATTGATTTTTAAAGATAATTGAAAAAATTATTATTAATTGAGGGTGACGTCAAATTAGCTTTACTAATTGAGAAGTAAATCAAGAAAATTCAAGGAAAATAATTAGAAAAAAATTAAATTATTATTTTAATTTTTTATTCTTCCCAATATTTGAAGATCTTCTACAATCTTCATTGAGCCTATCAACCATAATTTTGTTTTATTTTTCGTAAAAGAAAATTGGAATAAAATGCAAGAAGTGCAAAGAAAACTTTAAAATTATAATTATAAATTAATTTTTTTTTATTGTAAAGTGGGATCATTTGAGGGAATTTCCGTTTTGAATTAAATTCTGCTTTTAACATTGTGGCAAAATTCTCTCTGTGCAATGGTAAAATCATCCCCATCGCAACTTTGCTGCTCGTATGAATTTCTCTTAAAGAAGATTAAATGAGATTAGATGTATCATGAGTGAAAATGATATGGGGACTTTACGTAATAGGTCCTTCCCTCCCCTAATATTCCTAACAGACTATTTTATCCCTGTGTATGATCTCCCTGAAGAAATCTCCTGAGACGAGAAATGGACAGTCCGCCTTTTTATCTCAAATAATATTGCCCAAATTCTCCTGAGACAGCTGGGCAGCTTGAAAAAAAAGCTTAAGAAGGGGTGAGGAGGTTTCTCTAGGAAAGCAACCCCTTTTTCTGCTAAAGAGGGGGTTGGTTTGTAGCTTTTTTCCCTTTCTATCCTTCTCTACCCTATTCTCCATACTTACACGCACATGATAATTCTCTCTATATATATAATTTGTAACCACATATGTATGTATGTATATAGTTTCAAAGCAATATGACAAATCGCGCATAGCGAGAAAGCAAACCCATGTTAATCAATAGAATATTTAATACATTATTACCACATAATTGATTGCTCTGATGACAGTCATACGGTTAAACTAAATAACAGTCTTTATCGAATTAAAAAACAACTACACAAGTTTATGGGTAATTTTTCACAATTACCATGTTAAGAACAAAAAAAGGCCACTGAAAGAGAGAGAGAAGGATAGGAGGAATATTTTTTAAACAAGTATAGAAGAAGAAAAAAAATGATAAAAAGGAAGGAAAAATTGAAGCAATTTCGGAGCATAAAATGGGTCAACAAGAGAGAATAGATTTATTGGGAAAATGCAATGAATTTGCCTTTTAATAATATTCCGTGCTAAGGGCATCCCCACATGTTCTACATTAAATAATTTCTCATTCACTAAATAGCCAAAGATGGGGAATTTTAAATGTGAGCAAATTACCTATACTAGACACCTTTTGTTCCTCAGACTATATATTCGTGAATTAGACGGATTTTCCTCCCAAAAACCGCACACAAGTCCAACTTAATTGATAGTTGCGTGTCCTTTTTTTTCTCTTTTTCTCCTCACAAAACCACACACAACTCAATGAACTCTACAAGAGCATTAAAAAGTAGGATACCTACAATTTTTTTTAGATATTCGAAGAAAAGAATAAAAAGACTAAAGGAAGACGGTGTTGGAGGAGGAGGAAGAGTGGAGAGATTGTGACCTCCGGGACGGCGGAGGCATAACCACAATTTCTCGTGTCAATGAATGATTAAGTGTGATAGACTTTGAAAAAAAAACACACACACACATGTAGCTCGTTAGGGGATGAGAAGAGGGTCTCAATATTTTATTGAGAGCCTCCTGAACGCCTACATTTAATATAGGTAATACGAAAGAGAATCCACGCAAAAGATAATTAGATGAGTTCACGACAGTTGCTTGAGGAGTCTTGGACATTAAACAATATTTCTCATAATCACATTAAATGTAATTTCTTCTCAATTGAACGAGCAGAAAAAATAAAATGTAATTCCTAAGGCACGATATCTATACGTATACAGGGTGGGCCAATTGTAGTGCGTGTAACCAGGGGTATTGAAGGAATTTTCTTTAATGCAAAGGACACTGAAAATGGCTAAAAGGCGACTTAGGAGTCAAGATTAATGAAAGATGAGGTTACTAAAGCATTTTAACGGCTGTTACTTTTAAATATGCCGTTTATTACGAGTTATTTGTATATAATTCTAACGTTTGACACTTCTTTTGTTGTTTGGTTATTTTTTTAAAGTTTGACATTTCTTAATCAACGATTAAAGTTTCATTTTCAAAAAATAACGTTTATTTTCTAGTGATTTTATTACAAAATTTGATGTTTCTTTTGAAATCCCTTTTCGAACGTTTATCATATTTTTTCTATAATTTGACATTTATTCAATTGCTTGACGTTTTATACCAACGTTTGACATTTATTTCTACCTTTTGACGTTATTTTCAAAAGCTCGTTTCATTTTTATGTTTGACGTTCTTGTTATCTGAAGTTTAACTTTGTTTCTGTAACGTTTGACGTTAGACTCTTAGACTCTTCTCTTCTTCTTCTTTGACTTTTTTTTCACTTTCTTTTATGGTGTTAAGAAAGTTTGATCCACGAATAGAAATTCTTAAATTCAAAATTTCTTTTGAGAAATAAATTCAAAATTGTGTAATAATTCTATTAATTATTTCCATTAAAGAATCTCAAAAAGAAAAGAAAAATCCCGCACAAAGAATTCAACATTGAATTGAAAAAAAGGTGAATTGAGAGAGAGAGAAAGATTTCGTATGATGGTGTGCAAGTGCAATAAAAATGTACCATACAACAATGTTCCATGGCAAAATTCACATTGGCCAAAAGGGAATAAATTTCACATGCGGAGGGAAAAATTCCAATTCAGCATTGATCCACCTATAGCGATAACTACCATCAATCAAGACGGTTGTTTTCTTAAATATACAACCACAATTCTCTAAAACAAACATATTATTATGTGGCTCCTGTCTGAGTTAGTGTCTAGAGTGAGGATCGCGTTGTACGTCGTTGGACATCGCACGATGCTCTTTAGCATCTCTCTTCGCTGCTTTAACTCACCCAAAAAGCACAAAAAAGAGAAGACCAAAAAGAAGATACAAAAAGAAAAATGAAAAAGAATGCAAACCATCGCCACGAGTTTCTTATATTCCACCTCAAGACCTTCTCCGCGTGTCTTGCAAGGAGGGTTTTATGCTGGGTGCGCGCACATACAATGAGAAATTTGGCGACTATTAAGGCCTCCACCGTTTGCCCAATGGCTAAAGTGATAATGATTTTCATTTTATGGGGCGAGTGAGAGAATAATGCACATCGTATCATTACGTTGTTTTTTTTTGCACCTCCTTCGGCGCATCATCCTCGCATTTTGTCTCTTTGGCCCCTCAAACATTTCTTCATTTTTCTTCCATTCTTTCTCTTCTTTCCCCCATTTATTCTTTCACTCACTCATTCAGGAATCATAAAAGAACCTCATATATGATAACATGTTTTAAAAAAAAGTATAATTTTTATATGAATAATTGCACTTTTATTTCATCCCAACAATGCACTTCTTTATTAATGGATGGCAATTTGTTGAAAAAAAATGACAAAAATTACCAATTATAAGTTAATAATAAACTTTGTATATTGATACGACTTTACCCCAATTGTATTACCGCAGTTTAAGGAACAGAAAAATGTTAAATAACTCACTCAAGTTGTGATTTTTCATTGATATTTCGTTTTCAGAAGGAGATAGATTTTTTTTGAAAACTTTCCGTTTGTATCTAAGGTTAGAAAAAAAAAGAGATATTAAAACTAGGTGTGTAGGAGGCTTTGTTGTCTAAGATGCCTCAGCCAAGGATCAGACTAAACGAAGCCTTATAATTTCAGCCAGAACTATTTTAAAGATTCGTTTGTAACTGATTAATTGGAAAGACAAAACTTATTAATTTGTACTGAAAACTGACAGTGAAGCTGTAACTAATTGTCGGTAGGATGTTTTGTCATTCCAAATAATCAGTTACAAACAAATTCTTACAAAGGTTCTGACTGAAATTATAAGGCTTTGTTTAGTCTGATCCTTGGCTAAGGCACCTAAGACAACAAAGCCTCCTAAACACCTAGTTTTAATATCTCTTCACTTTTTTTCTAACTTGTTAGACTGATTTCGACTAGAAAAATCAGTCAAAATGACAATTTTAGAGTTTAAAATGATTTTTTCTGTTGGAAAAAGCCAAATAACATTTTTGGCTTCAAAAAAAAGACTTTTCGACTTAAATTTAGTCCTTTTTAGGCTTGAATTTAATACTATTCGACTTCAATTTAGTACGTTTCGGCTTGATTTTAACCCCTTTTAGGCTTGAATTAAATATTTGTTAGGCTTCCACTCCTAAATCTGCACATTTTCAGGACTTAAACCCAATATTTTGGTTTCATTGGCAAATTATCTGAGTAATTTAATTGAGATTGAAATCCTTTGGAATTCTTTTAAGCTACGTATCCTATAAAGAATTAGAAACTTTAAATTTTTTTTACAAATTCTGTAAGTTTCAGGACATAAAAGTCTAAGACTTTTGCTCTTTTGGCACCAAATCATACGTATACTTTGCTATTCTTCTGTATGTAAAGAAAACTTCCCCATGAGCTCTTAAGTAACACAAAAAGAAAACGGCCAGAACTATCACTTCACAAGGAGGAAATATTTTCTAATAAGAACAGGAGAGGACACTTTCAAGAAGTTGAGCCAAAATTTCTATATCCACTGAACCGAATCTTGCGACTAGAAGTCTCCACAATTTTTTTTCCTCTCAACCTCCTTTCAACATTCCATGAATCAAAATTTATAATATGGAAGTTTGAGGTGTCTCTATCCCTCGAAACTTGGCATTGCATTCTGTCTGCATTTTTTTTCGGGGGGCCAATATCGTCTTCCCAAAAAAAAAATGCTCGCATATCTATATTTTTCATCGTGAGATGCTGGAATGTGTCTTTGGGAGAATTTGGGGGTGGGGGAGGAAGATCAAATGAAAATTTCCGCAAATTTCATCACCCTAAGTAATTTTTGCAGAGACTATATAGTGTTGGCGGCGGTGTGTGTGGGAAAAGAGGCAAAAGGGCGAAATATTATATATGTAGGTATGTACCACAATATATATAAATATGAATTTAAGTGTGTGGCAAAAGGGAGATTTTTTTTTGAGTACAAAAAAAGCGCGTCTCATTGAAAATTTTCTATATAATAAATGAGTTGTGTGGTTGGATGTGTAACCGGGGGAGGTAGAGGAGGGAATGGGGGGCGCGCATAAGGTGGTGGAACCGTGGCTGGCTGGCGCCCGCATAACTTTATATCGTCTTATTGTAGTATTTTACTTTTGTGTATGGTTTCTCCATCGCACCGTGGATTCCACACTTAACTTGGGCCCCGCGAAGAAGAAGGAACTTTTTGTCTTCATCTCTTCTAAACTTCTTCGCCTTTTTCCCGCACACATGCACTTTCGCCTGGTGGTGCCCACTGCGCCAGCTTTGGGCTCACACAGGGGGGGAGGGTGTGCGAGATGGTTAAGTTGGAGATGAGGAAGGTATCCATAAATAAAGAGAGGAGGCCACAGCTTATTACGTGGTGATGGATAAAATTTGCAATTTCGTGCCATCTCTTTTCTGCCATGTGCAGCAAAAGTCTAACTTCACTTTGTGGTCAATATCAACGGCGTACGATCTCTTCCATGGCGCATTATACAATTTTAAAACATATATTTGATGATGCTTTAAAAAAACAAGAAAGAACATTGTGCATTGTGTAGTTTCTTCAAATTTTGTGTCTGTGTTTTGGTGCTACATGTAAATGGAATTCTTTTTTATTTGTATCATTGCTGTTTATTTATTTTTTATTTCCTTGCAAAAGAAGCGACAAAAGTTAAGACATGCATACCACACAGTTTTAACCTATGTTCAAATCACATTTTGCTATATAGATACAAATAAAGGGTGCTATCTTTTACCCAATCTTATACTCTCAATTTTTGCCTTTTCCCCACAATGGGCACGAATTTCAATAAGGCGCGTACAAATTGGAAGCTTCTGTTTAATTTGTAGGTATATATTTTTAAATTGAGGTTAGTTTAAGCGGGAAATTTAACGGATTTTGAGGTTAGTTTGATGGACGTCAATCCACGTAGATTAATTAGGTCAATTAAGTGGTACACAGAAGCTGTGCTATTCTTTTCTTCGAAAGAATCACAGCTAAAAAAAACCTAGATGTTAACCTGATAAATTTATTGGCTGGTTTAATGGATTTTAAGATTAGCTTGATTAAACCTTGAGGTTATTTACAAGAACTTTGAAGTTTTTTTTTTATCTAGAATATAAATTTGAATTCAAAATTATTAAGAAACAAGTTTTATGAACGCTCTTTGAAATTTCTTGACATTTCAGTTAAGAGTAAAGTTAGCTTAGGGTTTGAATAGGGTTAGATTGAGGTTATATTTTACCAAAGAATAATAGTTGATTGAATGCAACAGGAATAGCTCATACACACATATTTTAACTAAAAGGATTTTAATAGATGACAAATTTAAAATTTTAACTTATTTTGTATATTTTAGAGTTATTTTGAAAAACATTGAGGTTACGTTTTACCATAAAATAGCTAAATAAAAAACGAAAGAATTGGAACTAAGCTCTCAAAGATAACTAATGTCTTTATTTTGCTTAAAAACTGGCCTTAAATTTGTAATTTGTTACTCTAAAAGAAAAGAAGAAGAACCGTCAACTTATTATTCTGTTCGTGCTTAAAAAACATTCCGGGACCCCCCCTTGGCTTCTTAAGTGTTAATCAAAATTTTCCATGCAAAATCTGATACAAAAATTTATCAGAATAAATTTGAATTCTCATGTTGTGATGGGAGAAAATTCTCGGATCATAAGGGTTAATTCGAGAAGAAATTATGGTTGCATTCTGAATGAGGTGCTCTGTATGACCACCCACAAGCACCAAAGCAAAACACCATCATCACATAGAGACCTAAAATTGATTTAATATTTTTTCTGGCTTCTATTTAAACCTTTTTCTTCACGCCACTTTACGTCCTTTGCAATCATCAGCAATGAAATAAAATAAACTTTTACTAAAAATAATGACGTTCCCCAAAGTACTGACAAGATCACGCGAAATATTGAAAAGCCCCCAACACGCTTGCATGATTGAGAAATCTCCTTGAATGAGAATGGACAGATTATTCTTTTTTTGTATTTTCAAAAGTTATTTTCAACTCCCGGAAGAGATTGTAAATAAATTGAATAAATTGCCCAAAAATAATATCATTGTGAGAATTTCAGTTGCGAATTGCGTTTTTCAAGCTTTCATTTTTTCCTGTTTGATTTTACTATAGGGAAGACTGGGGTAAAGTGGGTTAATTTTATTTAACTCTTTATTGTGTTATCTTCGTGTATTTAAAATATTATTTATTTAAAATTAATGAATCAAATAATTTTATTTTTTTTAATTACTCTGTATCATTTGTTCTAAGATGTTCTTATTCTTTTCTTCACGGGCTGCAGTTCTTATTTGCTCCTTTAAAATGAATTTCATACACCAAGGAGTTCTCTCGCAATTTTTGGAGCTTCCAGAATTGCCTTATTCTTGATTCTTATTTTTTTTAGTTTGAACTGGAAGACGATGTTAATTTTTGAATAATAAGAAGGCGTTTAGGGGTGTAAATGTGGTAAATAGTCTCTGCATTTTCATCACTATAATTAAAATATCTCGCGTTTTTTTCTGGCTCACAGAGAATGGCGAATAAGAGCACCAGGTGCATTTTTTGACGAAGGGGGAAGATCCTATTTGGGCAATTTTTAAGGGTGTTTTTTTCTCCTCAATTTAGCCGTCGGTCTTTGATTCTTTTTTTTTACGGTGTATAAGAGTAAATAATTTTAGAGTGAAAGTGTAAATTTTTACATTTATTACGGCTGCATTCCATTTAATAATGCTTTGCACCGAGGCTCCACCAGTTTGATAAACTCTGATTGAAATGTAAATGAATAAGAAGAAGAATATGAAGCTTTCTGATTGGTTGTTAAAATCAAGATGAGCGTTAATTGGTTAATTAACATTCATCCAAATTTTTGTACCTAAAGGATGGAGCTTCGGTGCAAATTTAATTCAAATAGCGTACAAGTGTGGTCAAAAAAATAGCAACACAGAGTTATTTACATTTAAACAAGATTCATACGTTAATCTAATACTTAAACTCTTTTAATTACTCCCGGTGTGTATGATTAACATATAAAATACCCACATACAGTTTAAGGAGGAATTAATTGAAAGAAGAAGGAGAAAAAAAAGAAGGTGCAGACAGGAGAAGAGAAGAGAGAAAAAAGAAATGTTTGTTTTCTGATTATTAGTATACACACATAATGTTAATAATAAATAACAAATTTATTTTGTGTTGTTCCTCTCCATCTTTTTTTCTTTTCATTTTTTAATCTTGTCTTCCTCCTTGTTTCACATCTTTCGTCAATTTTTTTTCACTCAACAACTCCTCTCTTTTCCTTCCAAACGTGCTTCGTTCCTAACTGCTGGGATGAAAGCAAAATAATAGATGGTCATCGAATTATATCTTCTCCCTTTTTATTTTTTTCATTTTTTTAACCCCGCTGTTCACAATGGATTGGGGCTTGTTTTTTTTTCATCACTTGGCCTATACGTTCCGCGGGAGTTGATTTTTTTTCTGCAGCACTCCCTGATGGCATTTGGAAGAGGTGAAATAATATAGTGTTGGCAGTTTATAAAAGTCCATGTGTCTTGTTTTTTTTCTGCTGCTGAACTCTCATATAGGGAGGTATTTTAGATTAGTGGGAATTTGTCATTAATTATTGGTTAAAGTAGCTGAAAATTGGTATGAATGCTGTTGGTTTTTGGGGACTTAATTAAATTTTCAAATTCACAGCGTTGAGTCGTTCGAATTTTCGCGTATTCACGATGAATTGATCACTTTTTAATTTGATTGTGTTGCCCCGAAAAGGCCTCTGAAACATGTGCTCGCGCTAATTTGCTTCAACTCATTTTGACGACCATTCACGGAAGAGATGCCAAAATAGAGTTGGATCAAAGGAAATTTGCCACACAAGAGGGACAAATACGTATAAACTACAATATAGGTAGCATAGGGGAAAATGGGGTTACTGTACAGTACATATTTTGAATTAAGTTTGTGGTTAGTCTTCTCTGCATCACAGTTAAAATACTTCCATGAATTTGGTGCAAATTATTGAATTTCTTGTCGAAATTAGCCCAAAATCAGATCATTTTGACTCAATATAAACATAGAAAATTGCTAAAATCATCAATTGTTTTTCTCTATATTGTTTTAAGTCGAAATCAGCAATACATCATACTCATTTTAACATTGAAATTCTTTGAATTTGTTAAGGGATTCTTCTTGCAATGTTTCACTCAATAAAATCAGCACAGAATCAGCATATTTTGACTCAATTCAACAAAGAAAATTATAGAAATTGTCATTTATTTTCCTTGGAAGTGTTTCACTCGAAATCAGTACAACATCCGACTTTTTCTAACACTGAGAATAATTAAAATTACCAAATAAATGCTTAATTTGTTGAAATCACAAAAGAATTAGATTATTTTAACACTATTTTAACCCAAAGTATTGAAAAAAAAATTCCTTTTATCTTTAAGAGTTCTAATATTATTTTAAGTCGAAATCAGCAATATATCAGATTTATTTTAACACAGAAAATTATTAAAATTGTCAAACGACTCTTCTTGCAATGCTTCAACCAATGAAATTAGCACAGAATTCACAAAAAAAATTGTTAAAATTGTCAAACATTTCTCTCTGACGTATTTTTAGTCGAAATCAGTACAATATCAGATTTTTCAACCCGTTTTGATATTGAAAATCAGTAGATTTGTCCAATGTTTCAATTTTTAATGCTTCAAGTCGAAATTAGTAAAGCATCAGACATATTTTAAGAACAGAAATAGAATATAAATAAAAACAAACCAAATAGGTTGATTTGTTCGTCGAAATCAGTATTATCAGTATCATTACGTATTAGTCATAAAATTACACGAACAATGTAACAAGTAATCCCATCTTCCCCTAAATAGAAAAAAGTGGTTAGAACATTAGAAAGGAGATTATTAACCAGCTATACGTACGTACGGTGTGACTCTTCTTTTTGAGATTGTACCTACACCCCCAGAGAGAACCAAAAAACCCCTTTTCACAGGCACTTTATCAAAAACACCGGCACTAATACGCCTAATGAATGGAAACCATTCGCATCGTGTTGTACCATTGAAATGTTCAAAATAACGCGCAACCCACAAAAGGATTTCTGCGTCCACCAAAAACAAATAATACATCACTCATAGCGTATCATCGTGAATTAGTGAAATTTGATTCATTATTTTCACGACCGGGAGGAGCGAGAATATAATACCAAACATTACCAGTTTTGTGTGCAAACTCCTTCACTTTGCCGCGCTTCCTCTTTTTTCATTCATTTTTAACAAAAAAAAAAAGAAATATCTCAGAAGATTTTGTCCGGGATTGGTGGTAAAAAACATACTACATGCACTTCCTCTCTAATCATTCATTGGCCACACAAACCTCCTTGTACAGAACAATATAATATTTTAATAATTTTTATTTATATTTCAAAACATTAATGTGGAAATGATTTTTTTTTGAATTTCCTGTTGCTGTTTTTTGTACCACAACTGTATTAATTACCCCTGAGCAGTGCATTTTTGCTTTGTATGTGTGTGGAGGCAATTGTGGTGCATCTTAACCCTTTGATGGCGCCTAGAGGTGTTGAAAAATGTTTTTCAGTTGATATTCAAAGAACTGAATTATTTCTAAAACTTCTTAAGTATGTAATGAAAAGAATAATCAGAATGAATAATTTTGTTTTATTTTATGCTACTTTCTTTTCTACACATAAAAATTTTTTATTCTAAAATTTTTGAACAATTTTCTACATGTAGAAATATCATCTGATGCACGACTGATTTCGACGTATAATTCATACACTTGTAGAAATTACAGTTGTTTTATTAATGGAGTTTCTTCGTGAAAATTCGTCTAATATTACACTGATTTAGGCAGAAAGAATCATCACATTTCAAAAAAAAATGTGATGTTTTATCAATTGTTACGATTTGATCACTTTTTTACTATCTGACATTATTTTTAAATCAAATGTCCGGCCGGGTTATTATTTTTTTACGCCCTCCGTAAGAACTCTACTAATGTATCTCAGTGGACATTAGAAAATAAAACAAGAAGACAGAATAATTTAAAAGCAATTTTAGGCTATTCTACAAGACTCCACTGTAGCCCAATGTTGCTGATGTGAGAGTAAATTACATTACAGATCAATCAACTTACCCAGCTGACCGTACGTGCAATTCATATTTACTAATCAACGATCAACTATCTCACATTGACGGCAGTTAAAACCCATTATTTAAACCTTATTAAGCATCGATACCCTCAATTAGGTTCCTTCTTGTATTATTAAATCTGTTCATTTTCTCCTAATTATATACATAAAGTTTGTGAATGTTTTTTTTTTCTCCTCCTCCTCCTCCTCCTTCAAGCAATCCCTTTGCAGTGGGAAGGCGAAGGAAGAAGAAGAAAAGAAAAAAGAGAGATAAAAATGGATTGTCATTCTGTGTAAGAAATGTTGCGCATTTCGGTTAAAAGCGAAGCATTTTGCAAGCGAAATGATGGAAATTAATTGGGATTATCTAAGCGCCATTTGCACCCTCTTTTGCTTTTGATGGCACCGTCCAAACGATGCATGGCGAGGATGTTATTCCTCCCCGCCGTTTTATATCTCTCCTTGCATGCGTATCTTGTCCTCGGCAACGCGCAATGGGCTTCCAAGTGAACCCTTCGCCCGTGTGGTTTTTGCCTCTAATGATTTAATCCGTAAATCACGAAATGCTCTCGTTTTATTTCCTCTCTTCCTTTTTTTTCGCTGCTGCTGCTCCTCCGCACTTTTGTCTTTGCTTTACGCAAAATTATGTAATTTCTGCAAAGCAGTGGCAAAGCCCCATTGCTCTTCCTTCTACGCTATATATTATGTATGTATGCAAGGCAAACATACATATATGGTGAGTAAAGGAAGCTCCTCAAGATGATGGGCTATGGAGCAAAAAAAAAGCAAAGAGAGAGAGAGGGAGAGAAAAAAGGAGGATAATATTGTTTCGGCAATTTACAAAGCCCCTCCAGATAGTTATCTAAGTTTGTTGCAACAGAAATGTGTACGCGATGGTGTCTTCGGCGCCTTGGCGCCAAAGGGATCTCTTTCTCTCTCTTTGCACCGTGAAGCTCTTGCGGAGTTATGTATGTTTTGAGAAACAAAGGAGATGTGAGAGAAGTTGTGTGTGGGGCGCGCAGATTGATCTGCTTAAGCAGAAAAGAGATTCGCAACACTTTATAAAAATATATATATCCCCCCATACATACATATGTATAATATGTAACAAAAATGGGTTGATGGTGCTTCTCCTAATAAAACAGTTTGAAACTGTCGCACAAGAGCATTCAATGCTGAGAATGTTTGGTGGCTGTCGCAGCACCAAAGTGTGTGCTTCTTGTTTTGCGCGAAATAAAAGACATTGGCCCAAAAGAGACGCGGCCTTTCAGGAGAACAACGCAAAGAGATGCAATTTGGGCATTTTGTCACGTCAAAATCCCCACAAAATCCGCATAAAGAGATGTGGATTCAGTGAGGTGTCTGATGTGGTTGTTTAAGAACAAACGAAAAAAAAAACAATTCACATGAAATGCATGCAATTGCAAATCTTTTTGCTTTTGAGGTTTTTTTTCTGAGGAGCTTTTCTAAGCTTTTTTTATTCTTAAATAAATTTCTCAAAATCAAATTAGTAGAACTGAAAATTGATACAATGTTTAATTTAAACGGTTTCACACTTTCGCTCTATGAGCAGGTTAACATTCGCTAGATTGTGATTCATAGTGCTACAAAAACATCAATTAATTTTCGATTATGTATTAAGCTCAATTTAACCCTTTCAGGTCCACAGTCAATCTAGCGAGCTGATTGAACTAAAAATAATTTTGATGGGTTACTTTGAACTCAAATAAGACATTTTTAGCAAAAAATCCCAATCAAAAATTTTCGGTTTCTCGTTCTTCCTGATCCTGAGAGTCCTTGGATATATCCTTTTGTGGTCATAAAATGACCAGGGATTGTAAAGACATAGTCCTGTACCAATTTGGACTCAATATTTAAAAATTAACTATACAAAATGTAATATTTTCAAAATTAAGCCTTTGGGTCAGCGTATGACCCAATGGACCTAGAATTACAAGAGAATCCATGTTTTTTTTTTAATCAAAAAATGTTTGTCCTTTATTTTATTCCTTTAGGCTAATATTTTTTACTAATTTGTTCTCTTTCGTAGTAAGACAATATAGTATATTTAAAGATATTCCCAAAATATCAAACAATGACGTCATTATTTAGTTTTTCGTCTTTTTTATTGCATGAAACATTCACACTAATGTTTCGTCAGTGAGTTGATGCAATGATAGATTAAAAAAAATGCAATAGTGACGTCATTCTATAGCATTTTAGACAATTTTTTGTGGCTATTATCGATTCATTATTCCCTTTGATCCTCAACAATATTACGCGTGTCCTAAATTGTTTTCTCGAATGATGTTTTCCAATATCTTAACGGGTTAGCTCCTTTAAAATTATTGCTTTCTTTTAACTTTATTTTGCATTCTTGCAATTGAAGCTTTATGCTTTGAACGTAAACACGTACTTTCTTTAAAAAAAATCATTAAAAAATAATTTTTCAGAGATTAATTTAAAGGATGTAAAATTCAATATTCCTTTCTCACTATAATAATAATAATTTTATATGTTTTACGCATGGGTGGTTCCCGTGGCTCCAAATTAACGACCACCACTGTTTATCTTATTAGATTGAATACTTCCTGAGGCTAAAAAAAAGAAATATTTTGTGTGTGTCCCCCCATTTGGGGTCATTTCGAATGCAATTTTTAGACCACAAAATACGCGCGCACGGCCTTTTCATTGCCCCCATACGGTAGGATTCTCCCATCAGCACAAGACAAACATTATGTTTGCCAATACAATTTAAAAAGAAGTAAAGAGGTATAAAACATCCCATCTTCGAGCTCTCTCCTTTGCTCTCATTTTTTTCTTTTATTATTTTTGCATTTGGTGGCTCCATGAGCTTTTCTTTAGGGCTGCACACATCAGTTTATATGGTTTAGGAGACCGCGTGTGTGCGGCGCAAAGGTTTTGTGGCGCGAATCAAAAAGAATAGGAGAGAAACTGGGAGAATCTCTGGGATGTGTGGTAGGTACCTATATATGTATGTAATACAAAAGTTTCGGGGTGGAAAGAATTGGCGGCAGAAGCAGAAGCGACCACGGCGATGAATAAGAAAACGGAGGAATCGAACAGACGGAGAAAAAAGTTGCATAAACTGTCCCAACTCACACAAGTATTCCATAAATAATGTGGCGCCTGATAGTCCAAGACTTTCTTTTGGAATGAAATCGAAGCATATTTTGTTTTTATTATCGTTTTTGGTGGCCCTCGTATCACGGATCGCTGAGACGGCACCGTTTATGCTGCTTTTTTTTTGTTACTCCTTCTTCTTTCCCGTGTCTCCTCTATCGTGACTATGCAACCAAACTGATCTTCTGGCTATTTCTCTCTCTTTCTCTCATTCTCTAAGTTAGATTAGGGAGATACCCCACTCTGCCCCACAGACTCCCTTCCCGGCCCCATATTGGTGCACTCAGGCTGTTCAATATAATTGGTAACTAATTAAATCACAACTCATTTCCTCCATTTGTTTGTTACTGCTCCCCCGATAGCGATTGATAAGGAACAAAAAAGCGATCGACTCCACTCTTATGCAGGAAATGTCCCCCCATATGTAGAAGATTTTGCTTCCCAATCTTCCCAAAATGATCTCGAAGCGAGTTTTTTTGGCGGGGATTTCGGTGCTGAAAGAAGAAAATGTTTGACAGTGTAGCCACCGATTCAATGCATAATGCAGTCCGTTCAAGAGGAGCGTGAAAATTCTTTCTTATTATTGTTTATTTGACTCTCTTTGCCAATTTTATGGTTTGTGTCTAGGATACAGAAGAAGGGGTTTCTTGTAGATAAAATGCAACATTATCAAAGAATTCTTTTAAATTATTTAAAGGAAAGATATGTTTTTTTCGCATTTCTATGATATTAAAATGCTCAATTTTAAGATGTGTCGAATTTTTTGGAGTGTGTCTAGACTATTCTATAAAAACTTTCATTTAACGATAACATACAATTTTCTATGCAAAAAAAAAACTTTATACTTTAAGATTACAAGAGATAAAAAGAAGGAATTCTACTACCTATTACCTAATCCTGTAAGTTTTGACTCATGATTTATAGGGAGAAAAAATTAAGATTTTCTGGTTCGTGTCCCGAGTGCTATAATTTTTGTTCTTCTTTTCTTCTAAAACATTCAATTGATTCCATTACTTAATGCTTCAACTGAACTTTTATAAAGAAAACGAAAGAATCACATCAAAAAGATCTTCTATTTTATAGTTCGTCTAGAATGTAAAAGATATTTTTTTTATCGAGAATGCAAAACCTTAAGATTCAAAAAAAAATTATTTCTTTCAATTAGAAAATTATTTTAAATAATTTTTAGGACTGTTACAAAGTTTTGGGAGATTATTAACAAATTATTTAGGAAAAAATTATATTTCTTAATTTGTGTCCAGGGTGCTATAATTTTTTTTAATAGGAAACTAATTTTTAAAATAAACTTTTATAGGAAAAATATAAATAGGGGAACGTGGCCCAATTCGGACCTCTTAAGGCCTTTTTTCAATCCGCTATTACTTGAAACTGATAAAACTTTAAATGTAGAAAGTCATGAGAGTTAAAATAGCATTAAATGGGCTTTAAAATGGTACCAAATTTAAGAATATTGCTTTTTGTTTTATACCATTTTTTCTCATTCTGCGCGGACCTTAGGAGATCGGAATTGGGCCACGTTCCCCTAAGAATAATTCTTCATGGAATTTTTGAAGATTTTTGCAATAAATCGCATGGAAAATCAATTTCCTCCCACATACTTTGAGCACAGACTGTACTTCAGTGTTCTCTTCATCTTATCCTAATTTTTTTCCACCGAAAGATCGTGTTTTCTACGAATCTACACGTATTTTAACCAAATGGATTAATGTTTTTTGGTGGTTATGTCTTTTTATCTTTTATACGATCTCACCGAAATGCCAAGACAAAAGGTTTTCTCGTAGCATCGGCGTATGACTTGGCTATCGTCGCGTCTTGGCGCGCGGTGTGCAGGCAGAGACCCCCAAAAAGCACGGCATTAGAGATGATCACAAGAATGGTTCGCTCCACCATGGAGGGCCAAACGCGCGCGCATTCAAGCCAGCAAAATCATGTTCACTGTCACGAAAATCTAGAGCGATTTTTTATTAACTCCGCGCTCAAACATCCACTTCGCATCTCATAAAAATATTATCAATCAATAATTACATTGAGAGGATGTTCCCGCCATACGCGGGTTTTTTTTGTTGTTTTAGTTGAGAACGAAGAGACGTGGAAAAAAAACGTCAAAGACAGAGAGGAGAAGCGAGGTAGAAAAAAAAGAGAGCATAAAGTTATGTAGTTTGAAAAAGTTATGTTTCACATGAGGTCAAAATTCTTCAAATCAGGTGTTCGAATCATCATCAACCTTGGTGGTCCACTTTGTAAATTAGCCACTCAATTCTGATTCAATCACCACCACGGAAAATTAATTAATTAAAATATCCTCTGTTTTAATATAGAATGAGATTCGTTTTTTTTTTTCATTCGTTGGTGGATGAGAGAGAAAAAAAAATAAAAGCGACTCCCTGTGTGTTGGAATATAAACTTTTACAAATTATGCCAGTTAATTCCATTCATCTTATCTTTTATTCCCAACATTCTTTCTCCTCTAAAAGACGAGCGGATAACATCCAAAACATGTCTCACATCGTCTCTTATATGGAAATGATCAATTTTTTAAAACTAATTTTCTGTTCCTTTTTTTCCCGGAAACTCTTCTTCATGGCTCTCCTCGTCGTCACCACCCTGTGCTCCACCTACCACCTACAATGAGCAGACAATACTTAATTCAATGCACAAATATCAACCGAGATTTCATTTGGTACGAGCGAATGACATCCTCAAACTACCCTACTCAACATTTCGTACATATGTCTTCAAGGAGACGGAATTTATAGCTGTAACTGCATATCAAAATGAAAAGGTAATTCATTGAGCAACATCATGTTTAGACAAAAAGAAAATTACAAAAAGAATTTATATTGAGAAAGAAAATCTCTCATTTTGCAGATAACACAACTAAAGATCGATAACAATCCCTTTGCAAAGGGATTTCGTGACTCAGGGGCTGGAAAGAGGGAAAAGAAGTAAGTATATACATATAATTTACTTTTCTGATTTTCTCGAAAAGAAGCATTTAATTGATCTTCCAAAAAATTCATTGAGTTTGTGAAGGAAAGGATCCTATTCATTTTAATGTTAACATAAGAAATCTTCAGTAGCATAAAATGTAATAAAGGTCACGGATAGATTTAATATCAGCCTAATAGATAGATTAACTACAATGGAATTTACTGAGAAACTTCCGGAATTATGTGCTCAAAAATACCCAAAGTCACGCCCCTATTGTATCTTATCTTTAAAACAAATTTTATCTGTATGAAGATGTTGCGGAAAGGCATTAAAAGTTCTAAATGAAAGTAATTGAATTTTATAGTATTTTGGAAGATATTGCTTTTCCTGACGCTCACCCGATGTAATTTGGCTTGTCTTCCTCATTTTTTTCCTATTTTAAAGTTCTTTTATGCATGAAGCATATGCTTCAATATCTAATCTCTATCTTTCTTGTTCTGACAATGAGTTTTAGGGAGCTATCACACTTAAGCTCTAAGAACTTGATGCTTAAGATTTTACATGTGAAAGAACGAGAAAAAAACAGCGTTGTTGTCTCTCTCGTGCTCACATAGAGGTTATGATGCACAGGCACTCGAAGCTTAAGTGTAATAGCCTACACGTTAAGTACCTTCAATAAGATTAAGTAGTGAGTCTTTTAAATACGTTTTAGTTGTGATTCATTTTTTTTAATTTCCTTTTAACTCTTGGAGGATCCGGTATTTCTAACCTCAAACTTTGAACTTAATTTTCTCTCAAAAAGAAAATATTTTTCTAAGTTTTCTTTTAACGAATTTGGAGTAATTAAACTTATCTATTCAATAAATATAGAAGTTATCAAAATAACTTAATATAGATTTAATTTTTTGATGATTTAAAAAATTAAATCGACCACAGTGGCCAGAAAAATCCTGCAAGGATTGAACATGAAGCGTGTGAGCATATGCTTCGTTTGATAATTTTCAGAAAATTATCAATTTGATTGAACCCAATAAAAACGGAATTTGACTTTTAAGATTTATATCAAGTTTAATTGATTCTACGTTTCTAATTTTCTTATTTTTTCCAAAAAGCATTTAACTGGTATTTTCTGAACGTAATGGAAAATCTGATTAGTTTAAATGTTTTATAAAATGTTTTTCAATACTTGCAGTGTCCTAATTTTTATCGACCCGAAAAATTCAAGGGGATACCTCAAAATGAATAAACTCCTTTAATTTAAATCCATTCAAAAAATTAACTTTGATGATTTTGAGGGATTTTTCCGACTCATCTATCTTAATTATATGGTAAAAATCATTCCCATTACCACCCAATAAATATTCCACAAATCTATTTAGAAAGAAAAAAACTCAAAACTTCTCTTTCATATAAGTCAATCGTTTCGCTTTGATTCTCTCTCTAAAAAAAGAACATTCTCTCATATGAATAAATATAAAACTTTTCAAGAACCATTTATAATTACAATATCAAGTTGTTACAAGAAATATATTACACTGATGTTGAATCTATAAAAATGAATTGTAATGAGAAAACATTTAGCAGCAAAGGAGATAGCATAGAGAGAGAGTTCTCAGCGTATTTTGTACATTATTATATTTTTCGTGATATAAATTAGTCTTTCGCGTGAGCTCTTCTCCTTGTTGTACATAAATTTAGTTTTTTTTTCTCTCTGAAATGTTCGTTTATATATATATTTCCATTAGATTACAATCGGGAGTGTCATCGAGCTATTAAATGCACCACAAATTGGTGTGGTGTCGATGTTAAGTGCAAAAGAATCATGTTTTGGCATTAAAAGAACAATTATTCGATGAATTTTGTGGGATTGTCAAGCAATATAAATGTCGAATTGCATTAGAAGGGATATATTATATATGTATTTTCTTACACTCGTTGCGGCTTTTCCCCCTCAGATACCCCCACAAAAAATATTAAAACATTCACAGAAGAGACGGAAAAAAGTGTCCGAAAGGAGGAAAAGAAGCGTTGATGATTTAGTAAAGAAGAGGCAGTGCGGAGAAACTCTGAATAAAGATACATTGTAAATGATAATATTCCATGATAAACTCTTGGAGGTCACAAGATGAGATTTTTCTCATGAAAGGCGTCCAATCTAGCACTGTGAGAAGTCAACATAATTTCAGAAATCGATTTATTTGAATTTTTTTGGGTTTTCATTTCTTAGAGGTGTTTCCTTTAAGAAAAAAAATCAGATTCTGCAGAAAATCTTTTATTTTTTGTCATTTAGAGGTTCTTTCTGAATTTTGTAGTCTGTATAAAAAAATCTTTTACGGATATTCAAGACACAGAAGGTACCATAAAAATCAGCATTAAGTCTAAATAAAGCATTAAATATCTCGTTGTCTATTTTAATACAAAAAAAAAAATATGAACTAATGCTAAATTTTACAATACATATAAAATGGAATAGAGAGAGAGAGTATTAAATGCCATTACAATGGCCTGTCTTTCAGCGCTTTCAGTACATCATTCAAACACTGCATTCGACATTGAATGAAAATTGAAATTTATCCAATGCTCATACCAGAGCAGAAAATAAAATAATTAACTCTGGAGGGTTGAAAATGTACAAACCCATGTTATATAAATAGCACAAAAAGTGCATAAATAAATATAGTTTGCTACATAATATGCTCACACCCGAGTACTCTGAAAATTCTACATAAAATATAAAATTTTAATTAATCTCTCGTGGATTTGTAGAAGGAGTTTATTCATTTTTGTGGTCTGTTTCAGAAGAAACATTTTGTGATCGACCGAATAATATATAAATAATACATTTTTTTTAAATTTAAAATTAAAATTTATAAGGGCTTTTACATTTATATTAACAATGCTTGATGTTTCTAATTTAACGTTTGATATGAAATTACTATTTTAAACGAATGACTTTTCTTTTCTGACCTTTGACGTTCTTTCTCTAACGTTTGACGTTTGTTTTTGATTTTTTTCTTTAAAAAATTAAGCTAATCAGTTAGTTTTAACCAACTAGCGCCATCTCTTAGCCCAATAATCAAGGGGTGTTTATCAGGGAAATATTTGGAATATTTTAGCGAATCATCCGAATTTTGACGAATAATCAGACTGTTGACAAATAATCTGAATCTTGACAAAGATTTCAAATCTTTTTGAAGAAAAATCATAATTTTGACGAATTGTCCGAAACTTCTTGACGAATACCTAATTCAAAATCTTCTTAACAAATTATCCGATTTTAATTTTAATCTCGACGAATAGTTCGAATATTTAAAAAAAAATAGTCCAAAACTTGACGAATAGTACAAATCTTGAGGAATAGTTCGAGTCTTCTTGAAAAATATCCCGAATTTTGACAAATAATTCCAAGATTTGGTGAGATAAACATTCCTTGCCAATAATCGATAATTCTTACAAAACACTCCATCTATATTATGTAAAAACTTATTCACAAAGTTCTCAAATCTTGTGAACAATTGTGTCCATTGTGACCAAAATTTGGCTGGCAATACTAAAGCGATTAGCAAACTATGTACAATTTCGTGTGTTACATTAATTCTTCACGTATCGATGGGGTTATTATCTTGAGTGAGAGAACCTAAACCAATTTATTCCCTCAATGATCAATTAATCCGTATCCTTTCCTCCCTCCTTTAGCTCCCTTATTATGATACTGTGACAATTGAGAATGCTATTATGTTGCTCTCCTCACACACAAAGGACATGGGACAAAAATGCAAAAGGGGATGAGTTATCACCCACATTCGGGGTTAAATGTCACACATGCAGGAGGTGAAGGGGAAAAGGAGAAAAGAAGAAGAAGCGAAGGGATCATTGTTGAATTGTATTGATTTGCCGTATCACCTTCCTAATTCTAATATAAATATCGCATCTCCTTAAGCAGAAAATTCCACTTTTACCACCCTCTTCCACACCCCGGCGTGCATTCTCTGTATAATTGATTTGTACATATTCCAACTCTCCTCTGTGCAGAGAATTGGAAAAAAGAGCGCCGAGGGGTTGTTGCCGCAATCAGGGTCTGTGTGTAATGTGCAAAAATTCAACCCACGACTCTCGAATAAAGGGGCGGAGGGGGCATTGTTTGCAGTGTAAGAAAATATAGAGGCAAAGGCATTAGCAAAAGACAAATAGAATTCCACATTCACTGTTTGACCATCGTTTTGTGGAATCAATCAAAATGTCATGATGGCTAAAGATCTCGCTTTTTCCTTCTTCTCCCTCTTGCTGCCTTTTCTTGTTTGTCATCATGCACTACGTTGAGGACACTCAAATGGTCCACAGACAAAAAATCCGGGTGAATCCCCAAATAGATGAAACATCACTCCCACCCATCACCCACATAATACCTCCTCCCCCGCACCTACACACACGATTTACATCAAGCTAAAGAAGGTAATGCGAAGGCGGGAAATTTTACGTTTTAAAAGCGCGCGAAATTTGATAATCTCATCCATCGCCTTCGGGGATAAATTGACTTTTCCCTGGCGCGTAACATCTTCCCATAGCTACGAAGAGAATGAACTTACATGTGCCACATACACACACCCTCGCCGACGGGCCGCATGATTGATCAAAGTGGATTTTCTTTAGCGCGTTTACAGCTCCCAAAACAATTTAGGAATATTATTCATCAAATTGCACCCACAGAGGCATTCAATTACATCGTATTATCGTTAAAAACCAATTACATTTATCATTTTGTCACAATTTTGCGGTGTGATAGTTTACTCGCAACGTCTTATGCATTTTAAATTGAAAAAAGGTATTTATGCATTTTTATGTCACTCACTGGGAGGTACAGAGAAAAAAACATCATGCAAGTAGTTTAAATTGAGACGTAAAGCAGTTCAGAAATATGAAAAGACAGATTTTCCATTTCCCTGATGAGAAATTTATGGAATTCTAAAACAAAACTTATCAAAAGTCACGGATGAAACATTAGTGGAAATGTTTCATAGATTTTAAGGGACACAGTACAGTGATTACGTCATCTTTTGTATTTTTAAATAAAATTGATTTCATTAACCCTTGTAGGATCGATAGTTTTAACCTCAAAATTTATGTCAACTATTGAAATGAATTAATAATCGATTTGACAATTATTTAAAAACGTTTGACATTACTCTTCTAACGTTTCATTTTTTTTCGCGTTTTACATTTTTTTAATTCAACATTTCTATAGCTTTGTTCATGTTTTTTTTTTGTTTTTTTTCCACCCTTACCCATAAGGTCTACTGGCATGATATTTAAAAGAAATAAATTTTAACGATATTTTTCAAAATTTCTTGAAATAATTTGTGTTTTAATCTCCTCTGTTCCTTAAAAATTCAGGACGTTCAGGATTTGTTTTTGTGAATGTCTGAACAAAATATTTTCAAGATATAAATTACATTAAAAAACTAGAAATGAAATTATTTTCAAACGTTATTAAAAACTTTAAAGTAATATTAGAATACTTAGAAAATAACGACAAATATTTTGAAAAAAACAAATGGACAGAAACTCTTCTTCTTTTTGTTTTTTTCTTTCTTTAAAATATTTGTTGTTATTTTCTAAATTTTCTAATATTACTTTAATGTTTTTAATAACGTTTAGAAATAATTTCCTTTCTATTTTTTTTAATGTAATTTTTATCTTGAAAATAATTTGTTTAGTCATCCACACGAATAAATCCTGAACGTCCTGAATTATTAAGGATTAAGGACTAAACCGAGCAGATTAAAACACAAATAATTTTCAAGTTTTGAAGAAAATTATCGTTAAAATTTATTTCTTTTAAATCCTCCAGAATGACTAAATTAATTTCAAACAAATGAATAAATATTATGAAATAAAAATAATTCAAAATATTAACCCCCTTTTACGGGGAAATCTCTCACAGATGTTTTGGGATTTTTTTTATTGCTGATCATTCACAAAATTTAGCGTTAATTTCCTCAGCAATTTAGCCTCTGGGACCATCATTCTGCTTGTTGTAAGCTGAATGTGGTAGAGTTTACACGATGAGTGTTTATTTTTCCACTATGCCATGGATCTCTTGCAGATGGGGTGATTGGTACATACATACAATTATATATGTGGAAAAAAACTAAAAGGGGTGGTTGATCTGGGATACCATCAAAAAGCCAAAGGGAGAGATATGTGGCATTTGCATTAAACATTATTTCATGCTGTTTTTCATGCTCCGTGTTGTTCCAATTTGTGGTTTCATTGATTTCTGTGGGTGGCTTTTACCTCATTACTATGCAGTTAATGTAATCAAAAATCTGTTTAAATCAAGTTTGTTAGACAGTTCCATCCCTGGCTCTTCTACGGTAGGGGCGGGGGTGGCAGGGATATTGAGACCGATCAAATATAGTGTCGGATGCGGAGAATGGGATTTGAACGTGACACCCCCGCCTATCCTTGATTTTCCTTCCACAACAGCACAAATGCCGCACAAATTCTCATTGCGCTTCACAATCTGATAGTCAGGAGCTGGCAACTAAAGAGATGTGTGTGGTGCTCTTGCTATTGACATTTTCGACCCTGAGCCAAGTTAAACGAGAGAATAAGGGTGGCAGGGGGTGGGTGGGTGTGCAGAAGACAAAGTTAACGAACTGAATAATTTCGAGAGGAGAGAGTGAGTTCCTTTGCGGGAGTGTGGGGGTGGTTTGATAGAGAAATTTTCTGTTGTATCAAATCGCCCTTTTGGCAAATTTGCTCGCTGAATCGGACACAGAGCAGCAGCATTTTAGTTTTCGGGGCCCACCATAAATACACATACATATATCGTATAGGGGTGGGTGTGCAGGCGAAGAGATGAATTGGATGAGGAATGTGCCTTTGTGTCAAAAACTTAAATATAATTTGATGACTACTTTCTTGGGCATTCACACGATAAAATCGACCATTTGAAGTGGTTTTCTCCTGTAACCTCCTTAAATGTACTCCAAAATATTCCCCCTACAAAGTGCCCTCTGGTGCGCAACGGTAGTCAACACACCTTTGAGGTTATGATACCTACGCTTGCTATGCTATGTATGTAAGTTTGAGAACCCCAATCATTCAATTAAGATATCGAAAACAACCCCTTTTATCATACCTTTCAGTCCTTCGCCCATGCTTCAATGACTTTAAATGAAGGTGCATAGTCTCCTTCAAAATATTGAAGCTAAAAAGAAATATTTAACACTGGGAGGATCGAGGTTTCTAACCTCAAAAGTTTGAACTTCATTTTCTCTAAAAAGAAAATATTTTTCCAATTTTTCTTTCAACAATCATGAAGTAATGAATCTCCCCTATACACAGGATGTAAAAATTATCACGAAATGATAAATAGATTTTTTTAATTCTGTGGCGATTAAAAAAATCGAATTGGCCACTTATGCCAGCAAAATCCTCCAAGGGTTAATAACATTCTAGAAGTTCCGAAAACCATGGATTCTTTAAATTATAGAATTTATTCAAACTAATACTAATTAATAATGATCACCGATAAATAATTTTCCAATCTGTGAAATTAGTGTTTCAAAAAAAGCTGTCTAATTGGGTGGTAAAATCGGGTAAACGTTTTGACTAGTAACCACTTGCTTACTATAAAATATATTTTATAACTAATACATTATAAATGAAATGAATTTCCCAAAGAATGTCAAGGATATGGGCATAAGACGGAGACAGAAAATTATTTTTAATTAAATGAGGAAGATTTTCAATTGCACAAAAATGAATAGACTCCTTCAAAGTTTGATTTCTCGCCTCAATTTCCCACCATAATCCTCTACATTTTCATTACAATCTTCAACAGGAATTTTAAACGTATTTTGCAAGAAATAAAACATACACCGAACCCCACCCTGGTGAAGAGAAAGAAAAATTCATTGCTTTAGATGGAAAAATTGAAAGAAAATTGCCGTAGATTTATTCACCCTCCTCTACTCTATATAGAGTAAAAAAAAACGCATTCTCATGTGGCAAAAAGGCCGTATGAAAAGGGCAATAAAATAGATTATAGAGAGTGATGTAAAAACGAATTTTCAGACACTACTTTATCACACATTTCGCGCAATAATCCCTAAATTAGAGGGCATACACCACATACATTGTATGAATATATCATTTAGCCGTCATTTAGAGAGATGTGAAGAATTTGAATTACTTTGAAGTTGCGATAAGGATGAGAAAATCATCTTCAGTATTTTTTTTTCGCTTTGGCATTTAAAGAGCTCCCCAAAACATTTTGTGTGTTTTCTGTTTTTGCAGACAAACACTGAGTACACGCGGATCATCGGATTCAGATAAATTAACTCCGGCCAATATATCAACATCAAGGGGTGGAGCATTTCTCTTGGAGGGGCGCACGAGGCATGATCAGGCACAAATGGATGATGATGACAATCTATTGGATGTCGTTGGACCATCACAGAGCCCCCTATTGCCCCTAGATCATCCCATGCAACTCCCAACGCACCCAAATACAGGTGAAAAATCATTAATCCTCAATTATTCAATGCGTGAGGCTCCGTTAAATTTAATTTCAAATATTTACAACAAAAAAATAACTGCCAACCGTTACCTTCTGCTAACAATGCAGAAAAAGGGGGCAACAAACAAAATTTACTAGAACAACAAAAAAATAGAAAATTTCTCTGGGCCTCATGGAAATGTTTTTGCATGAAAGAATCCTCAAGCAAGGTGATTATTGAGATAGCTCATTGGTTTTCAGCGTGGTTCAATTTATCCAGTACGGGAAAACGTTTTTCCGCATCGTACGATATAAATTCGTACGATGGCGAACGCGATGGGAGCGATTCAAATTGCTCCGATTCGGGGAATGTGGGTGCTTTCACGCGCCCACAGACATCTGAGAGTCCCCAGGATGATGCAACAGCGAAAAATAGTACAACATATCCCTCACCAAACATCTCACTCGGTCCACCACTGCATCAGTCGCCACATTTGCTGCCTTATCTGTATCCAACGGGTCTCTATCCACCACCCCCAATGTCACTCCTACACACACCTGCCTCCGCCATTAATCCCACACTCAATCCCAGTCTCCTATTTAATGCCCAACTTGCCCTGGCGGCACAGCATCCGGCATTATTTGGGCACTACAGCACAGCGGGTCATACCCCACCGTCGACGTCTGCAATCACAGCCACCTCCTCGTCAGCCCTCCATGGACTCACGAAGCACCGTTTCGCCCCGTACAACCTACCGGGGCTCGGGTCAGCCTTTGATGCTGTCACACCCACATCCTCAATCTCAGGTGGACAACGGAGCCTAAGTAGTAGTCCCCGACCACGACCATCATCAATTTCACCCCCAATGCGACCCCTCTCAGCCTCCTCAACATCCTCAAAGACGCACACAATTCAAGTTACAGACGCCCCATCGACCACACCTCCCGCCCCCGTGTCCAAAACACCAGTGCCATCGATCACAACACCACCACCACCACCCCCAACGTCGGGGCTGAAGAGCATAGAAAAAATGGTTGATGGCCTGGAGCAGCCTAAGAATGACACGGAGACGAAACTCGAACAGTGACACATACTAGATATCAATGCAGAGGCCAAGGAGGACATGTGCATGACATCACAAGTTTCTTTCATTCCTGACTTCAACCACGAATCGTGACACAATTTGATCTCAATCTAAAAAACATCAAGCAACAAAACTCCCAGAAACCTGAAGGTAACAATTTTTTCGTAGTAACAACGTTCTATTCATTTTATTTTGAAACTATTCCTATCCAAGTGTTGACAATGAAATGTGAAGCAATTATGGTAAATCCTTCTTATCTTTGCCATTGAATTGTAAAGATATTATGTAGAAGAAAGATTTGAGAAGAAAAATTTAAAACAGGAAGAGACTTAAAGCGCCCTAGTGAACTAGAATTCTAACTAATTTAACTAAGCCAGACTTCTAATATAAGTTCAGCTGAGTCAGGCTTTAAGAACAACGTCAGAATAATTACCGAATCCTTGTTTCTGAGGCAAATTTGCATAGAAAATTTCCTTTAAGTGATTATCCTGTTGGTTCTTACTTTGTCTACTGCTGGACATTGGCACCACCTTCTGGACTTCTCAATTTTCTTCTATCCTGTGTAATTCTTCTTCTCAAGAAGACCATCAACGACACTAGCGGCTATTCTTTTAAGAAAGCTGACTTACCTTATCCTTATATTGTGTTTCTTACAATTAGCTTTAGAATCTTCACCATTTCTCTCTTTCTTACCTTCTATCCTTCAAAGCTGTTCTTTGCGTTTCTATTACTGTTTTCCGGCTTTAAAAGAACCCATTTATTTAATCTTTGATTTAAATTGTTTATAAACCATTAGCTGATTTTAACGTCGACTTTATACAAACCTGAATTCCATGTGATAAGCTTTAATTCGAAGGTCAAGATTAGGTTTATCCTTGAATTTATCAAATGCTTTTTACCTTCTTCAAGATAGTCTTGCAAAAGAAATCAAACTACTGCAGTAGATTCTCCAGTATTGTACCCTGAAAAATGTCCTAAATTACCTTTATCTCTTATCCTGTATCCTTATTTGTGAATTAGCAACTTCTTTAACTTCTAAAAGAACCCTAAAATTCTAATTTTTGTACATTAAAATCGTTTGCAACTTCTACTTTTTGCACAAGAAAATTGACAGAATCAAGAATGAAGTTAGCAACAGATTACTTTTCAAACTAGTTCACTAACTAATGGCGCTGTAATCAGTTAAGATACTTTTCTTCCTAAATTGCTTCACAATTTATTGCAAAACTAAGATATTCCTTAAATCCCTTATTTCTCCTTAAATTTAGGTATTAAAATTATTTTGTTGCGAAACCCTTTTCATTGCGTAATCTCATTGATAAGCAGTATTGGAACCGATCACAAATTCAAGTTGATTTATAAGAAATTTAAATATTTCCAATTCCGTTTTAATGAAAGATTTAATTTTCCTTATTCGTGGATGTGCGGGAAATATCGAGTCAACTTTGGTTCAAAAACCAATTAATTTAGGCGCATAAGTATCCTTTTTTTCTTTTAGTTAAACTAATATGACCACTAAATGTCAAGAAGTACTATGTATATGTTTTTTTGTAGGATTATTTTTTAATAAATTATTACAAAGATCGTATTTGAAAAATACGAAATGCTAGTTAAAACCGCAGAATCAACATAACCTCAATATAATCTCTTCTCGAATTCAAAAAAAAAATCTTTCGTTCCGTCGGACATTTTTCTTTCAATCAACGCCATATGATTGTTAATAAAATGAGACAAAGTCAGTATTAAAAAGAAAAACTCAAGAAAAATAAGAATTCAATTAAATTCAAACTTTTGAGCATCATTGCAGAAGAAATCTTTGTAAAATGTGATCAACTATGGTGGACAACAAGTGAGAGTTTGAGGTTAAAACATAGGTCTATATAAGAAAAAAAAAAAGCTTCAAGATTTTAAAAACAAAAATGTGTAACGGCTATTTCTTGCAATATTCATTTTGAAATTTATGTAGTTGTATGAGAAGAGAAATTATTGAAGAAAAAAACTAAATAAAATAAAAAATAAACAGAATTTAGATGATAAAAAGAAATACAAAAAAAAATGAAGCAAAATGAGGATGAATCTCATGTAAATATGTAAACTATATCCATTTATTTTAATAACAAAAAATTACTTGGATAATTATTAATTTTAGCACATCTTATATACTGTTCTAGTTAAGGACATCCTATAAAAAAATTTTAAATTGACAAAAAAACAACAATTTAGAATTAAAAAAAAGAAGTGAAACAAAGATTTAGAGTGGATGAACATAAAGTAAAAAAAAAGTGCAATACCTAATTTTGCCAGTGCAGTGAAAAAAAAAAGAAATATAGAAAAAACATAAATAAAATACATAAAATGATGAATTTAAAAAAAAAAAACTAAAAGCTTTTTATTCTTTCTTTTAAAATCCTCAACACTGAATTTGGAAAGTTTTTTCCAACAACAAAAAAAACTTAAGAAATTCAAAAGAAAAAAATTAGCGTGGGTGTATCCCCAGCACAATTCTCAGAGGGACGATCCAGGTAAAACACACACACAAAAAAGATCCTCTTTTGTAAAACACATTCTTAAAAGAAAATGAAGAGATTATAAAGAAAATTACAAATTAAGACATTATAAAATTGAAGAAAAAATTGATTGTACACAAAAAACAAAACTTTCCATATAAATATAGTAAAGAAAAAATGGAAAAAGTCAAAGAGAAGAAAATGAAGTGAAAACAAAGGCCTTTCTTTCATTTTTACTTAAGTATTGGGGGGGGGAGGATCATCTACTAATGTCCTCTTTAACACCTTAATTGGGTTAAATTTCTTTTCTTTTTCCTTAAACGGAATTTTTTTTTAGTTGAAATTTTTAAAGACTTTGTTAGAGATAAAGGTAAGTTTTTTGTTAGAGTCTTAGCTTCTTCAGAAAGGTAAGTTCATTTAATTATTTTGAAATGTCCTGTAAAGGAATTTATTTATTTTAATATGGAACGTTAGTTTCTTCAAGGGAACACACAGCTTGAAAATTTAAATTTTAATATTCATAAAGGAGTCTATTCATTTATATATGGGAATTGCCCTGTTTGTAGAGAATAAAAAAAAGTATGAGAAATCGACCATTAACCTTACCACATTCCACTGAGGATCAGAAAGAACAAAATTCAGAAAAGATTTCATACAAAAAGCCCATCAGTTGGTGGTTATTACTAATTTTGTACCTTTAAATGATTCAAAACATTTGCATTAATGTTTCTTCGATGAATTTGTCGCTATGAAATATTAATACGAATGTTTTGAAACATTTAAAGGGACAAAATTGGTAATGGCCGCTAATTTTTGGCAATTTCTCATTCTTCTTTGATTCTCCACAAAATCATGAGAGATAAAATGATTGTTTTCTCGTCACAGGGCAACTCCTTTATATATGTAGGTGAATAGACTCCTTTAATCTTTTAAGGTCCATTGGGTCATACTCTAACCCAAAACCTCGATTTTAAAAATGTTTCATTTTGTATAGTTATTTTATGAATGTTGAGTACAATTTAATACAAGACAATATCATTACAATCCCTGATCATTTAATGACCACTCAATTTTTCTTGCCTCGTGGTGGAAGAATTAGCCAGTCCGTTAGAGAACTGCCCAGGGAGCACCGGTATTTGTTTGGAAATACGCGCGTGGAGGTTTCTTCCTTGCCCCCAATGATGGCCAATGATTGTGCCATAGACGTAGCCCGTTTTTGGGCAAGACACATATGATTTATTTTTTCATGCCTCGACACGATTTATATATATATTTAATGACCAGAAAAGAACATCCTCAAGAACTCACAGGATTATGAAGGACGAAAAACAGAAAATTTTTGAGTTGGGATTTTTTGCCAAAATTGTCTTATTTGAGCTCAATTATTTCAATCAGCTCGCTAGATTGATCGCGGTCTTTAAAGGGTTAACAATATGTTTTAAAATTATGTAAAAGAACATATTTTATATTGAATGCAGGACATTTTCTTTATTAACTTTAATCATCTTAAAAAATTGTTTATTTACATTAAATTCAAATGGATCAATTTTCAGGAAGATTTTTAGAACTTCCTGTATGAAATTTCATGAATTTCGGTTGAAAATTAAATTTTTCTTCTAAAATATTTCAAAATAAAACTTTGTAAAAATTTCAACAACAAAAATCCAAAAATTAAATATTTTTCATTTTTATTCTTTTCCGTACCTTTAATGATACGCAGAGTACGCACCTAACTAAAATCACGTAGCTTATCTTCGTCTATTCATGATGAGAATTTTGATTTTTCCTTTGCTCCCACACCCACTACCCCCAAAGAAAAAAAATAGAGAACCTTCCAATGTTCCTTAATTTTTTCCTCACTTCTCCATTTATCATGGCATTTTAGTGTCTTTTATGCCTCCTCATCCACATCAAAAAAGTCACGCGTAGTCACAGCTCTAGATATTCCTTTTTTATCTATTTTTTCTTGTTTTCCCCCCCGAACCATATATGTATATTAACTGTGGAAAAAATGTATAAAGAAAAGCATGTTGAATTTGAACCATTTGAACAGAAAAGAAGTCTCCGCCCCACCCCCGCAAACCGCGTGTTAACGTAGAGTAAGAATCACAAAATTGCGATGCTTCTTCGCGTGTACAAGTAAATTAAATATGGAAAATATAGTTTGTGATGTTACAACATGAATAAGTTCCCAATAACTTGGCGTTTTGATGACAAAATACACAAATATCAGTTAAATTGTATTCTTCGCCGTGCACCTCCGCACCCACCCACACGGTGGGTCGCGCACAATTCGCGGGGGTAACAGCGCGTTCCCAACATGTGTATTTATTGTTGTCAACTTACTTAATTTTTCCGCCTATAAAACTAAATTGTTACCCCTTTCTTGGGTGACAATTCGTGCATAAGAAACTTCTTGTACGTATAAATAACTCAAAACTCTAACTCTCTGCTTGAATGGCGCGCGGGGTTTTATTCGTGGGGTTAACCCTTTCTTTGCCCACCCACCTACCTACCTCACCCTACTTACCTATAGTTTCGTTTTTACTCGAAGGAAGTTCAAAAAGACAGCAAAGACAGTTTTCTCTGGTTGTTTTCCACTACCACCCACCCACCAACCCCCCATTGGGAGGGGGGTTGATTTTTTTTCAGCAAAGAGCGACAGAAAAAAATCACCAAACCGCCAAAAGGATTATTCAAGTGCGTGACACCAAATGTATGAAATAAGGACACCGCGAAACGCGACACCGGAATGAAAATTCTCCATTTTGTGTGCCTTTTTAACTACCACCCACCCCCACCGCGAAAAAAAAGAGTATTTCCACCCGAATTTATACAATTCTTTTTCCGCACGCCCCCATTTTGTGAATTATTGAAGATAATAAAATAATCAGGAAAGTCACAACACGCGGATAGTTTCGTGGTGAGTGACACACGATTATTGAATTAACTTTTTCAACCCACAATCGCGGGTTAGAGACATTTTTGCGCGACTTTTTTGACATCCTTTAGCCAAGTATTTGCGCTTGGAAAAAGTTTTTATTTTATTTATAATAATTTTCTTCTTTACAGTTGATGTCTTAACTTTTAAAAAATAAATGTAGAAATGTTCCTTTTTGAGGGATTTTTAGCTGTTATTCCTTCAAATTTTTAATTTATTTTTGAATAAAGAAAAATTTATGTTCATTTGGGCTTTCTTTCGTTAACTGTTCTTATTCCGTGACTAAGAAATCTTTGAAATTTCAAAAATTCCTTCTTAAAGTTCAACAGTTTTTAAAGACTTCTTGCTCACAGAATATGACCCAATTTCTGCTCTTTTCTCTATATATCTATATAATAAAGAAAGGTCTGTTTGTTGGTAATCTTCCGTCGTGTTCGGCTATACAAATCTACACCGTTTGACCGATCGCGATGAAATTTGGTTCACAGGCTCCTTATAACAGGCGGTTTCGAGTGGCCGTATCCATTTTCCCCCCAAAGCCCCCCTTCAGGTAGCCCCCATATAACAGTCATGTATTTTTTGCGAATTTTTGAATTTGGCGCCTGAAATGTTGTATGAAATTGATTTCTCCTCATTGCAAATTTTTTTTCGGGACTGATAATTGGCCCTAATCTACTTATAAACCATCACATTCTCTTTCTCTCTAAAATTTGCGCAAAGCGCAACAAATCCCCGCGAAGCGGGGCGAGGTAAATTGGAGCGAAGCGACAATTTACCTCGTTTTTTATATACTTAGAAAAAATAAGAGAGAGGGTTCGATTTTGTTAAAAAAAAAGTTTTTCCTACAAATTGAAAGTTATTTGAAGATTGTTTTCTTATGGTTAAACAGGGGGAAAATAAAAGATTTTCTCTTCCAGAAGTTTTTAAAGATTTCTAGAAAAGTATTTTTGATGTTTTATCACGACTTTAGAAAATTACATAAGCTATCAAAATCTCAAATTTTTTTTTGCAAAATACCGAAAATCTTACGACAATCGAATTGGAAGAAAAGATAACAGAATCAATGCCTAATTCTATTAACCCAAGACTGCATGCAGTCTAGCGATCTAATTGGACTAAAAACAATTTATTAAGGTTCTTTGGGTTAAAATAGACATTTTGAACAAAAAAAAACTCTTAAAAATTTTTGGTTTTTCATTCTTTCTAAACCTATGAATCCTTGGGGATGTTTTTTGTGATCTCAAAATGTTCTTAGTCCACAAAGACATCGTCCTGATCCATTGGTTTCAGCTCAATAAAGAAAAAAATTAATTAGCCAAAATTTGTCATTTGCAAAATTGAGTATTTAGGTTAGTGTATGACCCAATTGTCCTTAAAGGATTAATAAACTTCAATGTGAAATTTTGTAGCCCGAGGAAACTCTTCATCAGGAGCGAAAATAAAAGTAAAGATATTCTTCAGTAAAACTCATAGCAAAAGAAAGGCCAAAAAATAATAAATTCTTCTACAAATAAATCTTATCAATGAGAGAGAGAGAGAGAGTTCTTGTTAAATTTTTATCATTAATTCATCACTCCCTTAAATTGCAATTTTATATGTGAATTTTTCTCTATGACTTCCTCCCGATAATGACCCCATATTCACCCCTAAATTTGTTCTTTGCATCAGTCATGGTCATCCCGCTGCGATTGCCTATCGATTTTTCCTAAATCTCCTTCACTTTTCCTCCCGAACAATTTTACTCTTCAGCTTTTTGAATCTCGATTGGAAAGCAACGAGAAGGAATGACCAGAAAATGTACAAGATTCCCAAACAAATTCCCCTCTAATGAATTGAAATGCCCATATCAATTCATCAATTTGTAATTCCCAAAACTTTCCCTATGAATCCGCATGAAAATCGCACCTACTGCACAACCACAACACCCCCCTTCACTCAAGGGGATAAAATACAGTGGGACCCCAGTACAACGACCACTCGGATGTACTCTTCACACTCATTATTTTCAATGCGCGAGAGTAGTATAACCAAGCGGTCGTTGTACTGGGGTCCCACTGTAGATACTAAAGAAATAAAAAAAAACAGATAAAAATTTGGACAAGCTCCCGCGTGGCAAAGGGGAGGAAGAAGAGTCATAAAAATTACCCACAAACCGACGCGACATGCAATTCAATGAATTCAATGAGATTCAACAATAACCGCACAATATCTTCGTTTGTGAAGACCGTGATAATTCAAATTATCCCGCAAAAGACCAAATCCTCCCGCAATGGTGAGTTTTTATCTCTCTCTCTCTCTCTCTCTCTCTTTGCAAGAAGAAATGCTTAGGTCGGAATTCTCCAGTGTAGCACCCCCGCAAAAGGACGTTAACCCACCCTGAGAATTATTCCTACATATGCTTCTGGGTGGTTTACAGCTCAATAAATATTGACGCTGAAGATGGAGAAAAAATCACAATCACAGGGGCATTCCCAAGCGGAGAAAATATATTACTTTTACGCTTTGCGGAATTTTGATTTGCGTCACTGGAACAAATTCAAATTGATCCTTTTCACTTCCTCCTGCATCATCCTTCCACCCCCTAAGAGTATTTTAGTAGAAACATCCCTTCTCCTAGGAAAGTTGCAAAAGCAGTTGAGGAAAAAATTATATATACCTACATAAATATTGGATAGAAGTGGAAGAAATGTCCAAGAGATTGTTGAATTTTGCGAGAAAATTGCAAAGAGGGTCAATTTTTTTATTCATCTGTCATGCCTCGAATTATAACTTAATTTTAATGCAATTTTGGGGCTTTTAACACTTTAAGGATCGAGGATTATAACCTCAAAACTTTGACCTTAATTTTCTCTGAAAAAGAAAATGTTTTTCCAAGATATTTTTTCTACAATCTTGAAATAATTGAAATTTTCTATTCACAGATGAACAATTTATCCCAGAATATTCAAAGTTCTGTGGCGATTAAAAAAAGTCGAATTGGCAACGGTGTCCAGCAAAATCCTATAAGGGTTAAACGACATACATAGAATTCTGATTTTCCATTTAATTTATTTTTAAGTCGAAGGAAAAGCCTAATTTTATTTTTAAAAAAATTGTTCATTTGGGGATTAGTCTTAAAACTCTCGTTCATTTAACCCTTTCATGTATATTAGGTCATACACTGACTGAAACGTGAGATATTTACCGTCTTTTAATGAATTTGATTTTTTTCTTCTAATAATAAATGCATTAAAACAAAGATATGGTCAAAGAATACGTTTTTATGGACAAATGTTCTCTGATATCATCCACAGAAAAAATATTTTGATACAAATACTAAATGTTTCATGCTGATATTTCCTGAATTTAAATTTTTCATAGGATTAGTTATAATAAAGTATTTTTTATAGATTTTAACAGACATAAACTTTGAGTCTTTATTTTATTTAATACTCCTTCTTATCAAATAATAACATTAGATAAATTCTTCATCATCCTTACAATAACATTTCTAGTGTTGATTTCGGAGCTACGTATCACCTGCAGTCTTGAAATTTTATATGAAATGTCAGACTAAAATATTTAATCACATACACGATTCAGTAAATGAACAAAAGTTCTTTACATCTTCTATAAGACTAGATTGTTTCTAAAACTAAGAAAAAATTAAGATGAAGGCGTGTCAATTTATATCCATAACAAATATTTTTTATTCATTTTATTAATTCTCTAAAAAAAAGAGTTTGGGTAGATTCTGATAAAAATCTTTTCTTTTCGTTCCTTAAAATTCGTCAGTTATAAGATTTTTGGTATTCCGGGAAAAATCTTATATGAATTGACATTTTGTTTCTACCTTTAATCGTATTTTTGAAGGAAAATTATTTTTCCAGGCCTCTTGAGAGATTTTTCTGACTATTATCCTGAACAAGAATTTCTTTGTTTTTTTTTTTCTAGAACGACAATAGAACCATTTAAAAACGCCCATCTGTCAAAATCTTACAGCAATTTTTTAGTTGTTAGAAAAGAAAAGAAAAGATTTTATCGGAATCTACTCCATTATTTTAAGGTTTTTCTCTAATTATTCTTCATGATTTTTAATCCAATCTTCAATCGAAACTCTTAAAATTTTGTCTAAAAATTTCTATAGCAATTTCTTTAATCTAAAACTTTATTAGTTTGAATTTTTATGCAATTTTTTTACACGAAGAGTTAAAAAAGAAAATTTCCCGAACTTTCTAAACATTATGGGTAAATCTGAGTTAATATTTTAATAAATTAATTACCTTTGGATCCTTTGGATGTCAATTAAAAATGATTTTCTGAACTTCTTTCTTGTAGAGCTTTTTTGGGATTTTTTTCCTTAAGGCAAGGATTTAAAAATACAAAAAAAATTTATTGAAGCGTCTGCAACAAAGTTAAAGATTTCTCAAAAAAAAAGAAATTTTTTTTGTGAAGAAAATGAGACAAATTGTTGAAAGAAAATTTGCGCAAACAAAAGCCATACATCATCCATCTTCCTCTTTTTATATGTATATAATGTTAGGTATATAAAAGGCTCAAATATGTGTATACATTCCGCACGCCATTATACGCATCACATACATATATATAAAGCGAGGTGAGAGATGGAAAAGTGTCTCCGAGACGCCATTTTCTCACTTCTGCATCTCTCCCTGAAAAAGGTACATAGCAATATACATAGCACAATGCTGTGGAGAAGAGATTCCGGCGGCGGTAAAGTGTTTGGAGGTGGTATAAAGAGATGGTATAAATAAATAGGATGGTATAAGAAAAGCTTCGACGTTGAAGATATGAATCTTCTTTGTGAGAGAGAGGGGAGATGCCCGCAAAAGCAGGGGACGCGCAAAAGGGAATCTCATTACATTTCTGCACCCTCCAAGCATTTCTTGCAGCACACATGAAAAGGTATAGGTAGGTAGTGATACGCCACCATTAAACAATTTATCGACGTGTGAAAAATCTCCATGGAGTGTCAGAGGAAACAAAATAAGAATGAGCTTTCACATAAGGAAAAGCTGAAAATTCAATTAAGTTTGATGCAGTTAAAGGTGAAGGCGGCAAGAAAATTAATTTAAAAAATAATAAAAAAATGGTGTTCGTTTTTTTTTTTTCAAGATGGCGTTCAGTTATATCTTTCACTGTAATTTTAAAATGATGGGAAAACAATTAAAAAAAATTCTGATAAATCTCGAAAAATGTATCAGCCAGAAAATAAAGTAACAATTTCTTTCAATATTCCAGTCCATTTGGAAAAGTTATTAGTTATAGTTCCAGTCCATTAGTTATAAATACTCGATGTGAGATGAGAATTATTGAAAATTTATGACATTTCTTATATACATATTTATTGGTCTGTGTAGTATAGCACGTATATAAAAAAAAATGAAGTCAGTTATCTAGAAGTCAGTAAATTCATTTCTTCTTACCCTCTTTCGTCAGAAAGCTTTGAAAAATTGATTAAAAATCTTTTGAAGCAAACTTCTTGAATTTCCTGATAGATTTTTACCATTATAATCGGTCAAGTAGTTTTGGAAAATTATGAACACCACAGATATTAATGTTGAAACTTTAAAGAAAAATACTTAGAAGCTTCTTTTTAAACTAATAAGACATTTTTAGGTTAGCTTTCTCCACTCCAATCTACAGAATTAGTTTTCAACTAAATGAGGAACAAAAGGAAATATCCATGGAAGTTCCCACACCTCTTCCACCCAATATTCCCCATATGGTTTACTAAAAACCTCCTGAAGATATACAAAACATTTTTGTAAATCCACTATTATGTATTTCAAAAACAATAAAAAGGTGCATAACCGAAGCATTTTAACAAAGTTTAGCTATGCAAAATGCCCGGGAGGATTTATTGTGCAAAAATAGGATTTGCCGGAAAATTGAGAAAATGAAAGTGGTGGGTGTTTTGGCGGGGTTGATTTATATGCTGCGAAAGGAGTGCAGGCAAAATGCGAGGGAGAGAGTGAAATAAATTGCGAAAGAGAAAATAAACTCCGAAAAAGCTCGAAAAGGGACAAAAGGGCGCTAAAAGAAGCAAATAAAGTGGGTTTTCCGGGCGAGGGAGGATGCGATTGTTATATAGTTTTTGAGTAGCGGATAAAATGAAACGCTTTTTCGGCGGAAATTGTATGTAGCCACGTTGACCTTTTTTTCAGTCCGAGGAGAGTCTGCACAGCTTTTGGGATTTTATCTCGCACACACATACCTACGGAACATTTTTCAAATTCATATCACCCCCAGTCACAGAGCAGTGGGGTGACTTTTCCATCGCTTCACATTCCCTTTTGCTCTTCTCTATGCGCTATATATGTATGAATGTATGTAATACACTCCCCCGACAATTTTGTATATATGTAGCATACACTGCCATCAAAAAGTTTCCGTTTAATAAATTGGAGTTTATTTTTTTCAATTCAAAAATTTAATTTGTTTAATTTCTTCTTGATTTTAATTATTTTAGTGACTTTAGAAACATTTGTACGAAAGCGGACTTTGGGAAATCAGTTAACCTTTAGCGTTTTTTGAGTCATACGTAGACCGCGTATACCTAAATGTGAAATATTTTATTTTTCCAACTGTTTATGAATTTAATTGTTTCTCCAAGTTACAAAAATGCATCAAATTCACACAAAAGAGGCCAAAGAAGACGTTCTGACTGAGAAACGTCCCCTAAAAGCACCTAGACAATAAATATCGTGTTAGAAAGAGCTCATGTTTCAATGTTTCACGAGAATGCGAAAGGGTTAAACTTTTAATGTTTGGCCGCAATTTTGAAGTTATGCGAGGAAAATTCGTTGAAATCTTAAGGTATAAATTTTCATTGTAAATATTTGAAGTTTCCTTAAAGTTTTCTTATCATGTCTTCCTTCATGGGAGATACGAAACATGCTTGATTTTGTAGAAAATCAAAAATAAATTAAAAATTGCAAACCAAATTATCATTTTCCATTGAGGGAAAATCTGTAGAGTTTTGCCTAAAAATACCAAAGAAAAATAACTTGTTCTTCATCTCTTTATCTTTATCTAGTCCGGACGTCACTCCAACATCCACACATAGCACAAACAATCACGCAGATGTTTCATTGATGAGTTTTAATAAAGTATTTAAAGTTTCTGCAATCTCTGTAAATTATTTGGAAAAATAATCATGAATGTCATTAGAAATTGAATAATTTTATGATATATGCTTTTCCCTAATTGACGCGAATGGGTTAAAAATATCTTGTCTTTTACCAAAGAAACATTAGCGTGAATGCTTCATACATTTAAAGAAACAAATATTATTTTTTGGGAAATCTTTATGGATTTTCGGTAAGTTAACTTACTGATTTTTTAAAATTTTTTTTCTTTAATTTAAGGATATTTTTTATTGTTTTATTAAAAGGGGATAATCACTAATTTTAGTATATTTCAGGCTGTAGTAGTTCGAATTGAGCTAAATCAAAACCAAATAGTAGCTAAGTCCACAAACTTCTAACTAAACTTTATCAAAATTGAGCAAATGGTTCCTTACAAAAATGCTTCAATTTAAAAGGTTAGTGTATGATATATTTATATGAATTTTCACATCTTCATCGCGCAATCCCTCGTTTCGTGGAAAATTCTCTATTTACTCTTCGCCTTTTTTCTCACCCAACTTTTCTCAGCCGTCAACGATGGTGATAGAGCTTTTTTTGCTCTGAGCCTTTTTTCCTTCGTTTTTTTTTTATACATTTTTGGTCTCAAAAAGGACTTGAAACGTTTCTATGGAAACAACAAAAGTCTGAAGGTACATAACGAGGGGTGGTGGTGTGTGAGAAAAAGAAGGAAAACACCCTCAGAGAGAGTGACAGAGAGGGAGATGGCAATACAGGGAGAGCACACACCTTATCTCCGGCTACATTTCCGAATCACACATCTCGCGTGCTATGTACATATATAGCGCACAAATGTACATAGCAGAGAGAAACAGAAAGGGAGTAAATTGTCACCCCTTTTTGGGTGATGGAAAAATGATGGAAGAGCTCTTGCGCACCCCTTTTAACACTCAAATTGAGAGAATAGAAAATCGTCCCAAAAAAGATCTATTCTGCGTTACATTTTACTTTGCATCACAAACGCACCACGAAGAAGAAAACCTCAGAGAAGAAAATGAATGTCTTGGAAATTCAATTAGCATCCGCTTTTAGTTCCACACCCCTTTTTTCCCATAATTCTCTCCTGGTTTTCTTATACCTACCAGCTAAAAGGAGAACAAAACGTGCAAAGAGAATCAACTTTGGGAGCAAATTAATCTTCCACACACGCAAATTTTCATCCCCCAATTTTATTTATTGGAAAATGCCGTAATTAATTGCAACCAAATGCAAAGGATCTCTCGTCAACGCAAGGATAAATTAAATACAACAAAAACAGGGGGTTTGTGATAAATTAAAAAGGAATGCTCAAGAGGGAAGGAATTATGATGCAACGGAGATTATTATGAATGGAAAGTGATACTCAGAGTTCAATTTCATTCTCAAGAGAGATGAAGAATAAAATCATTTTGATGGAGGGTTCAGGCGGAGGAATATTCTTAGCAAAAAAAAATGTGAATTTCTGAGCAAGATTATTAAGAATTTGGAGAGTTTTGGGCAAATTTTTAGAGAAAAAATCAAAATTTTGAATTAGATTTGATCAAAGTCTTGATTTATGGATTTTTTCTTGGTTTCGGCATGATTTTTATACACAGAACGTTGAGAATAATCAAATTATTTAAGGTAAAGGAATCAATCTTTATTTTTTAATACAATTTTATGACTTTTTTTGCTTCCATAAGGCCTTAATCAAAGAATTGAATTGCGAAAAAGAATGACTTTCTTAGGACTCAGGATTATCTTTAGCACTTTTAAATAGGTTTAATTTAGCCCTCAAAAAAATTCATTAATTCCTTTCAAATTGATTACAAATCAAGGGGTGTTTAACTGAGAATAATAAATACTTTAAGATATTCGTATTTTTTTATAAATTAAATAATCAGAAAAATAGTTTTAATTGACAAATAAAATTTATTTCGATTAATAGAGTTCTTTTTTCTTAATCTTTAATTTATTTTCAAGAGTTTTTGGGTGCTTAGACCCAAAAGATTGAAAATTCTTAACTTGTATAAAAAATATTGAAATTTTAATAAAAAGGGAAAAGATTCATTAAAAATTCTAAAAGAAAATAAATACATAAGAATACAATTAAAATGTGATAGAATATTCGAAAAAATTGATAAATTGTTTCAATTTTAGGACAAGAAAATGCACAAAAAGTTGTTTTAATGCGTAAGATTTCAAAAAAAAAAGTATAAATAGATATCATCAAAATTAAATTAAAAGTGTATTCAAAACGTCAAAAAGATACGAACTAAACCCTCAAAATAACCTAACGTTACCTAAATCCTTTGTTTTTACTTAAAGAAAGCATTTAAGACAAGAAAATGAATGATCTACAAGATCAGTTTTGACTAAATTTTTTTGATGAATTAGCTCATTCTTAAGGCAAATCCTTTTAATTTCTTCAGATTTTAATTAATCATAGAGACCTCAACATGTTTCAAATGATTTCTACTTGAAATTCCAAAGATTTGTAACTCTTCCAGGAATTTAAATTAGAAAAAGAAATAATTTTTTTTAGCAGAAGAATGAAAAAATAAAATGAAAAAAAAACTTGATGATAAATTGGGTGTAGAGAAAAAAATGTTTTAAGCCTGATGGCGACGGAAATCGAGAGTTTGAGCAAATAAATATGTACTTATACCTACTTCTAACAAATGGATGTAGGAGATTGTCAACCCCTCATACAAAAAGGGTGTATTTATGTAAATAAAAGAACGCACGTCCCCCTATTTTGTATTTGTGCAAAAACCAAAAGAGGAGAAAGAGAGAGAGAAAACTTTTAAAATTAATTGAAGCATCCGCCATGCTGCAATTAATTCTAGGATATGCACCTTAATCCAACCATTTATGAACTCTTTTCTTTCCACTCTGACAAATTGTTTTTTTTCTCTCTTTTTGCATTTTAGATATAAAATCTCTTTGTCTATTCTTACAAATTAAAAGTGAAAAATGCATTTTTATCAATATTCTTATGTGAAGACTATGATTAGCGGTATGCTAGCATAGCGTCTGTTTCAGTTGTTCAGCTGAATTAATTCTACCAAAAATCCATCAGTCTCATCTTTTAGCTATTTTCTCTCATTTCTAAAATTATTGGCGGTATTCTAAGATAAATATAAAGATCAAAATAAAGAAAAAAACCAAGATTTGGTATTCTACTTTAAAATTCCAAGAAATTTTCAGGATAATCTTGGAAATTCAAAATATTTCAAGATTTGGTATTCTAAGATAGAGATTTACGGTCGAACCATAACCTAAAAATCTTGTTTCTTCATACAACTTCCAAGACTTTTAGTATTCTGAGATACGAATCAAAATCAAAATAAAGATTTACAAAATGAGTTGTCAAAAGAGACTTGGATAAAAATATTCCAAGATTCTGTATTCTACGATAGAGATTTACGGTCTTATTATAACGTAAAATGTCTTGGATTTATGTGAAATTCCAAGACGGTTTTGGGGTCCTTTGAAAAATTGGTTTTTAAATGAGGTAAAGGCAATGTAAATTCAGTATGGGAGATATGAAAACTCTTGTACAAATATGGGATGCAGATGCAAAATGACGGGTTTTTGCCGGAATTGTGTTCACTCCATCTTGCTAATGATAGAGTGACCTCCGGGATGTACCAGGATTGTCAAATCTTGGACAAATACGGGATATTGGTGCAAATTTTTTTGTTTTTCACTGGAATTGTGGTCACTTCTCCTTTGTAATGGTGGAGTGACCTCCGGATTGGGGATCTCATCCCCGGATTGTCACATCCTGGACAATCCTGGGATGCTGGTGCAAAAATGTTTGTTTTTTGCCGGAATTATGGTCACTTCTCCTTTGTAATGATAAAGTGACCTCCAGATTGGGGATCTCATCCCAGGATTGTCACATCCTGGACATTCCTGGGATGCTGGTGCAAAATTCTGGGTTTTTCGACGGAATTGTGGTCACTCCTGATTGGTAATGATGGAGTGACCTCCAGATTGAGGCTCTCATCCCAGGATTATCAAGTCCTGGACAATTAGGGGATGCTGGTGCAAAATTGTGGGTTTTTCGACGGATTTATGGTCACTTCCTATTAGTAATGTTGGAGTGACCACTACTCTGGCGAAAAAACCACAATTTTGCACCAGCATTCCCTAATTGTCCAGGGCTTGATAGTTCTGGGATGAAATCCCTAGTCCGGAGGTCACTTTATCATTACCAATGAGAAGTGACCACAATTCCGGCGAAAAACAAACATTTTTGCACCAGCATCCCAGGATTGTCCAGGATGTAACAATCCGGGGATGAGATGCCCAATCCGGAGATCACTTTATCATTACCAATGAGAAGTGACCACAATTCCGGCGAAAAACAAACATTTTTGCACCAGCATCCCAGGATTGTCCAGGATGTGACAATCCGGGGATGAGATGCCCAATCCGGAGATCACTTTATCATTACCAATGAGAAGTGACCACTAATCCTGGAAAAAAATTTAAAAATTGCCCCAGAATCCCAGGATTGTCTAGGATATGACAATCCTGGGATGAGATCCTTAATCCGGAGGTCACTCCATCAATAGCAAGAAGAAGTGACCACGATTCCTAAGAAAAATTCAAAATTTTGCAGTAGCATACCCCCCCCCCCCAGTTACCGCCAAATTATCATAATCTGGAGGCAGAAAGCACCTCTCCGACAATATTCATTCCATTCCCGGAGCAATAATGCCTGAGAATAATAGCCGAGATTATACAATCAGGGCTCCTGGATGTAATGGCAATAGGGAAGAAATTCCCATGAAGTGTTTAAATTTCGTTCAATTGTCATCCGAGAGCGAACGAGAAAGCGCAATAGAAAAAATTAATGCGTTAGAAAGAGATATCGCTAAGGTTTTCTTGGCGCGAAGCTGAAACCAAGAAACTGACAAGTAGGATAACGCAAATTTTGATTTTACTTTCCTGGATAATTCGTCGTAAAGTAGAATACCGACAGTCTTGGTCTTTATTTTGATTTTTATCTTGATCTTGAAAGGCGTCTCTATCCTAGAATACCACCCTACCACCCTATATTTGTAAAATCAATATCTAAATAATCATGTTTAGCACTAATTTCGCTGCTTTTAAAAGCTTTTTGATGGTTTTAATAAATATTTGAACTTGACGAATTTTTAATGTTTTCAGATATAGTTAGATCTTGTTTAATAACTCAGAATTTAGACGTACTTGAACAATTTCAACAGAAAGGACATTATGAACGATATATAGGTGTACAACATCCGTTGTAACTTTTAGCATAGTTTGAATTTTCTATGTTGCAACGGACTCTTTGTTTTGAAACGCATTTGCAATTTTTAACCGCCATCATTTTCTATCTTTGTTACTTCCTTCCGTCAGTATACTTCATGGCAACCACGAGTCCCAAACTCTTTTTTGGGAAATTTAATTTTATCAAGCCTCGTTAGGCCCATCGGGCTTAGATTTTATAGTAAAGTTAAAAAGTGAACCAAAGGCGTCTCGCGCCACAATTTATATTTGAAAAACCATAATTGAATTATATTAAATTGGTGTTGGGAAGAATCCGTGCATTTTTCTTCTCCATCTCATCTGGCCCCTTCAGAACACCCAGACATCCGGCAGCTACGGGAGCTACGAGAAACGAAAATTGTTCCTTCTCACCAGAAAGGCTACTAATGTATTTCTCACCTGTATCTCCAAAGGTAAATTACTTCTCCTGCCCGGCTCTACTGGGATATCTATTGTCTTCCTTATTGCTAATCTCTGCCCTGTACAATCCAAAGGTATGATTGATGCCCAACCGAATCCAGGAAGTTCCAACGCTGTATTTTCCTAATCTGTGTTTCTTCTTAACTGTCGTTACAAAGGTATGTTCTATACATAAAATTGTTCCTTCTCACCAGAAAGGCTACTAATGTATTTCTCACCTGTATCTCCAAAGGTAAATTACTTCTCCTGCCCGGCTCTACTGGGATATCTATTGTCTTCCTTATTGCTAATCTCTGCCCTGTACAATCCAAAGGTATGATTGATGCCCAACCGAATCCAGGAAGTTCCAACGCTGTATTTTCCTAATCTGTGTTTCTTCTTAACTGTCGTTACAAAGGTATGTTCTATACAATAGGAAAATTCCTCAAATGGAACTCTTTCATTGAATCTTTGAAAAGGTGCCCTTAAAAAATCAACGCTGCAGCTACTTTCCCGGAAATTGCTGAAAAAATTAATAATTTTGACCAAATGACGGAAATTTTTCGCAAATTTTTCCACGACTAAAAATTATGAAATTTCTTTTAAATTCTCCTAAGTTTCTCAACCCCTTCATCAGGCAATTATAAATAATTATAAAAATATTTTGAATTTGTAAATTACAGTCCATTTCGGGGTTTTCCTGTATCTTCAATATTCGAAAAAATCCCGATTTTTTATTGAAATTTCTCTGTTCTTAGGTCCGAGATAATTCAAAAACTTTTCAAACAGTTTTCCCGTAAATAGATAAATCCGACGAATAATGCTAAATGAAAGATTTTATTCCGCAAAATAATTACATACAATTCCCTAAGAGAGATTCAACATAAATCCACCCCGAGGGGCGTTCGATGTAATTATCTCTGCTTCTTTTTTTTTTGAGAGGAAAATCTAACCCCTCGTAACCTCTGTGGATGATGATATGTCGTTGTCGTTGTTCAACGTATTGAGAGGAGAGCATAAATAATATTTGATTTATTGTGCATCCCTGTCTCGCGCCCCTTCACAATCCCATCGCCGTGGTTTAGAATCTGCTGCTGCTGCTGCTGTAGGTACAGGGTGTGATGTTCGACGAGCTTCTACTATATATAATATTGTACATATTTTATTCATAAAGTATGTACGTGCATACATATATAAAATGTAGGTATGCGATATGAGAAAATGGGAGAGATGTGTTGTTTACTGATCACTCTTTTGAGCAGATGTAACTTAATAGTTCATCAAGAAGGGTGTCTGTCTCCATGACAACGCCACTCTAAGCGTCGAAGCTGGTGTTGGCTGCCATATTTGCTAGTGCCACCCACTTTTCAGCACCCTCCGGAGCATCTCACTTTCTCTCCCACGTCCCGGAAAATATTTTGTCCCGGAGAACGGCGTCGTGTATCATTCTTCTCACCATCTATATGCTCCTCTTTCTCTGCTCCCGATGGGGAGGCCTGCGAGAGTGAGATGAAGCATCTCGCCTCTCTATGTACACACCAATGTGATTTTTTTTGCTCTTCTCTTCTTCTTTTCCCATTTTCCACCCCCGTCATCCCCCTAACACGCGCTTTTCCCCGCGCGTACACAATGACGCGGCTTTAGCGGGGGAGGCTTCAACGATGACGAGTGACATACCCTCGCATTTCAAGAGATGAAGAAAAAAGCAAATAAAGAGGAAAATCTACGAGGGAGGCATGAAAAAGAAAATGAGAAAAAAAAGAAACGAAAGAGGGAGGTGACAACATTTATAAGTATATAGAAAATATCCTTCTCTGTGCCTTTCAAAGCTTTCAAATCACTTTCCTTCCATGATTTTTTTTGCTGGAAATTTGAGAAAATCTCCAAATGATTCCTTCTTGTAGAAATTAATTTTCCCCAAAGGGATTTGTGGGGAAAATTACTTTTTTCTTTACAAAAATAAATTATATTGATTAAATGGATGCTCTCTGTTAACCCTTGGAGGATCCAATATTCTTAATTTTTAAACTTTTAGTTTTCTCTTAAAAAGAGAATGTTTTTTTTTCAAGTTTTCTTTCGGCGTACTTAGATATAGAATTTATTGATTCAAAATAAACCGAATTGCCCACGCATGGCCAGCAAACCCCTCAAAGGGTTAACTAGAAATGCAAATGAAGTTGTGAAAGTGATAAAAGTTTTGTGATGAATCTGCATAAAGTCCTCAAACTAAAATGAAAATTCTACAGTTTCTGCATAAATTTTGATTAAATGTGATAAATTTCGTAGCAAGGTCAATGAGATGGAGGTAAAGGTTAAAGGGAAAACTTTTTATTTTTCAATTTTATAGAAAATACTTGAGAAGACACGGAAGGAAGTTCTGGAAAATTTTGTAACTCTTCCACTTTATTAAATTATTTTAGAAGCTGCTAATTGAGGAGTTAAGGAAATCCTGATTATTTTCTACGAGGAAAATTCTGGAAAATGTGGGATTTTTCTCATAAAGAAATTGTAAGATACTAAATCTTAAGTATAAAAAAATATATTCTGCGAATGAAAAAACTTATCAAAAATTTGCTAAAAAATTGTCTGCTAAAAAATATATTAACGGTTTTCCACGTTTTTCTGTAAAACAAAAAAATCTTTAAGGAAATTTTCTACTTCTTCTAAAAATTTAAAAGAAAAGCAAAATTTGATCTTTTTTATAATTTATTTTTAATCTTTTCATTTAAAGTTTATTTAGTTTAGAGAGTCTACAAAATAGTCTCTAAAACGTTTGATTTTGTCTCACTTGACTTTTAAATCTTCAAATGATTCCTTTTCTCAATCCAGGGAGGATTAAATGGGCATACCAATGGGTGGACAAAAGGCGGCACAGCAACAGCTTAAAAGCAACAACTTTCCTTTCATCCCAAATCGTGTCTTTTGCCGTAATACATTTGACGGAAAAAGTCACCAAAATCTCTTTTTATTTTGCTCATTTTGAGCAAATGTGTTGAGTTATTTTTTGAGATTTTATGTTTTTAAATATTTAACTTATATTTATTTTTTATTTTATTACTAGATTACATAAATATTTCAAAAATAATAATTTTAAATTGCAAAGAAGTTTTCATTTTCTAGCTAAAAATATTGCGATAAAATTGTAAGAAAGTCTTCCTACCCATATCTTTAGTCAATCTACAAGAAAATACGAAATACAATATCAGCCCCCAATAGCTGAAGCCCGAGGACGCTATTTGTTAATTTTAATTAGTTCATTTAACTTTCAATAAATCTTTTATTAAGTCTTCAAAATAAAAAAAGAAAGATTTTCTTCAGATTTTAAAATGAAATCGAAGGATAATTTAGAAAAAAAAATCAAACGAATAAATTAGAATATAACAAATTTGAACATATCCTTCCCAAGAAAGTCCCCTGAAAAGGATTTCAAGGACTTCAAGACACAAATAAATCAGTAAAAAAAAGAAATTGAATGCAGTGGTGAATTCCTTTGCAATGTATAAAATATCAAAAGCCATATGAGGATCCTTCAGGAGATTCGGGAAGATTTCCTATTTTTTTTGTCTTTTCTTTCTTTCTTCTACTACTTCTATCTTTGATTGATAACAATATAAGAAGACAGAGAGAAGAAATTCCTTGTGCAAGAAATAACAAAACATACGGAGAAGAAGAAAAGAAATTTACAAAAGATTCTGTTTACATCGCAACAGCGAAAGAGATATCCATCGTTTCAATGCAAAAACCTCCCTGAACTTGAACAATAATTGCCTTTCTCACAAACTACATTACCTTCGTCCTTAAATTGCCTGCATTGCTATGTACGTATATAGGTAGCATTACCTATAGTCTTTTTTTGTTTATCTATTTTACCAAACTTTTGGCTCCTTTTCTTTCTATTCCTCCTCAGCCATGCAGCAAAGGCTAGCAGCAATCATCCCAAAAATAAGGATCTTTTTACCTTTATTTTGTTTTTTTTTTGCAAGAAATGAGAAAAGAAAACGCAATCAGTTGCGCAATTGAGACAAATATGAAGTAAAAGGAAAAAAACGAAGAGATTTTCAGGCAAAAGAGGGAAATCCGTCGAATTTGAGTTGAAGAAAAAAAACGCATCATGAAATGCGGATCAATTGAAAAACACCCTCGTTTGTCGACAATGAGAGCTTACCCTTATATTTGTATTTGATATTGCCATTGGGCGCACTTACAATGGACTGGAAACACGCCCAGAGCATTGTTACTCATCTCTCCCTGGCTAGATGGTCCCCATCTCATCACACACAACACACACGATAAATGCCCTCTACTCGACTTTATATTCATCATTCCTCGCACCTCACCCCCTTCTATTGATACTTACATACATAAATATGTAGGTATGTCGAGGAACATTACATAATATGTATTATATTGCATAAATTCGCCCTAAAACACCCTTCACGTGGCGAGAATAATTCATCATCGGAGCCATGGAGAGCTATAAGTGAAAATCCTGGCTAATTTTGTGCACAAGAAGTGTTGAAAGTCCCTTTTCAAAAGGGAAATTCATTTTATTCGAGTATCTGTGTGTGTGTGTGTGTGGAAATTAATTTTGAACTTATGGGGAATAAATACGTGAGATTATAATTCAATTTCATCAAATAAATCATCTAATCTTTCTTCTAAATGATCGAAGAATTGAAGATAATTTAAATTCATATTTTTAAGATCAAATTAGACCCTTTCTTAACCCTGGAGGATTACGCTGGCCACCGTGGTCAAATCGACTCAATCGACTTCTTTAATCCTGGAGAATTTTGCTGGTCACCATAGCCAATTTGACTTTTTTAAATCGTCCCAAAATTATAATTTATTTAATATTTCGTGATAAATTCTACTTTTATGTGTAGGGAAATTCAATTAGCTCAAGTTTGTAGAAAGAAAACTTTGAAAAAAATATTGTTTTAAGAGAAAATAAAGGTCAAAGTTTTAAGGTTAGAAACCTCGATCATCCAAGGGTTAAATAATCACAAAATTGAAATCTATTTAACGTTTTGTGTTAAATTGTACGTGTTAAGGAAGTTCAATTACTTCAAGTTCTTAGAAAGAGAACTTTTAAAAAACATTTTCTTTTTGAAAGATAATTGAAGTCAAAGTTTTAAGGAGATTATGTCGATCCTCCAAAGGGTAAAGTAATTTGAATTATGTTATTAGAAAATTAATCTTTTGATTTTAAAAATGCTTCAAAATGACCAGAAGGATCAGACAAATTTTTCTAAAAGAATTCTTAATTATTCCTAAATATGGATATTTTTTTGAAAGAATCTTTTAGAATCTCTTATTGGTCGTGGCTTCGATTAAAGCGGTTAAAGCCAGTAAAGACCTTAACATTTGGAACATAACCTCAAAAGTTTGACTTTTATTTTCCCTCAAAAGAAAATATTTTTCTGAGTTTTCTTTTGACGATCTTGAAGTAATGGAACTTTCCTACACAAAGGTGTAGAAATTTTCACGATATTTTTAAGAGATTTGATTCTGTGACGATTTAAAAAATGTCGAATTGGCTATTTTGGCCAGCAAAATCCTCCAAGGGTTAAAGAAAAGAAGAGGTTTTTATTTAAAAAAAATCGAGGACTTAGAAATTCAAAAAAAAAATTTTTTTATTTTAATCTTGATTTAAATTTAATATCTTTTTTTTTTAAAGGGTTAACGTAAGTAAAAGTAAATCTTTAAGAATATTTTAAGCCTGAAAATGGATTCTTGGTGACAGAAATCCTTGAAAATGTTGAAATTTCATAACAAATCCTTAAAAAATTCAAAGATTTCTTTTTGAATACAAAGATTTGTTAAGGAAAAAATGATTTTTTAGAGATATTTTTCATTTCATTTTTCTTTTTTCTTTAGTAATTGGGAAAAGCAGCTCAGAAATGGCTGAAATTAGAGGATTTTTCAAAGATGTTTACCTACATTGTATGAAGAAACTGTTAAATTTTGAGAATATTATGTACAAATCTCAAATAGAGCTTAATATTTTGCCTCCTTGTGGGTGTAAAAAATAATCAGAAAAATAAGAAATTTAAATTAAAAACGTTTACTTCAAAATGATTCTTTTTAGACAAATTAATTAACATCAAAATTAATCACAGATTTTAACGCCTAATTAAATAGAATTTATTTCACACCACATTTCCCCAAAAACTTTTCCTAATCCCAATAAAATAAAATTAACCCCGCAAAAATCTCTTCTTGTGGTCAATAAGCTTTGCGGTGGAATTAAAGAAGATTTTTTTGGTCCATTGTGAAGGATTTATTTTGCAAATTATACTTCCTCCTTATAATTCATCCAATAAAACTAATTCCCTTTCTCACTCCTTCTTCGCGGACTAGAGCGCGAGATGAATATCATCAAAGTGCGGGGGCTCATTGAAAATATTATATGATGGTGGTCTTGCCTCTTAATAAAAATAATAGAGAGGCCCTTTTGCGTATTCTTCCTCATTTTTTGTTGTTGCTCTATGGTGTATCAATGGATTATGATGTGTTATGGCGTTGTTGGAGGCAAAAGAAGATGAAAAAAAAAGCTTTAAAAAAAATTGGAAAAAGATTGAGAAGGTGGCTTTTGTGATTTTTATGAGGATATCAAATGTTTTTTTTTTCGTGGCTCTCTTAGCAGCAGCGGACGCGATCAAAGGTCGTGCGGGAAGTACAAAAGTCCAGCAAAAATGCCAGCCAGTACAAGAACAACAAAAAAACATCCTTCTCATGATATTTCATTAAAAGAATCCTTTTGCCAACCGTCGCTTTTGCTATTAACCTCTAGGCCGCCAAGCGGGGTCGTTGAACGACCCCAGCCCTATATTTCGTGCTATAACTTAATAAATATAAAAGATACCATTCCCATCTTTTGGAAATAAGTTCTTTGGTTATCTGAGGAGGTTGTGTAAAAATTTCAGCTCAATCCGTCTACCACAAGAAAAGTTATTAAGGAAAATGTAGAAGAAGGGAATTCAAAAATTGGTGTAACGGCCATGCTGCGGAAAATTTCTTAGAATGAAGTTAGTCACATCATAAATCATATGGTTGAAGGGGGTTGAAGGGTTGTGTTTACTTTCTCACTTTACCATCTCAGTGTCAGAATTATCGCGAATAAGTAACATAAACAACATAAAACATAATTAGAAGCATATAAATGTGCAAAACAATAAAGAATATTCGAGAAATATTGCCATTTATCACGGTGCGGGAAGTGAGGGGAATGTGGGGAAGTAGTGAAAAAAATAGCAGTTGCGGTCAACTTCGTGGCAAATTTCTCACGAAGAAAGTGTGAAAAATGAGTGAAAAATGTTTTTCCCTAATATCTTCTTCTGCGTGTTTCCGGGTGGCGAATTTGTGATGCAAGGGGCAAGAGGACTATATAAGGAGTCTAAAGGTAGTGACCCGACAGTTCCCGGTTTTATAGTTTATGAGAAAATCGACTTCCTTCTTGGGGTCGTTCAACGACCCCACCTTGGCGCTCTAAGGAAGCTCCAAGGTCTTGGCGGCCAGCAGGTTAATACGCTCTGCCTGTGCATTAGCAGGGTAATTAGCCACGGAGGGGAATTCATGCGAAGTGAAGCAATATTGCAATTGATCAGTGAGGAGAAGGAAATTACGATCCCAGCGCTCTATTGATAGACAATCTTGTTTTTTTTTATAATTCATTCTTTATATTATTTATTAGATTTATTAGAATAAAAAAAATAATTTTTCACTTGGAGGACAAAACTGGCAATCGCTGCCAATTTGACCTTTACAAAGTGTCATATAGAATCTAATTTATTTAATTTATTGTGACAAATTATACATATACATACTTGTGTAGAAGAATTCAATTACATCAATTTCCTCCAAAGAAAATTTGGAAAAACGTTTTCTTTCAAAGATAAAATTAAGAGAAAAGTTTGAGGTTAGAGTTTTTAGTCCTCAAAGTTTTAAAAATCCAATTTTTACCTAACATTTTTTACGCGCGAATAAAAAACATAATTTTTCTCGTTTTTCGAAGGATTTGCGCCAAAAATCGAGAAGCTTTCTTACAGTTTTTAATTTAATTTCCCCATCTTTTGGCGCACAATTTGCGTCATTTTGCACACAGAAAATATCACAAAACAATGTAAAAAATTAGTTTAAATTGACTAAATTCTCAAAAATTGAAATGAAATTTCAGTAAAAAAGCTTTTATAAAGATCTCTGGAACGAATTTTTATCGTAAATTTGCCTTTCTTATCGTGATTTTATTGCTTTTCCACCTAAATACCCTCCAATAAGGACGGAAAGAAAGTAAAAAACATGAAAATTGAAGAAAATTATTTATTTTCTTTTTTTTTCATCAAAATTGTTTATAACTGACATTTTGAATTTAAATTCTCAACACCCTGAGCTTTATGGTTGTCTCATAAAGTTCGAAGCTTTTTCTTATTCTTTGAAGTTGAATAAATATTGGACAGTCTAATATTGTTTTTCTTCGTGTGAAACTTTCTGGAGAAAAAAACTCAAGGAAAATGGGTTTCCTGTACACTTCTGTTTTCCGAAGGACATCCACCTTTGCCGTGGGCGTTGTAGCGTCTGTGTTCTTCTTCGAGCGAGCCTTCGATTGGGGCTCTGATGCCCTTTTCCGGAGTGTCAACAAAGGCGTAAGTTTTTTAGTTACATAATTTTCTAACCTCCAAATTATTGAATTTTTCGCTTTTCTCTCATTTTGCAGAAACTCTGGGATGACATTAAGCACAAATACGAGTAGGAAATGAAACAATTTACTAATTTAATTTGAGAAATAACTAATAAAAACTATGTTGAAGTAGAAAATTCTTATGTTTCAATGAAGGACATTCCGGATTGTTTGAAAGTTTCCACGAAGACGGCATGTTTGGGGTACTCTGCACCGAATTTAATGCTCGCCGATGGGGCTACTTCGGTGATCCCGGCAAATTGACATCGTTCCGCGAGAACTCTGGCCAGGAGGGTAAATGCCGCGGTGTCATTCATCTTGTAGAGGTTCTTCTTTAGGGACCATTCCTGCGTTGAGACTTTCAGGACAGTGATCTGCCGGTGCGGGTTGACAATCTTCGCCGTGACGGTGTTATTTGTCTGCTCCAGATAGAGGCTGTAGTGGGAGAGAGAAACATCCGGAATTTGTGCAGGAAAAAGGATTTCTCATAGAGTTTACTCACGTGTTGTGAAAAAGCTCCCTTCGTGCTTCCAGGTGATACCCATCGGGCTTCCTGGCTACACCAATCAACTCTGCATTCACTGGATTGCGATTCCTCACTGAATCACTGAGAAATCTCTGATTTATCCGCAAAATTGGGAGGATTGTTTTCATTTTGATCACCGCACAGAACCTAACCCTATTTTTGTTTATTTTTATGATTTCATTTTTACCAGTACAACTGTCAAAAAATCTTGTTTTGCTTTTTCTTCAGCAAAAATAAAAATTTTTTAGAGAGAAAATCAGTAATTTTCAGGCATTTCCACGTGGAAATCCTTTGAAAATGAGCAGTGAAAAGGATAAGGGTGCCCCTGAAGAACCATCGGGGGAGGGAAGTAGCAAGGTAAGCTAGCAGGAACCCCCGGAAAAGCTTTCAAATGTTATAGAGAGATTTTTTTTCTCGCAGCAAAATATTTCAGGGACGTGTGATTGGCAGCTGGGGAAGCATGATATCAAATCCCGTGGTCAGCACCTCCTCGAGACGGGGCTCTGGGCTGATTGTCACTTCCTCCTGGGCGTGCCACCGAATCAGGAAGTCATTGCGGGGCACAAACTCATCCTGGCCATGGCATCGCCCGTTTTTGAGGCAATGTTCTTCGGGGGCTTGGCCGAGAAGGCTGATCCCATTGCCATTTGCGATGTACAGCCCGAGAGCTTCCGGGCACTGCTGGAGTACATCTACACGGACACAATACGCGTGAATACGGTGGATAAGGCGTGCGGGCTGGTGTACGCTGCTAAGAAGTACATGCTGCCCTATGTTGTGGAGCAATGCACAAAGTTCCTCTGGTCAGATCTGCAGCCGAGCAATGTGTGCCGGGCGTATGAGTTTGCGCGCCTCTTTGAGGAGAATCAACTCATGATGACGTGCCTGGAGATGATCTGTACGCGCACAATGGAGGTCATTGAGGATCCGAGTTTTGAGGAAGTGGAAATGAGTACAATTCTCACGATACTCGATCAGGAATTCCTCAGTGTTGACAGTGAGTTGTCCCTCTACTACGCCCTCAGTCGCTACAGTGAGAAGCACGCTGGGCAGGAAGGGAGCGCCTCTCGTGCTGCAGACATCCGGCAGGCTGTGCAGAAGATTCGTTTCCTCACACTGACTCCACAGCAATTTGCCGAAGGTCCCGGACGTTCGACGCTCCTTTCGCAGAATGAAGCCTTCGTGATCTTGATGAATATCTCCAGTCCCACCAATTGTGGCTGCCCCATGCCCGAGGGCTTCTCCACCAGCCGCACATCCCGCATACAGAATGTCGTCGTGGAGTCCCCTTCCCCGCAGAACATCGAGGAGTCCCCAGCACGGATACTTCCGGCTTCTTCTCCGCTTGTGGATGAAATGCACGACGTACGGAATCTCATGGACACCCAGCGCTTCTACTGCATCCGCTCAATACGCCAACAGACGGATTATCTCAACACCAGCGTCCTGGATTGCTCCGTGACCTTCTCCGTGAATCGCTGCATCTGCATCACAGGCGTCCAGGTGCCCACGCAGGTGCTGGGTGAGTCCAACATGCAACGTTACCACGACGGGAGTCTCCCAGAGCGCTACTCGGAGCTCCTCTACGCCCATCTTCTGGACAGCCGTGGGTCACGACTTACGTACACGCACTGCACGTCAAAGGTGCGCTTTGACTGCATGCTGGAGATCTCCTTCGATCGCCCGGTCTTCATTCAGCGCTACAAACGCTACAAGATTGGCATTGTCTTCAACAAGGTCGGATGGTACCCCATGGCGGAGTGCCTACCCACAAAAGTCTGCCAGGATGTGACGTTCTCCTTTGGCGTTGGCATGCCCAATGAATCTGTTCGTGATGGACTCATTCGTGCCATTGTTTTTGCCTTTACGCGCGAAGGGATTTAATAAAACAAACATAGCTCTTGCGGAAGGCAAGCAAAGTTTGAAATCTTGGAAATGAATCCGGAAGTTTGTGGTGGAGACGACGAAAAAACGTCGATTCTGAAGAAAATCTTTTCTTTCAAAGAGAAAAAGTCTTTATTACAGCTTTTATAGCACCCAAGACACATACTGAGCTGGGTATGCTATAAAAGCGAATTGGTAAAAGATTATTGTAAAATAATAAAGAAAATTAAAGAAAAACCTTCAAATTCAGTTTAAACTGAACGTTATATGTAAAGATTATTTTTTAATCAATTAAAGAATTTAAAAAATCATATTTTGATTTTATGGCATGAGCCTAGACTACAATAAATACAAATATCCATAAATGCAATAACAGCAATTATAAAATTCTATCTTCTAGAGTTCTTTAGAAAAGAAATTGTTAATTTATTAACAATTATTAATTGTAATTCCCTAGCTGAGACACTTTGAATTGTACCATAAAATATTTATTATTTTGACTTTTTTAGTTGTGAATTAAACGAATTTTAATATTCGTACAATTCACTTTTAAAATTAGACTTTTCAAACCTGGACTGAAGATTGAACTAACTACAGCCAAGACACGTTTTGTGCTATAAAAAATCTAGCAGTTCAACAATATAAATTGAAAAGATCTCCAAAGTTCTTTTTGAATCTTCATGATTTTTTTCCATTTTTATAATGTGAACGGTCTAAAGAAAAGCCTAATCTCTAGACCTAGTAGTACAGACATATTTTGTGCTATAAAAAAAAAGATTTTCTTCAGAATTTACAAAAAATAATGTTTAATTTAATCTGATTTATTCAATGACGGGGAAAAGAATTCTTCATTTTCTTTATATTAGAAATGAAGAAGGTTTGTGTATGAAACTCGAGCAACTAGTCTAAAAAAAAAGATTTATTAAATAAAAAACATTAAAAAATTAAAAAAAAACTAAGCTTAATTCAACGATTTATTTTATTTGGAAATTGTGTTGGAAAAGGAATCTTTTGAGGCTGAAATGAAGCCAATTAACATGAAGAAAGTGTAAAAAAAATTGCAAAAAATTAATAAACGTGATTTAAATAATTTAAAAAGGAATTTTTTTAGCCGATGGGAAAGAAATTTAGGTCTACGTGTAATAAATAATGAAATGTTTTAGAAAAATCATACCCGGCTGGAGCAGAATTTATTACATTTCTATGTAAAACATTCTCAAAATTATTCGTCGCGTCAAAAAATATTTTCTTATCCATATTTTATTCAAACATCAACGTGTGAATTTGTAATAGGCCACGGTCTCCCCTATTCAACCAACTTTACTATACTGCGTAAAGCACATAAGAAAACTCATCCTCCTTACCAAAGTGAATAACCCCTTGAATCAGATTTGCGTGAAGTACCCCTTGGTGCGTGATTGGGAAAAACTTTCTTACTCTTGTGAATTTGTGGCTTGTTTTTGTGCAAATTTCCCAGAGATTTTCACTGAATTTCCTTGAAAAATCACCGAAAACTCGGAAAGGAAGGTGAGTTGAGTGATTTTGTGTGAAAATCTCTTTTTGAAGAAGAAAAATAAGAAAGATTTTTGCAAGAAGAAGATTCCTTTTGAATTTTGAGGTTATGTGAACTTTCTTTTTTTCTTTTCTGCTTTTGCAGTGTGAAAGAAGTATTAAAATCTGGTGAAAAATGGGTGATTCAGACGATGAATACGATCGCAAGAGGCGCGACAAGTTCCGCGGGGAACGTAGCTCCGGGGATAGTTATCGTTCAGAGCGGGATCGTCGCGATGATCGTCGGGATGACTGGATAAGATCAAAGCCGGATTATCGGGAATTCCGGAATGGTGGAGGCCGGGAACGGATGTATTCCCCACCGAGGGATATGCCGCCCATGAAGAGGATGCGAATGGCACCGCATGACCCGTATGGGCCCTACGGTGGTGGGTGGCATCACGAGAGTGCCGGAATGGGGTGGATGCCACACGGTGGGGGTCATCCGTATGGAGGTTCCATGGGCATGGCACGGTAAGGACGTTTTTTTCTCTTCCAGAAAAGGCATTTTCTTGACCCTTTTGTGGATTTCCTTTTGCAGGGACTCCGCCCCGAATCCGGACATGCAGACACAACCGTGTATGATGACACTGAAGCAATTCCTTGCCACGCAGGATGACGCAATCTCCGACTCGGACGCCATCGCAAAGTACAACGAGTACAAGCTGGAGTTCAAACGGCAGCAGCTCAATGAATTCTTCGTGGCGCACAAAGATGAAGAATGGCAAGTATCCTCCATCCTCTTCTCCAGGATTAATCAACAAACAAAAAATATTTCTTTATTCTCTGTGGGTTTGTTCCTCACCCCCACCCCGCTTCGCCAAAAGGGGTGGGGGTGGAGTGACGTCAAAAAAAAACATAAATATTTTGTATTTGGGGGGCGCTCTCAAAGGTACCAAGAATATTCTTTTAGGTGGTGAAGGAGTTTCTCTGTGCAGCATTCCCCATCGAGTTCTGCAATCCAGTGGTGCTGCTTCCTTTTCCACTCTCCATTCTCTTGATATTTTTTTTTTTTTTATTATTATTTCTCTCTCTCAACTAAATCTTCCTCTCAACAGCAAAGTTTCGATCAAAAGAAAAATCGTGATGTGGATATAAAAAAGAAAAAACGAAAAGAAAATCAAAAAAGAAATTCTCAAAAATTCAAAAGAAATGAGAATCTTCCGCAAAAAGGTTTTTTTGAAAAGAATTTAAATTAAAAAAACAAAACGACAAAAGTCGCTTTTAAGTAGCTTGGCGAGCAATGCCAAGGAAGTAAAGATCTCACTCTAGAGTTAGTTTTTAAGACAAAAAAATGCCGCCGAAGGTAAGACACATAATATTAGAATAAGAACAAAAAAAATAATGTTTAAGAGTGATTTAAAAAAAAATACAAATTTCAGCCAAAAAATGGCAAAGAAATCATTTTTGTTGCTGCAAAAAGAGCCAAAAAAAAAGAATTATTTGTCCTTTTTTTTTTGTTTTTACATTTTGAGAGGCTCTGTGCCCCATGAAGCCCCAAATGGATTTTTTTTTTACTTTGTACTGATTCTCCCTTTTTGTGGTTTTGCAGCAGAGAATGTTTTTTAATGTTTTTCCTTTTGTTTTTCTTCTCTATTCCTTGCCTTGTAGGTTTAAGCTGAAATACCATCCGGAGGATTTGATGAAGAGGCAGGAAGAGCACGTTGGATTCCTCAAGGTAAGGCTTCTATTTATTTTTGAAATATTCAATTTTATTTAAAGTCTTCATCAGGTCCTAATTTGTGAAGAAGAAATCAATTTTTCCTGTATTTTATTTAAGGACCTGATGAACCTTCTCAAAATCAAGTCGAAATTGTATAAATGAAAATTAATTACATAGAGAAAATAAAATTATTCTGTTAGAAAATAATTTTAATAGAAGCAAACAAAATTTAATTTTTAATGAAAAAAAGTTTTCAAATTCATTAAATATTTGTTACGGGACTTTTGAAAAAAAATCGTTGAAATTAAAAAAGAAAAAGAAAATTAAAGGAAAATCAAGGTTATCTAAAAACGAATAATCAGAAAAAAAGTTTCGAGCAGGCTAACATTCTTATTAAATTTTTTAGAAATATATTTTCTAATGTAAAGAAAAAAATTCAAATTGAATGAATAATTTTTATGGACAAATCTGTCTCATGTCGTGCTGATTTCGATGTAAAGTTACATTTAAATACTTTTTCTCAATTTTTTAATTATTTCTTTGATTAATTTTGTTTGATATTTTGCTGAATTTCGACTAATTAAAATGTCATCAAATGATTATTCTATGATTTTTATAATTTTCTTTAACTAAATTCGTCTGATTTTGAACTGATTCCAACTCACAAAAATAGTTATTTTTAAAGATTTATTAAAGCCCTATTTCAACTAATGCGTGTCTGATAATATGCTGATTTCGACAAAAAAACGATAAATTTTTTTTATTATATTATTAAATAAAACTTCTTGTTTTGTTAATCTATATAATAAAGAAAGGTCTGTTTGTTGGTAATCTTCCGTCGTGTTCGGCTATACAAATCCACACCGTTTGACCGATCGCGATGAAATTTGGTACAGAGGCTCCTTATAACAGGCGGTTTCGAGTGGCCGTATTCATTTTCCCCCCAAAGCCCCCCTTCAGGTAGCCCCCATATAACAGTCATGCATTTTTTGCGAATTTTTGAATTTGGCGCCGGAAATGTTGTATGAAAATGATTTCTTCTCTTTGCAATTTTTTTTTTGAGATTGATGAGTGTGCCCAATCATACTTATAAATCATCACAATTTTTTCTCTCTATAATTTGCGCGAAGCGCAAAACCCCCCGCGAAGCGGGGCGAGGAAAATTGGAGCAAAGCGACAATTTACCTCGTACTTCATATATTACTGATTTCGACCCAAAAAAATCACAAAATCTTTATTTTTTTAAAATAAAATTTTTTTCTTTTTTAATGCCTCATATTGTGTTCATTTCGACCCAAAAAATTTATCAAAAATATTTTATTTAAAAAAAAATCTTTTTCTTTATGCCTCATATCCTACTGATTTCTACCCAAAAAAAACTTGTCAAATTTTTAATTTTATTTTTATTTTTTAAAATTCTTTTTTAATGCCTCATATAGTTTTGATTTTAAAGCAAAAACACCGTCAGATGATTAATTTTAATATTTAAATAATTTTGTTCTTATAGTAGGGGTAACTGGGGTAAAATGGTGAATCGGGAAAAAAATTAAATTCAATATCTCATGAAATACTTTGTCCTAATCATTCGTATTCAGTTAACAGGTGCTTCTTACACCTCTTAATAATCCCAGAAAGCTTTAGTCATGTAGAACGAATACTTTGGATTTTATTGAGGAAAATAATTTTCCGATGTCTAAAGTTACTTTTACCACCTTACCATATTTCAATTTTTACCATCTTATTTTGTGTAATAAATTATGAAAATGCATTTTTTCAATAAAGCAATTATTGCTGAACACAAACCTATTCTGATTTTTCCCAAAAATTTTCCGAGTTTTCTATTATAAAGTTTTCACTAAAAGGTAGCACTTGGGGCAAGACGGTGAATATTTTTTGGGGTAAAATGGTGAAAAATTTGCCTCCTTCCACTCATATAGTGTTTTCTCTCTCTACAATCTATTTTACTATTGACGCGTAATTGAATAATCGCCCAAAATTTTCGCCCTACAAAATGAATGTTTTTATTCCATTCAATTCTTCACAGATAATATGTATTAGGTAGATTAGGTAATATAAACAATTAATTAACTCGAAATAATGTTTTTTTTGTAATTTTTCTTAAAAAATTTCTCCTTGTTAAATAAATTATTATATTGATTTTGCTACCAAAGTAGCTACGAGTATGAAATTCCTTGTCCGCTGGGTTTTTGTTGCACACAGATCTGACGGGAAATTGTAGAAAACAAACAAATGGAAGTGCTTTTCCACAAATTTTGTGTTTTATCAATTTTATAGAACTAAATAGTGAATAATCATTACGATACGGAGTGAAATCTCTCAATCGAAACAGGTATGTTTATCCCAGAGCAAATCAATAACCTCTCAGACATGGATTTTCAAAGAAAAACGCATTTGAAAATCATTCACCATTTTACCCCAGGATTTTTGGAACATGCAAATGTGGAAGGGTTTGGAAAATGGCCTGAAAAAGCATTTTCCCGTTGAGATAGAGAGAAATCGTCTGAGACAAAGTTGTAGCCCGGAAAATTTGCTATAAGATAGTCGTCATGGGAAATCTCAAATATTTCCATGGAACTCAGGAAAAATTATCTCCCAAAAATTCACCGAATTACCCCAGGTTCCCCTACGTCTGATATTGAGCTGATTTCGACACACAAAAGCAATGAAATAGTTCTTCTTTAAGCTGTTAGAATTTTTTTTAAAAAAACTTTTTTCGTTTCATATCTTGCTGGTTTCGACGTAAAAAATTATCCTTTATTTAAAAAAAAATATTTAAGAAAAACTTTAATAAAGCGACCTCTATGGGCTAATTTTCTTCCCCCCTTCCCCTAAACAGAAACGCATTGATGTCTTCATGGAATTGATGGAGAAGGAAATGATTGCGGATCTGAGTATTGATTTATCGTGCACGGATAAACTTCTCAAACTTCTGGATACGGTGGTGATAAAGCTCGAGGGGGGTACTGAGGCGGATTTGCAGGTACTCGAAGTGCAGACAATGCCAACCCCCGTGAAGATCATTGAGGAGCCACCACCGAAGATTCCGCGTGTTATCAAGGAGGAGGCAGGAGTCACGTCTGCTGTTGCGAAGGAGGAGGAGAAGAAGAATGATGTTGTGGTGAAGATTAAGAAGGAGGTGCAGGATGATGACGATGAAGATTGGGATGAGCAAATAAAGAAGGCAAAAGAGAAGGAAGTTGCGGAGGAGGAAGATGAAGAGATGCTGGAGAAGTCGAAGGAGATGGAAGATGGGAAGGAAGACGTAGAGAAGGAGGAAGATGAGAAGGAGAAGGATGAAGAAGAGAAGGAGAAGGAGAAAGAGAAGGAAGACGTTGAGGAGGAGGAGGAAGAGGAGAATGGCAAAGAAGAGGAGGGGAAGAAGAAGAAGGAAGGATCTGCTTCAGGGTCGGATGCTTCTTCGTCGAGTTCGAGTGAATCTGATGAGGATGAGGATGAAGATGAGGAGTATGCGAGGAAATTGGAGAAGGCAAAGCAAGCCGAAGAGGCAAATAAGGTGGAGAAGACGAAGGAAGTTGAGCAGCTCTTCTTGGATGCGGAGAAGGAGGAAGAGAAGAAGGAGGAAGAGGAGAAGGCACAACAGGAAGCACAGGAAGCAGCAGCGGCGGCGGCGAAGAAGAAGCAAGAAGAGGAGGCAGCAGCAGCAGCGGCCAATGTTCCGGTGATTGATTTAGTGCGAGAGAAGAGCTCCGTGCGGGAACTCCATAAGACAAGTTCAATCTTCCTGCGTAATCTCACACCGACCATCACGAAGGCCGAAGTGGAGGCAATGTGCCGGAAGTACGATGGTTTCCTCCGGGTGGCCATTGCGGATCCCCTTGCGGAGCGTCGTTGGTTCCGCCGGGGCTGGGTGACGTTCAAGCGGGATGTGAACATCAAGGAGATTTGCTGGAATCTCAACAATATCCGTCTCCGGGATTGCGAGCTGGGTGCCATTGTGAATCGCGATCTCAGCCGCCGCGTACGTCCAGCCAATGGGATTGCCCTGCACAGGACAGTGGTGCGGAATGACATTAAGCTCTGCGCACGGATTATTCATAATCTCGATGAGAAGCACGGGCTGTGGCGTGACGAAGGGGCCCCCATTCCGGAGACTTCCGGTGAAACTTTCGGGTTGATGTCACGGAATCCCGTGCTGCAGAATATAACGGATTATTTGATTGATGAAGCCTCCGCGGAGGAAGATGAACTTCTGGGTTTGACGGAAGAGAAGAAAGATGTGCTGGAGAGTGAGCAATTCGACATGGACCCCACGCTTCTGCCTGTCCTCGATAGACTCATCCTGTACCTTCGTATTGTGCATTCGGTGGACTTTTACAATCACTGCGAGTATCCGTATGAGGATGAAATGCCCAATAGGTGTGGGATTATCCATGCCCGGAGCCCAGTGCCGGCGAGTAAGATCACACAGACAGACATTCAGGATTACATGAAGAATTTCGAAGGGAAACTCCAAGCATTCCTCACGCCCATTGTCACCATTGAGGGGGAAGAATTAACGAAGTTGGGTGCAAAGCAAGCCGATGCGGAAGTGGAGAAGTTCATAACGGCAAACACGCAGGAATTGGCCAAGGATAAGTGGCTCTGCCCGTTGTCAGGGAAGAAATTCAAAGGCCCCGAATTCATCCGGAAGCACATCCTCAATAAGCATTCGGAGAAGATTGAGGAGGTGAAGAAGGAGGTGGAGTTCTTCAATAATTACCTCAAAGACCCCAAACGACCGCAATTGCCGGAACATCCGGGTACGGCAAAACGTGCTGGTGGGGTGGATTCAGCTGCAGCTGCGGGGCATCCTGGTATGGCGGGAGGTGGTTACCGTGGTGGGGCTCCATTTGGCGGAGGTGGCCCGTATGGGGCACCACCGTACAACCCGTACGGCATGATGCCACCACGTGGACCACGTGGAGGGCATGGAGGAGGCTTCCCAAGGAGGTATTGAGAGTGTTTGAATTGCATTAGCGGGGAATGTGGCAAAACTAATTTATAGGAGAAACACACCTACTTTCAGGGGAGGTCCAGACTACAGGCCAATCATCCACTATCGGGACCTGGACGCGCCAAGGGAGCCAGATGAATTCCTCTAAAAGAAGAAGAAAGATGGAGAAAAACTTGTGTGGAGGAAGAAGGCAGAGCGACAATTTCATGCCGGGTAAGACCAACAACTTTTCATTTATTTACAATTGAAATAAAATTTTAAAATTTAAAATTAATCATGAATAAAAACATGTAATTTGAAAGGAAAAATAAAGAGAATAAGAAAATTATTTGTTGACTGTTTTAATGATGATTTTAAAAGAATAGAGAAAATATCAGTAGATAGTTCAGCCGGGTAATGATTATTTTTTACATCGTTGTGTATTCAATAGGGGAGACTGGGGCTTATTACAAATTCACACGTTGATTGAATAAAATACGGATGAGGAAATATTTTTTGACACGACGAATAATTTTGAGAATGTTTTGCATATAAATGTAATAAATTGTGCTCCAGCCGGGTATGATTTTTCTACATCTACAACATAAACGCATTTCATCCATTTCGTAAATTTTTTCTTATCGACTTTTGACGTATAAAATATTAAAGTAAAAAAAAAAGATTTAAAGGAAGAAAAAACATTCTTTCAATTTTTTAAAATATATTTGCTATTATTAATTAATTGAATTATAATTTTTTTAAAATATTTATAGGCTGTATGACTTATCAAAAATATCGAAAGTCTGCTTTTTATCTTCTTCAGGTCTACAAACTGTAGGGGAGACCGGGGTAAAATAAGTCATTTTCGAATTTTCAAATGCCAATTTCTCCGAAGTTATAAATCGGAAAAATCGGAAAAAATTAGGGTGCAAAGCCCTACCAACCTATAATTTTTGACAGTAATTTGGAGGTTATCCGATCAGTACTTTAGGTGATAAAAATGAAAATAGATTTTTGGCCCATTTCCCAAACTTTTGCGTATTGAGAAAAACGCGTTTTCCGAACATTTCCTTCAGCAGTTTTCCCATCTGATAATTTTTCTCACTAGCTGGGTTACTTCAGAAAACGTTGCCAAGGTGTATTCTTCAATAACTTTTAATGATTTTTCTCTACAATTTTTTGAATCAAAACATACCCCTTGGGGTAGATCTAGTCATCCCATGTAAATCATATGGGAGATCGAAGTTTTTGGCATATTTTCTATCCATTTGTTGCAAAATGGCGTGTTTGAGAAAATCGCAAAATTCCTTGTTTTAGTGCGTATAAAAGTGAAATTCCTTGTCGCGGATCAAAAGGTGAGAAGTTTAGCTATCAACTACTGTTAATCTCTCAGGTGGGAAATCATTGGAAATGTCGGAAAATTCGACCAACTTTATTTAGCCAACTGGTGACTATATTTACCCGCCGCGTTTAAAAATAGTCAGAAGCGGAAGGGTTTAGGAAAAGCTCGAAAACTCATATTTCCCGGAGAGATAGAGAAAAGTGGTCTGAGACAAAGTTGTAGGCAAGGAAATTTCCTATAAGAATGACCTATTGAGGAAATTTTCTTGCCCTTGGGGAATCCTGCAGATAAGGATTTATGCAAATTGACTATTTTTACCCCGGTCTCCCCTACGGGATTTTGACTGGTAGTTATTACCAATTTGATCCTCCGCTTTGGATTCTGACTTTGACCTCAATTATCTTCCAAAGAAAAGACTTTTCTCGAGATTTTCTTTCTGCTATCTTAAAGTAATTAAAATTCCCTACACATAGATGCTAAATTCATCGAGATAAGTCCAATAGATTTTATTCTGTGACGATTTTAATGTTGAAATGGGTAGCAAGTACCAGTAAAGTCCTCCGGTGTTAAGTTGTCATTAGAACGTTGAAAAACTTAAGACTCTGTTAATGAAAATTAATAGGTAGAGATTTTATCAAAGAAATTTTACGTTTTTTTTTAAATCTTTTCTATTGGTAAAATCAGTGAAATCAAATAAAAATGAGATGACAGAAGGAAAAACCGGTGATCGCCAAGTTATTCTCCCATGGGAAAGAAAAGAAGATTTTCTTGCCCAACGTTTCGCCTCAATGCGAGGCTTCTTCAGGGGGCTAATGGGAAAATTTTATTGAAAAGATTACAAGGACAATTCTACATAAAGCATTTCCCTCACACAATTCTCTCACAATTTTACAAAATTAACTTACTCAATCTTGTCAAAATTCCCATGAGAACGTCAAAAATAATTTCGACGCCTCCGCCACGGGGAAAATTAAAAGGAAAAATTAACGTTTTCACAAAAAACATCACGAAAAAGCGGGTTGCGGTGAAGCCGCCGAGAGTCCATCGCACACATGATCGCGGATGCAGCAAAGTTCCTTGTCGCAGCCAAACGGTCAATTTGAGTTCGAAAAACCGCCGAAAAAACGGTTGGTCTCCCTTCCTCAAATGTATGACGAACGATCTCTCGCTCACTCACCCTTTTCTTTGACACTTGCTGCTTTTGACAGCAATTAATTGTCAAGTAGGTACTGTCAACGTAATCTTTCTATCTTGTTGGCGGTCCACATGGGTCAATAGACCCGAAGACCTTAGGGAGGGGTGGGTGTTAAAAAAAAAAAAAATCTTTCTATCTCTTTCAAATTGAATACATTGCTAAGACTGCGATGACTGGAAAACATTCAAGTGCAATATTTTAATAGGAAAACGAATTAAAATTAAAGATTTTTACAGCCAATAAAATTCTTATTGAAAATTTTATTGGCTTATTTTTTTTCTTATAAAAAATCAGATAAAGAGTTCATTTTCAGTTAGCAACAACCCTTAATTCAATTTCCGCAGCACAAATTAGTGGGAAAAGTGCAAAAAAATTCTTGCTAGCTCGCGATCGTTCAGCACAGATCGTCGTGATCGTGCTGCGATCGCACTGTGTGGACTCAACGTTGCGCCCTAACCGCGCGCGCGAGCTGCAAAAATTTCTTCAGTTCATTTTCAGCTCCCACCGCGGACGGTTGAACCTTCAATTCATGGTACACGCGTGTGAAGTTTTATTTTAATGCTCATTCAAAGCATTTCTTGTACATATTAGGCAAACACACGAATTTGTGATCTCGTGGTGATCGTTGAAGATCTTGAGGAATAAAAGAAAGAGTGATCGTGAGAAAAAAAAGTAGTGAAAAAGTGTTTTAAGGAAGTCAGTTAACAAATAAATTTCAAAGATTTTTTATGGTGATCTTCGGGTGATCTATATGCTGCCAACAATTAATTTCTTATGTTTAGGTAAAACACACAAAAAATTATTCTTTTATCATTAAATGCAAGAATATTGTGCATTTCTCTGGAATTTCCGCGATAAAGAAGTGCTGAGAAGTCACAAAGAGAAGTTTCTTGATCCGCGCATTGAGTTTGTTCTTTTTCTTTGGACTCTTCGTGGGCACAAAGATCGCGCGTGTAGAGTGCGGTAAACAAAGGTGAAGAAGCTCTTCTTTCACGTACACAGAAAAAAAATAAAGTCTTTAGTTGAAGAGCTAAAAAAAAAAGAAGAGAGGCCTTAATTTGAATAGCGAGAAAGTGCGCGCAATTTAATTCAATTTATCGAATTTATCCATTTGTTGGTTTTATTGCGGCAATGATGCCTCAACTACAGCTTCTCTCTTCAAGTCTGGAGATTGCGCCAAAATATAGTAGAGCTGTACAATGAATATGAATTGCGGGCAATTTAATTAAAAAGAATAATAAAATAGTTTAGGAAGTTTTCCGTCTTGAATTTATTTATTTATTAAAATGGGGGGCTTGAAAGAAACGAATTTGTTGAGAATATTATTGAACATTTTGTGATATTCTGTATAAATATTTTGAAAGAATATTCTATTTTTTTTAAATATTCATGAAACTTTTAGGAATATTCGTGAAGCTCAGGTTATTCGTGAATCTTTGAGAATATTTGTTAAACATTGAGAATATTTTGTGAAACTATAAAAATGTTTGTGAAGCTTTAAGAATATTTGTGAAACTTTAAGAATATTCTTGAAATTTTAAGAATATCCGTGAATTTTTAAGAATATTCGTGAAGCATTAAAAATATAGTGAAGTTCAAAAAATATTATAACCTCACATTTTTATCCATACAAATAGTAAAAAAACGCGTTCTAACTAGAATAAATATGAAAAAGCTGGAATTTTTCAACGGCGAATAAACAAAATATTTCATGTCTAATTTTCTTTAAAAAAATACTTTTCTTGATCATATTAAATTTGAAATCTTCCTGGGCATTAGAAGGGTTAACAGAAAGTTCAATTTTCCTCCATACTCCATAGCTTTCGACTCTTCCGCAACAAAAAACTAATAATGACCGATATAAGGGAAATTAATACAGAAACGTCTATAAATTAGTGCAAAATTTTAATGAGCATTTAAAATCCATATAAAACAATATTTTAGAGACTAAAAATATTTTATTTACTTAACCTGCTGGCCGCTAAGACCTTGGAGCTTCCTTAGAGCGCCAAGGTGGGGTCGTTGAACGACCCCAAGAAGGAAGTCGATTTTCTCATAAACTATAAAACCGGGAACTGTCGGGTCACTACCTTTAGACTCCTTATATAGTCCTCTTGCCCCTTGCATCACAAATTCGCCACCCGGAAACACGCAGAAGAAGATATTAGGGAAAAACATTTTTCACTCATTTTTCACACTTTCTTCGTGAGAAATTTGCCACGAAGTTGACCGCAACTGCTATTTTTTTTCACTACTTCCCCACATTCCCCTCACTTCCCGCACCGTGATAAATGGCAATATTTCTCGAATATTCTTTATTGTTTTGCACATTTATATGCTTCTAATTATGTTTTATGTTGTTTATGTTACTTATTCGCGATAATTCTGACACTGAGATGGTAAAGTGAGAAAGTAAACACAACCCTTCAACCCCCTTCAACCATATGATTTATGATGTGACTAACTTCATTCTAAGAAATTTTCCGCAGCATGGCCGTTACACCAATTTTTGAATTCCCTTCTTCTACATTTTCCTTAATAACTTTTCTTGTGGTTGACGGATTGAGCTGAAATTTTTACACAACCTCCTCAGATAACCAAAGAACTTATTTTCAAAAGATGGGAATGGTATCTTTTATATTTATTAAGTTATAGCACGAAATATAGGGCTGGGGTCGTTCAACGACCCCGCTTGGCGGCCTAGAGGTTAATGAAAAGAAAATCCATAAAATGCTTTTTATTCTGTTGTTCGTCATATTTTCAACGGATATTAGTTCTCAAGACGTTTTTTAGACAAAGATTTAACATAATGTAAAATAGTGAGAGAACAGTTGTATTAAAAAAAATTAAATATTAAACGGAGGTTAAAAAGAAAAATAAACGAATTTTATCACATGATAAAAAAATTAAAAATAACATGTTTTCAAAACATGGAAAATACGCAAAATTGAGTAAAAGTAATTCATTAAAAAAATCTTAAATAAAAAGTACTTACGTATGCAAAATAATATCATCTGGTAATCTTTTAATGATCTCTTTGTTTATTTTCGCACTTTAACGATCATGGGTTGATTAATAGTTAAATTATTTGCAGGATCTTCAACTAATTTTTTTTAAAGAATTTATCTAAATTGTAAGTTAATGTGGGCGAAGGTTCCTGAGGGTAGCACCAAGTAGCACACATAGTTGGACAGGAAAGGGATATCCGATATTTCTCAATAATCTCTGTTTCAATAAATTGCCAATAAATACGCATTGAATTCTTATTCAATTAAAAAAACTGCAAACGCTGCAAATTCGTCATAAAAAATTAATAATTTTGCATAATTTGCAAAAGAAGAAAAAAATTGCGTGTTTCCGGTTAATGTTCCGGCGATTGCTTCATATGAAAATGAAGTAAATTTTAATCACTCATGTCGCCATTCCTCAAATCTCCCCGCTGCTTATGGGCAATTATTCATTCATAGATCGGTACGTAAAGTAATTGGTTTTTGCTGCAAGTTGACGATCGCAACAGACGTGACCCCATTTTGAAGCTTCTTCTTCACTTCTTTCAGCAAACTAAACGCAAAGAGTTTTCTTTTCATATTTTTTCTTTTTATCTTTCTACCAACACAAAGTGAAATTTTTATTCACCATAAAGCATTTCAAAGAAAACGAAATAAAAAAGAGAATTTTGCTATGAAAGCACATAGAGGAGCGATAAATAATGAATTTGAATGGCGTTGAAATGTGTCACGATCATCTTACACCACTGCACTGACTTTACTCTGCAAAAATGTGGGACTTGGCGGTGCAATTAGTCACCCCAGCATTGCCCATAAATCTTCCCATCGACAATCAGGTACATTTTCCACACATTTTCTCGCAACTTTTGAGATCATTATTGATCACCTGCGGGTGATGCTTGTGCAGTAAATCTGCTTTTTGTGTCATTAATCTTCTCTCTCTGTGTCTCTATATCTCTTCTCACGGATTGACCCATTGGTATTATATTTCTTCACGATGAACTTGACCTCGCAGAGAGATGATCAGACTGTGTCGATTTTATTTGATTGATTAGCCCCTTGGTTGGGCGTTTTTATCTCTCTTTTAATTTATTCATCATTTTCCACGAGAAATTGAGAAAATTAGGATTTCTTGAAGAACACTCAAAGATTGCTAGAAATTAGTAAAAGATTCGTCAAAAAAAAAGACAAACAGAAGTAGCAAAAGATCACTCAAAGATCACTTGAAGATTGTTCAATTGTCGCTAAAGATCCTTAAAGTTCATTTCAAGATTTATTTAACAAGAGAATTTAGGAATTCTTAAAAGCTAAAGATCACTAAAATTCGATACAAAGGATAGCCAAAGATCACTAAATATCGCTCTAATATCGCATAAAATCCATCGAATAGTGTTGAGCATTGAAGTATTTATTTTTTGCATAAAAAAATTCACCAAGATCACATTATAAGATCACTTAAGAGCATAAGGTTGATAAGAATCTCTTAAGATCGCCAGAAATTGACAAAAAACCTTTAAAATTTTTCGAACATTTCTTTTAAAAAAGATTTCAAAGAAAATAGCAAAAGATCACTCGAGGATCGCTCAAAGATAGTTCAAATATCACTGAAAGTCTATGAAGATCGTTCAAAAATTTATTAATCAAGAGAATTTAGAAATATGTGGCTAGAAGATCGCTGGAAAATTACTTAAATCTCGTTGAAGATCTCTTGATCAGATTTTTTTAAAGTTAGAAGAAAAAGCTAAAGATCACAGAAGATCTGTTAAAATCGTTCAAAGATTGTACGAAGATCATTAAAAGATCGCGAGAAAATTAAATTAAAAACTAATTCGAAAAATTTATAGGCTATTTGCTTTTTCATCGTGATCCTCACAATATTGATCATGTGAACATTCCACGTGAAATTCAAATTAAGCTGCAAGGGAGGATATTTTTAACAAAGATAAAATATGCGTGTGCGTCCGTGTTGAGTCTGTCTCTGCACCAAGTCAGAGTGCAATGATCGGAATTCCATGAGCGCCACACCGTAAGTATTTAATAGTCGTCGTGGCTTTTAACAATAATGCTGTGAGACATGATCGTTGTAATGACGTCGCATAACCGCAAATAACGATCAAAGTTCAAAGAATGCATCATTTTGCGTGCATAAATTAGCATCTTCTTGCCCCTATTCACGTGAACTCTCACTCTTAGATTGATCTTTGCGTGATCTTCGTGCGATCTTGCAGTGATCTTCATATGACCTCATAAAGAAAGTGATTCAAAGAGTCGCGATCACATGTTTAGAGGCTTTATGATCACAAAAAATCCCTCTAAAATCTTCCATTAATCTTGCTTTTTAAGCGATCGCAGAAACATTAATGTGCGATCATTCGCACTTTTGCGATCATTCTCACTTTCACGATCACTTGTGGGCGAATCTTCATTGTACATACTTACATACATACGATCATGTGTTTTGCAGAATTCTCTTTTGTGATAAATAAACAAGCAAAACAGTTGAAGAGAAACGAAAAAAAACATTTCCTCTGTGATCGCATTGTGTCATAAATGCGATCGTGACACGCAATTCGCCACACGATCGCTCGCGCATTCATAATTTTCAAGACAAAGGTAAATGCGCGAAATACTTTATATTCTCTCGTGATCCTCAACAGCACATGTTCAGTTCATTCTTCCCATTCCTCCTAAAATTCTCAGAGTGAGGTGACAATGAGGTGACTAATAAAGTGAATTATTTTTGTTGTTTCTTTTCTTTTCTTCTTCTCGAAAAAGTAAAATTATAAATAAAATGAATGTTTACAGTGGTGCGGGAATTATTTTTTGTAAACTTGGCGTAATATTTTGGGGCGAAAAGAACAATAAACAAATTAATTGGATGTTTGCAAAAGGCCAAGAATACTTCGAAAGGAAAGAAAACGATAAAAAGAAATTTTTAACGGATTTTCATGTTAATAAATTTCTTATTAATCTCTCAAGATTCATTAAATACCGTCATATGGGGTGAATTTCCTTTTAATTGTTTTCTCTCTCATTTTTCTGGGAAAATTTCTAATCAGAAAGATTCTTTTGTTAGTCAGAAAAATGTTCTAAATGTTTGATCAGCAAAAACGATAAACTTTGTTAGGAAGAATGAAGCAAATGAGTAATAAGTAATGTCCCAACTAACCCCACATAACTGTATGAATAATTTTTATCAAACATTCGCATATGTAGCACGTTCCATTTGGCATTATATCACCCCAAAAGCAAAATGCGATTAGATGTGATAAGATTAAGAAATGCTGAACACGTCCCATGAAAAAAAAGCAAGAAAAGCTGATAAAAGAACTTCAAAGATTTCCTTATTTGTTTGCTGTGAAAATTGTCTCTGTAATAACAGAGGGGAGATGATGGAGAAAAATACAAGTTCTATCTAGAATCAATTAATTTACTAATAATAGTGTCTGGTTTAGAAGTCTTTTCTTACTCCCAACAAGTGATGTTTTTAATTTTTTTCCACTGATTTACGTGTTTGCTTATTCTGTAAAAGAAGAGAAGTTCAATTGAAAGCTTCGCGTAATATACTCTTAAGCATCTCAATGGGTTTATGTCATCAACTTGATGATGTACGTAGACGTTCCATCAACTGCAAATGCGCTGATTTTAAAGTAGAAGACTTCTAACGTAATGTGTTGGACAATAAAGCAATTTTCAATGTGAATTAATTCAGCAATTAAATGCAATTGGACTTGATTAGATAGAAGCATCTGCGGCAGTTTCAGTTATTTTTTTATTAGCGCATTCTCGTTAGCATATTGTTGTGATTGAGAAATTTGATTAGCAAACTAATTGTTCTATACTCGCAACCACCCAGCTTTTTAATCTGGATGATAATAAACATGTAATAGGAATTAATTGCGCAGATTTGTTAAGCTAATTTCTTATTAAATTTTTAATGTTTGAATTAATGAGAAGTAAGACCGATTACAATTTTAAGGGGAAACTTCGAGATATCTCTATCATGATTTTATTACAACTTAAATATTCTCTTCTTTTAAAATTTATTGTTTTTTTTTTAATTTAGAATCATTTGAAAGGAATTTTTATTTAAAATAACTTTCTTCTATATCAAAAACTCAAAACTTAATTGCAAAATGTAGAAAAACGCTGAAAACTCTCTAAAATATCCACCATTTTGCTTTTTAAATTGCAATTGTCATTTCATTTTAACATTTTGACATTCAATTCAAATTCAAATTAACGGAACTTTCATTATTTGACAGTTAAAAATGAATTTAATAGAAAAAAATTGAATTTCTCTGCAATTACAAAATAATTTCTCACCCAATATAAGTTTTTTTTTCTTTACAATGGCTCAACGACATCGAGACAGCAATTAGCTTTGACCTCTTTAGGCGTGCTAAACAGGCAGGCAGAGCATTTGTCAATAAATTCAAAGTGCAGTCAGTTGACACAGTAAACAAAATCAGGGATAACGCTTCGTATTGACATGGCATAGAAGTCTAAATTGAATGAGTTGATAAAACTTATTAAGTTTTTTTTATCTAAGGAAAGAAATCTTTATAAAGTACGTTGAACTGTTTGAATTATGATTTTTAAGGATATTTTGAGGGATTTCTATTGTAAAAAAAAAGAATATTGGAATATAATTAAAAAAAAACTAATTTAAATGAAATTACAACAATGAAAGTTTTAGAATTTATATATTTTTTTTAGTTATTAATATTTTTCATTTTATTAAATGAATTTTCATTTAATATTTAAGACATAATGTTTTTTTTTGAGTTTAAAGGAAATATTATTAACTCAGTTAAGCTCGCTAGACGTCTTAAAACATTTATATTAAAAGTTTTGATAATTTTACACGGCGTAAAAAATATATTACACGATTGACTGACAAGACACCCGACTGGCAAAAATTCTGGAATCATTATACTATTTATGTAATTATTTATTCTTTTACAATCGCATATTATTAATATTCTGTGACCCAAAAAATAATGTGAAAGAATCTATTTTTTTTTTAATTTTCTTTTTGTGATAATGTTTGAATAACTTACAAAATATGACTGAGTGAGTAAATTTTGGTCCAGCTGGGTAAAATATTATTACACCATCAACTACTTATTAATTACACATCGCGTAAAAAAATAATTTCTACGTGTAATACTGATCCTTAACGTGTTAATTAAACAACTAAATCACTTCTAGATATATTAAAATATCTTTTTGTAATTTTTTTTAAAAGAATTCTTCCTTATTAAATTTTAAGAGAATTTTTTTTGAGTTTTATTTCCCGCAATGATTGCGAAAAGTTTTTGCTGAGTGTGGCAATAATTTCGCAGATTTTACTTGTTTAGTCACTCCACACAAAAACTACCTATTGCAGAGACCTTCAAGATGTTTTGATGATTCCACGGCGAGAACAAGATTCTTGTCGTGAGTTTTTTTTTCTGCCTCTTCGAAGTGGGATCTAGAATAATATTTATGTGTATGATGAATTACAATTCAGGAAATGTCGGGGATCAGAACGCTGAGAGTCAGTTATGTACAAAATCTCGATCACCTTGATTAATGCCCCGACGCGATTGACAAATTACACGCGGAATGTTCATTTTAGCGCTGTTATCTTAGTCAGAGAGACATGCTGACGATCTGCAAAATATTCTCCGGAAGAGCATCAAAGTTCATGATCATATTTCCTTCTATACTAAGGACTACGATCGCGCGCGGGAAATGCAATCATTGTGGTGCTTTTGAGATATAGGTCAAGTTCGGGAGACACGATCACTTTGTGTTTTGGCGATCATGATCGCGATATTCTCACCCGTCTTATCGCGCAAAATTCCGTCTGACGGGCAAAGGGGGAAAAACGACAAAGTATGTAGAAAGAAAAAATAAAATGAGAACACACGCCAACAAGCAGCAGTGAACCCCTCATGATCACCACAGTACGGACTACGGACAGACAGCTGTTTTTCCTCGCGTACAAAATGCAAGCAGAGAGTGCGAAAACATTGATTTATAGAGAAAATATGTGTGTGCACGCATTTATTAACAAACATTGCTATTGCACAATTTTTCCGCAATAATGTGCACCACAGAGATTGCAAGCTAAATGGCGGCATTTGGGATGTTGTGGAATTCACGCACACAGAGAATGAAGAGATATTGCAAAATTCACTTCCACTTGGTAATGGAGGTTTTTTCTCTTTTACAAATCACGATTTTCTTTAATCGATCCATGATCACATTTGAAGATCATTAGAGAAGGAAATTTAAAGATCATGCGAATGAGTAACGATCATTTGATGGGAGATTCTACGATGGAAGAGGTCTTTAGTTCTATTGTAATTATTGGTTTTAAACAGGATTAGAATTGGAGTTCCTAAGAGCGGTTAAGAGACCCTCAAGAAAAGCTTGAAGGGGAAGATACAAAAATTTAATTCTGAAGTATTTGATCGTTGATCGAGTATTTAAAAAAATATATTTGAAGAGTCAATGATCACCTGTGAGACGAGAGAACATTTTAACCCTTTAATGACGCAAAAAAAAAATATCAGAGACCTGTCAGTAATCCATTTAGAGGGGTAATATTTTTTAGAATTAATTTGACATTTCTTTTCTATCCTTTTACTTTTCATTTTACGACATATGACCTTTCTGTTCTAACGTCTGGCAATAATTTATAAACATTTGAAATTCATTTTCTAACATTTGACGATTTTTTTTAATTTCTGACATTTTCTAAAATATGAAAATTACTTATTTTGTCCTTTGGCGATATTTTGCTTTAATGCTTAAAATTCATTTTCAAATGCTTTAACGTTTGTTTTCTAACGTTAGACATTAATATTCTATCGATTGATAATTTCTTTTTTAATTTTTGATATTTCTAACATTCGACGTTTCTTTACTAATGTTTAACGTTTCTAGCATAAGATATTTCTTTTTCTAGCGCCTGACATTTCTTTTCTAACGTTAAATTTTTTAAAATTGTTTAGCGGTTCTTTTCTAATTCTTTCTTATCGTATAATTTACGGCATTTTTTTAAATGTTTGATATTTCTCTAACGTTTGACGTTGTTCTCCTGGCACGTTTGACGTTTTAGATAAAATATGCTTATTTTCTTACGTTTTTGACATTTCTTCCGTTTCCCAATTCAAAATATTAACTGACAAAAATTTATTTTCAACGGAAAATCTCTTTCTGATGAAGCAAAAATTATTTTTAAGACGATCTTCTACTTTACTTTCAATCATCAACGTATCAACCAATCACACAAGTTGAGGTCCCTTTTCAGCACCTTATACTTAGAGGAGCTAAACTTCGAGAGTATTCGATGAGTTATGAAATCGCGACTTTTTGCGGCAATTCGCGATATTACCAGCCAGGTATAAATGGCATATTTTCATTTTTTCTCACTTTCCACACACCGCGCGAGCATTTACCTGCCGATCAAAAGTGCTTGTTTTCCAGAAGGTACCACCATCGAATGGAAATTAGTGTCAACTTTCACCATAAATAGAAATATAAGTAGGTACCTAACTTAACGTATGGAGTGTTGTGTAAAAAAAAAGAAGGAAAAATTATCCATAAAATGCAATTTTTTTCTCTCAAAGTCTAATTGCAAATCCGGTGTGGTTTAGGAGTGGCGGGGAAACCATCGAGGAGACGGTTATTTTGATGAATTTCCGCGCGCGCAATTCTCAATCAAACATGTTTTGCCGTAGGTTGTGCGATGGACTCTGTGTTGCATCTATGTTGGGGCAACATTTTTTATGTTTGCTGAAGAAGGAAAAAATAATTTCAAACCTGTTTAACTTTCAAAGACACACCACGGAATGCATTAATTCTGGTGCAGCAAGTCAAAGAACTTTGGAGTTTCTCACAGAGAGCAGTTTTTATTGCAAGAGAATATGATCTTGCGGTCGTTCATTGACTCCAAAATAAGAAATAACGATGAAATAGGTCTCAATTTTGCTTCTTGTTTTTCTTTGGGTAACCAACAGTATGGCTCCGGAAAAAGAAATTATTTATTTGAAGGCAAAATTAGTTTTCTAGCAGTTTTTGGTCGAAACTTTAGCATTTTAATATTCTTTTAATCAAACCACACTGAAGTTTTTGTCAAAAACTCCTAGAAAAGTAGGAAATTGCTTCAATAACTTTAATACTTATAAAGCTGTCTTTTTCTTCATTAAGAATAACATCCAAAAGACATTTAAAGTTTAAGAAATTCCCAATAAAACTCCAGAATATTCTAAAGAAAAATCCCAAAGAAAAAAATTTCCAATTAAATCATCCTCTTTGCGAAAACTTTTTACCATTGACCGCCAAGGGGAAAATCCACTTTTTCTTACACCTAGCATTTATACCTATGAGATTGTACGTTGCAGGTGAGATTATGCAAGAAATACCGCAAGTTGGGAAACATTGCTCTCAATCATTTTGAATTTCCCATCACCGTGCGATGACTATTTTTAGCATTTTGCATTTAAAATTTTAATATTATTTATATAATAATATACGTGGCATTTTATCTTTCATACCATTTACCTTTAACTAGCTTTGCTAATTGATAAAACCACAAAGTGAGGTGTTATTATACATATTTTAAGAAGATAAAATAAAGAAAAATTACATCTCACCTCATTGAGATTTAATTGATAATGAAAAGAGTCAATAAATCACGTCCCACACCGTGGGATGTATAGTTCTCGCAGCTCCCGGTGGAGATTTATTGCAAATTCTTGTGCAATATATTGAGATTTTATCGCTTTTTGATGGACTTCTAATAACTTCTGCCCTGTCACGATCTTCACGATTGTTCTGTATGACGTCACAGAAGCTCTTTTTCTTCGTTGTGTGCACTCTATGTGGTCCAGAAAGAATGCTTTTTTGATCTAATTTATAAAAAGTTTAGTTGGTATACCACATTAATTTTTTAGAGCTCAGTGAGAGCTTTCCAACGATAGCTCATACGTTAAAATCGGTCAAGCCGTTTAGGAGAAATGACTGTGTAAAATCGGAAATATTTTTAGTCAAAACTCGAGATCGGCTTAACCGATTTTGATCAAATAAACCTCAATTTAATCAACACGAGAAAACCTACAGAAGTTTATAGTATTGGTTAAAAAAATCTTGTTACTGAATTTTTTTTTAAATTGTTAATTAAATTTTCAGTAAATGTTCAGTAATTCTCCGGTTCTGCTTAACCGATTTTGATCAAATCAGGCTCGAATTAAATGGTATGAGAAACTCTACAAATGTTTGTAATATTCAAACTTTGTAAAACCGCGGCAAAAGGTTTTAGAATTAAAAAGAAAATGTTCTTAAAACAGAGTTTTCATAAACATTTTCAGGCTATTATCTCCGGTTCTACTTCAAATAAAACTCAAAGAAAATCAACAAAAATAGTAAATCAGTTTTGCATTGTGGTATACCAACGCTCACATAACTATCAGACACGGCAATTTTTAGCTGTGATTCTTTCTTCAAAGAAGCACAGCTTCTGTGTACACTCAAAAATGCAAAGTCGTCAGATCGGGCTCAAACTTGGGATGAGCACGAATTAGGGTCCCTACATTTCAAAAAATGGTGGCGCCAAAAATTTTTCCGGCCGGAGTATAACGCTAAATTGTGAGAGAACGGTAATAGATAGAGACTTGCGGTCAACGGCAAAGTTCATATATCGGGTGGAAGACATCCAATTATGAAGTCAAATTTTACCCCCCACCCCCCCGTCCGCCATTTTGAGTAACCTTAAAATTTTGTTTTCGCTGTATCTCAGCCCCTGTAATAGCTAAAAATCTGAAATTTTGATATGTTGTAGGGGCCATCAAGAGCTTTCCAACGATACCTCATTTTTGAAAATCGGTCAAGCCGTTTAGTCAATATGGCCGCCACAATTTTTCATCGAAAATCGGCCATAACTCGAGAATGGCTTGACTGATTTTGATCAACTCGGGCTCAAATGAAAGATATTAATGAGCTCTACAACTGCTAGGAACATTGCAAGTTCAAAAAATGACCGCAAGTGGTGCTAAAATCGAAAACAAAATTTTCGATGAGTTTTCGATGAATATCTCGAGCACCGCTTTATAGAATTGCTTCAAATTTTGATATGTTATAGCTGACTATAATATCTATCACCATGCCAAAAATGAAGAAAATCTATGTAGCCGTTCCGGAGATATCGCGTTTTAAAGTTAACATGTCATATCTTAAGTTGCATAAGACCAACGCCCCGCGAAGCGGGGCGTTTTATATATTTTATATATACATAAATAAAAGTAAAGTAAAATATATATAAATGCATAGATATATACATTATATATACATATAAAAATGCAAAGATAAATATTAAATATAGCATGGATGGAACAGTATAAAGCGAAAGAACGGTAAGTAAAACTTACGGGCTGTGATTCTTTCTTTGCCAGTGAAATGTGTAGATGGCTGAAAATTGAGGATGGGCAAATTTTGAGGAGAGACTTACTCGTGAGCCGAATCACAGCCAACGCCCGCCACGATTAAGGATTTCTTCAAAATTTCTGCGCGTTGGCTGTGATTCGGCTCGCGAGTAAGTCTCTCCTCAAAATTTGCCCATCCTCAATTTTCAGCCATCTACACATTTCACTGGCAAAGAAAGAATCACAGCCCGTAAGTTTTACTTACCGTTCTTTCGCTTTATACTGTTCCATCCATGCTATATTTAATATTTATCTTTGCATTTTTATATGTATATATAATGTATATATCTATGCATTTATATATATTTTACTTTACTTTTTTTTTAAAAAATTCTCATTTCCTTTTTTGACTTTTTTTGGCTCCACAGGAATATTATGATTCGTCGGAGAAGCAAACAAAATTTTGCGAAAATTCATGAAGAATCTGTAAATTTGCGTAGTCAGAAGTACACCTGAACATCACAAAGAATTCAACTACAAAAAAATCAGCAAAAAAGATGTTCAGAAACATTGAATTTCAAGAGATTGTCTACACAATAAAGGAAAGGTGGCAATTCGGTGAGTTTTTTTCTTCTTTGCATTTCCTAATTAAATCTTTGTTTTAATGAAATTTGACGTGTGGATGAAGAAATATTTGAATAAATAACTTTTTCGCATTGAATAATTAATTTTTTGAGTGAAGAAAGAGAAGAATTTGAAGGAGGAAAAAATATTTTTCATGCAGGAAAACCAAGACAAAAACGATGTCTCCTGAAGGGGGTTTCAGGGGTCTTCCCACAGGGACAATTGACGGGTATAATGGGACCATCAGGAGCTGGAAAGAGTAGCTTACTGAATGCAATATCTGGATTTAGGTGAGTTTCAATGAGAAGAAGTAGAAAAAAGGACTTTATGTATTTTGGGGCTTATAAAGAATTATTAAAAAATGAAAAATTCTTAGCAAATGAATGTTAAGCTGAGAAAATTCAGAAATTATTTTGCATAATTAAAAAAATAAACTTTCATTGTAATTCATTTGCTTTTTCATACATGAAGCATATGCTTCATTAGTTTATTTGAATTTATTTAATTTTTTCTTTCAAAAATTTTGCTAGATCCATTTTCTTCTTAATGGCAAGCATTGCGAGAGAGAGATAAAGGCCTTTTTTACATAAAAATATGATAATAAGGAAGTCACAAAATGCATAAGCTCCTTTTGTACAACAGGATATCGTTAATTTATAAAAAATTACAAAATTCTTGTACACTAAAAACATTTTTAGAGTCCTTAAATAGCCGTTGAATAAATTCTTTTGCATAAATCATTAAAAATGGTTTGTCACCGTGAATTGTAATAAATTCTTGCATCGATTAAAAAATTAATTAATTTGTGACTCATTTTTAATTCAAAAGCAATCGTTTTGAGGATTAAACTTCTGCTGATCCCGGATTGCGTGCAAAAATGCATTCTTACAGCAAATTCTTCTTTTAATTCAATAGAATATTGACTCATTGAATCATTTTTTTTTCATCACTCATCTATTAAAAAACTTACAAAAACGAGGAAATATATTTAAAATTCTATTTACCTTTTGGGCATCAAAGTGAAAAAAATTACAAAAATTACTCCGCCAGAGGCACAACTATTGTTTACTCAACTTCAACAACAAGAAGTTGTTGGAAAGAGGCGCATTTTTCAAGCACACACACAGTGTCTGTTTACTTTTCCACCAACATTACAATTCATCGCGGCGTTATGTTCATTATGCTAATTAATTCGTGACACAACTGGCGGTTTGCAAATGATCAATGGCTTGTGGAAGTTCTTATCACTTCAACAACAACAAAAAAAATGAAAATCCTTCTAAAGTGAAAAAGCAAAATACCTAAATGTGCAAATTTTCTTTCCCATGGAAGTTAATGTAATTTAATGTATACAATTATTAATATACAAAGTGACCAACTCTGAGACGGAAATTGTGTGTAAAACGGAAAATTGTCTGTTAAACTGCAGCACGAAGAAAGAAAAAAGCCTCCAAAGGTCACGCGTGGTATGTGCGACAAGTAGTTGAGATGAAGATTATTTTTTCACAAGAAATAAACAGCATAAGCACCGCATAAATGCAACAATTAATTGCAAAAGAAAAAAAACGGTTAACGTGAGGAAAAGCTACTATTTATGAAATTATTTACAGTAGAACATCGTAGTACAGCCCAAGGCGTTGTGGGGAAAAATAAAACATTTGTACTACGGAATACAGAGGAAAAGAAAGTTTTAATAAAATAATTATGGTATATCTACGTAATAAATACGTGCAGAAAATTATTTATAATAAATATAAATTATTTAATTATTTAATTTTGAGTTAGGATAGTTATACACGGAACAGTAGGGGAAGCTTTTTGCGGAAGAATCCTAAAATACAGACTGATTAGTTACAAATAATTGTTTTAGCGATAAAGAATAGTTTAGTTTAGTTAAGATAGTTTAACATGGACAGCTGTATTATATTTTCCACTAAAGTATTTCTCAAATAATAAAATAGAACAAATTATGTAGTATTCTATCGGTGGTGAAAGTAATTAATAGTTCTTCTTTAGTCTTTTATCTAAAATTTTAAGGCTTAATTATAAAAAAGTTGTTAAATTTTATACCTCATGGCATGAAGCGTATGCTTTACAAATAATAGTAGAGAACAAGCATCAGAGACACTTATAAGATGTAGGGGAATGTAGCCCAATTTCTCGCTCATTGCAAATAGTGAAGAGTACATCTGAGTGTTTCTTATGCGAGGTATAATATTCTTCAAAACGCATATGCTTTATATTAAAGAAGCAAAGTTAAACACTTGTACAAATTTCTTAAAGACTAGAATTCTTTTATTTATATCTCTCTTATTTGATAATGTTTCCTGTTCTTTATTAGTTATTCTATTAAGAGAAGCATTTGCATTATGTGGGTACAAAGTAACAAAGTAATTAAAAATGTACTTAACTTTAACCTTTGAACAAGTTTTAACTTAAAAATATTATAATTTAAGAAAATTATATTTTTTATTGTTCATTTTCTCACGACCGGCCCGGAAAAACATTAGAAGGGGGAAAAAGATCTTTTTCATAGAAATTCAACAAAAAGCTTTAACTTTAAAGACCTACCTTAAAGTCCATTAAATTACTTTGCCCATAAAGAAGTATTATATAGCCCACAACATATGGGTTATCTCTGTGACTCTTTTTTAGTGCGATAAATTGCAAAAAAAAGATCATCGCCCGAAAAGCACGTTTTTTTGTACAAATTACAGATAAAGCAACTAAATAATATTTTTCTTTTCTTTTTTTGTTGAAGATATTTTATTGAAAATAAAGAAATTTAGCGATGAATTATCATGTCTGCGTTTTTTATTGATACGACGATTGAGCCTTGAACTCATGACATTGAATTTACGTACACAGTCTACGCCCCCGACGCCCTCATTCAATGTCAATCAGCAGGGGTTTTTGTTAGTTAAATTAATCAACTAAAAAATCGATTAGAATAATTCCCTACAGAACGATCATTTTCTTGAAAACTGTTTTTTTTTTAAATCAATAAATTGCAATGGGAAAAGGAAAATGTTGTGATGCAAAAGGAGATTATGCAAAAAAATCTATTAATTATCCATGAAAATAATCCCAAAAAATTAAAAGATTCAAATCAAAATTCGCCAGATCGGCAAAAAAGAGGCAGAAGCTTATAGAAAAAAAAACTCATCTTGATCCCTTCTTCCCCCCACAGAACGGATGGCGTTAAGGGGGCAATCAAGGTGAATCGCAAGGAGTCGTGCTACATCACTCAAGACGACCTCCATCAGCCACTGCTGACCGTGGAGGAGATAATGAGTGTCGCGTGTGAGCTGAAGATAAAGAATCCCGTGAATAAGCGCGCCCTCATTGACGACATACTCAACAGCTTGAACTTGAGCTCGAGGCGCGGGAATACGGCAAAGCAACTGAGTGGCGGCGAAAAGCGCCGGCTGTCCATTGCCCTGGAATTGGTTGCCAATCCCTCAGTGTTGTTCATGGATGAACCAACGAGTGGTCTGGATGAGGTCACAGCAGCGCAATGCGTACGACTCCTGAGGGATATAACGAAGCAAGGGAGGACCATTGTTTGTACCATTCATCAGCCCTCTGGCGTCGTTCTGGGACTCTTTGATCAGGTGAGAAGATCAACTCATTTTTAGTTAATTTATTAATATAGGGTAGAGTGGAGTAAATAAGCGCAAATAAAGTGAATAGGTGTAAAGAAAAGTTTGGAAAATATTCGGAAAATATACGAAATAAAATAATATTTGAATTTGGCGCGCACTCGAAGTGGTGAATTCGAGTGGTGAAAATAGAGAATATGGGGAAAAAGAATGATTTGGCGGCAAAAGTGACAAATCAGATTTAGAAGGCAATGTGGGCTTTCGGTCGTTATTTTGGGCTAATTATAGTTTTTTTTTCAATTTCTTAAATTTCTTCATTATCTGAAAAATAGATTAAGGCGTAGAAAAAGGTTAGAATTAGAAAGGCGTTTTTAATGTAAGAATTCAGTAAATTGCAATCTAAAAAATTTAAAAGATCGTTGAATATTATTAAAATTATATAAAAATATGTGAAAAAGTGATGTTTTAAGGTTAGAAATTGATAAATTTTTATGTAAAATTGCATAAAAGTACAAAAATAACTCTAAAGTGTAAAAAAATAACTCATAAATGTAAGAAAAACATCTTGAATTTTTTTTAATTAGAAAAATTATGATAAATGTCTTAAAAATAGTCCTAAAGGAATTATAAAAGTTAATATATATTTTTTAATATTGACTAACTCTATCCCCAATTTCCCCTATATGCGTATTTTTTTTTACAATTCACAGCTGCAAGTAATTAAATTAGCGAAAACTAAAAAGTTTTTAGTCAACTTTATTATTTACTTAATTAAATATTTTCTTTGTGTACAAACTTGCAAACTTTTTTGGAGTTTTATTACGATTTTATAGCATTTTTTTTAGAAAGAATTCTTACTCATTTATTGACCTTTTTCCAAACAAATATTTAGTTTTTATTAAACACATTTCTTGCTGATTCTTTTTCTTTTAATGTTTTATATGACTTTGAAGAGCTTTTTCATCGCTTGGCTTAACCGGTTTTAGTTTTTCTCTTTTTCTTAATATTTTATTTCTGTTTTCTTTTCTTTTTTATTATATTTTCTTCCTTCTTTTTGAATGACTTTTTTGCCTGACCTCATTTTCCGAACACAAAGATCTATTCACAGCACATAATTTACTTTTACTCAACAAACTTTAATTATTACTTCGCACTCTTACTCTTCATTTTTGCATTAACTACAACTACTTTTCCTTTTCAAATCACTTTTTGTTAATGAATTACGGGAGACTGGGGCACAGTAGTGCGTAATTCATTGAGGATTTATTAAAATTAAGTTTTCTTTGTACTTTTGGGCATTCTAAAATGATTTAGTTAGTAGTGAATGTTTATGCCCCATCGCTAATGATTAAATTGACCCCAAATTTCTTTTTTATTTGATCATTTTTGTTATATTAGTTCCTTAACATTTTAATTTAATTCATTTAACCCCCATCTCCCCTAATTTTCTCTCTTTAACGTTAGAAAATGATTTTTTTCTGTAATTTTATTTGTAATTTTTTTTCTCCTTCACAGATCTACGTCCTGGCAAAGGGACAATGCGTCTTTCAGGGCTCCCCACAGACTATTGTTCCCTTTATGGCTGCCAATGGGTACGAATGCCCAAAACACTACAATCCATCGGATTACAGTGAGTTTATTTTTACTTCAAATCAATGCAATTAAATCCGCACTAATTGTCCCCTTTCCGCCTCTCTGCGTGACTAATGATCGTGAAAATATTTCGCAAGATTTTTTTCTTTCCTTTGAAGACCACGTACGATCAAGATAAAGAATTGCCATTACACTCATTGAGAAAAACTCGAAGCACCTTTTATCTAATTTTTTTTAAAATAAGTTTTTCCACAATTTTCTACATTCTGGTGTTGAAAAAAAAAGAGAGAAGCCCCCCTAAGAATCCCAGAATTTAATTACTCCGCAGCGACGAAATAAGTTTCTCTTTCTGCGAATTGCAAAAGGAAGTTTGCGGGGAAATGATTGGGATCTCTTTTATGAAGTTAGAAATCTCCATTCCACAAGAATTTGGCGCGATCAAGGTCGCTTTTGAAGTGAATTGAAAGTTTTGCCACAAGCAAAGATATCTTTTTTCTTCATCATTTTAATGGGAGGTAAAAAGAAACTCACAGAGTTATAAAGCAATAAGAGTCAATAGAAGGGTAATAAATGATTTGTTTTTGATGGATTTTGATTTTTATTTGGGTAAAGCGCTTTCAATCAGGTTTAATGTGACGTCAGAGACCTAAGTTGGGAGCTCTTTAGACGGCTGCTTAAAGTATTCTATAATAGTTCAAGCAGATAGTTTATTTTACGGAAATTTAGAAAAAAAAATGATCAATGATGAAGAAAACACGAATATTCGTACATGAGAAATTAATTAGCTTAATTTTTAACGTTTGAAATCTCTAAAATATTTTATAAGATTTTCTATCAAAATTTTCTAACGTTAAAAAATATATTTTTTTTAATTTTCAGGCTCAAGATGTTTTTTTTTATTTATTTTTTAAATTCTTACCCATTAATTTTAAAAGAAAACCTTTTATGATCGCCTATAAAAATTTCTTCTTCTTGGGACTCTTTAATGAAAATTTCTGAATTTTTTCTTTCAAAATCATTTTTATTTTTCATAAAAAGCTTCGTTAAAAAAAGAAAACTTTTTTTTTAAATTAATTTTTAGTCATTGAACTCTGTGATGCTGATGATGAGGTCATTGAGAATCTTTCTGATGCCATTGGCAATGGGAAATCCGTCGTTTCCCCCGCCGTTGTGGATGCCGCCGCGGCGCCCGGAAGGGGTTTCACCATTAAAACAGCCGTAATGTCAATGATGCTGGACACGACGGCGCCAAAGCGTTCGTCCATCTTGGAGAAGATGAAAGCCCTCAAGCGCTTCATGCAGAGCGACTATGCCCATTCGAGCTTTCGCCAATTCCTCGTCCTCACGCGCATGATGCAGACGAAAATCTTCCGGAATCGCATTGCTCTGGGCATACAGCTCTTCCATCATCTCATCTGTGGCTCCATGTTGGGGTTGATCTTCTTCAATTCCGCCAATGATGGGGAACGGATGTTTGATCATCTCAAATTTAGTATTGCCATCGTCTTCTTCCTCTCCTACACGCAAATTATCATTCCAGTTCTCAGCTGTGAGTCTTCTTTTACACTGTCGCCGAGAGAAAATGTCTCTGCCTCGGTCGCTAAATTTGCGATTATTCTTTTCTTTTTTTTGTGACCAAACAGATCCCCTGGAGGTGAAGCTGGTGAAGAAGGAATGCTTCAACCGATGGTATGGCCTCACACCGTACTACCTGGCGCTCACCTTCTCACGCATTCCCCTCCAAATCTTCTTCAACATTCTCTTCCTGTCGCTCGTCTACTGGCTCCCCGGGCTCCCAATGCAGCTCTGGCGCTTCGGGCTCTTCTCCTTTGTGGGTGTGATTATCTCACTCGTGGCTGAGGGCTTGGGACTCACGATAGGATCAACTTTTAGCATTACCGTGAGTTTGTTTTATTACTTTCAATTCTTTTTTCTAACGTTAAAAAAAAGTTAAAACTCTTAAGGCTTCGTTTTCTTTTCAATTTGTAACGTTTTAAAAGTATTTTTTACTTCATTTTTCATTTGATTTTATAACGTTGAAGGGTTTTGAGTTTTTTTTAGATGTGCATTTTAACGTTAGAAATTAATTGAATTACTTTTTAATTCATTTTTTTGACGAAATTTACAACGTTAGAAATTTTATTTCTTGGTTTAAAGTTGAACGTAACACATTAAAATTATTTTGTCTCCATTTTCGTGAAATTTTTGACTTTGCAAAGGATTTTAACGTTAGAGACATCATTGATTTTCTTTCTAAATCAATTTCTAACGTTAGAATATTTTTTACTTCAAATTCTGGGATGAATTTAGAACGTTAGAAGCTTATTTCTCCGTTTTAGGTTAATCGTAAGAACAGTTTCAATTTAGTTTAATTTTTTTTATTGAATTTCTAACGTTAAAGAGCTTGTTGAATTATTTATAACTTAAAGTTCTAACGTAAGGAATTTTAGTCTTAATTTCAAGATGAATTTCTAACGTTTGAAACTTGTTAATTTTGTTTCAGTGGTCTCAGTTTAAAAACCTGAAGTTAGAAAAATTCAACCTTCACTTTCGATTGAGTTTCTAACGTTAGATTTGTTTTGGTTTTAGTTCAATTTGAAATTTTAACGCAATTTTGTTATTAAAATTTAAAACGTTCGGAACTATCACGAATAATTTTTATTTTAAAAACGTTAAATTCTTTTGTTTAATTTTGTTAGGTTATAATTTCTTTTTTTAGAATCGTGTTATGTTGAATTTCTAACGTTAAATAGAAGTGATTTTTCTGACATGTAGCGATAATAATGATTTTCCAGGTTTTTCATCGTTTAAATGGGGGTTCTCAGCCAGAAAAACTCATGTTTTCCAGAGCTTTCATCTCCGTTTGGAGCCTTCTTCAATGGTTAAGTGATTCAGTGGTTTCCCTACGCTTAACCACTGTAGAAGGCTCCAAACGGAGCCGAAAGCTCTGGAAAACGTGAGTTTTTCTGAATGAGAACCTCCATTTAACCGACGAAAAACCCGAAAAATCATTATGAATTTCTAACGTTAGAAATTTTTTGAATAGATTTCTTTGAAGTTTTTGGTTTTGAGATCTTCTTATTTGCTTCTAGAAATGACTTTTCAACGTTAGAATTTCACTTTATGTTGAATTCTAAACGTTAGAATTTTTTCAATTTTAGGAATTTTTTAACTTTATTTTGTGTTCTAACGTCAATTTATTGACCTTATGTCAGTTTCAATTTCTAACGTAGGATTATTTTTGATTTTATACTAATAATTTTGATTTTTTAACGTTAGAAATGTGCTCAAAAAAAGGTGAAAAAAGCTTTTTAATTTAACCCATCCTCCCTTAAATACTAAATTCCACAATAAAATTAATTTGTTCAGAATTCCTAAAAAAAAGTTTTTGGATAAAACGAGCTAATCCAACACACCCTGTTGACCCTATTCACCCCTAAATTACCCGCCAAAATTCAAAATTTAAGAAAAAACTGATTTTTCTTTTGCAGAATGGCTGCGCAACAGGCCCCATGATCTTGGCCCCAATGCTGGGTCTGGCCATCTATGGGTTTGACTTTGCCGCTGAGATTCCGCTGCAAATGTACGCCCTGATGAAGCTCTCCTTCCTCCGGATTGGCGTCGTGTCCATCGTCCTCATCACGTTCGGCTATGGGCGTGAGCAACTCGACTGTGACTACATCTACTGCCACTTTGACGATCCCAAAGTCCTCCTGCGGTACCTCCGGATCGAGGAGGTGTCGCTGTGGCACGAGCTCATCTTCCTCTTTGCCCTCATGATTGTCTTTCGGGTTCTTTTGTACTTTAGCCTCCGGAAGAGGCTCAAGTAGCTCAATTTCTTCTTCCTGGAAGCCCCCTCAAAGTGATATGTAATTTAAACAATTTTTGTTGTTTTAGAGAGACCTCTTTTTTTATTTTAAGACTTTTTTTTTATACAAATTTAGGATTTTTAGTTTGGTGGCATAGAGAAGATTTTTGTAACAATAAGAAGAATAAAAAAGACAAAAAATGGGATTTATTTCTTCTGTGCAATCTTCTCCTTCCTCTTCTTTACGTGCTTCGGGACTTTTGTCTTCCTCTTCTCTGCCTTTGCATCCTTAACGGCTTTTTTCCGGGCTTTCTTGCTCTCCGGGGACTCATCTCGTGGTCTGGCGCTATTTTTGAATTTTGATTCATCATCCTCCTCATCGTAATCATCGTGATCATCGCTGAATTCCGATGAATCCGCATCCTCTGTGTCCCGTTTCAGGATATCCGGAACATTTTTAACTTCCAACGTTGCGGACAAACCTGTGATGGTTTTATAGAGCAGCTGATCCCCCTCTCCGGCTTTTGCTCTCCTAATATCACGTTCATAGTGAACAACCTCATCCAGGCGCTTCGGGATGAAGACATTCTGGAAGACTTCCTCCTGAACTTTCTCCTCATCCGGCAGATCATCGAGACTCCTGTTGGCAATCTTCTGTAGCATCTCCTCCAGGTAGTCGTGCTTATTCGCCTCTGTCACCGTGGGATCCGTGATGAAGTGGAATAGCTCCTGCACCGTCATCACAGCCACTCCGTGCTTCCGGAAGAACTTTGTCACTTCCCTGCAGTCACGTCGAAGGAATTCCAACGCATTGGGATGATCGTGCTCCACGGATTGTGACACATCAATGATCACAAGCCTTTCACGATGAACGAGGAGATTGAATTCAGACAAATCCGCATGGACAAGACGACAAATGTTGTACATATCCCACATGTGATTCACGAGATCATAGTAGAAAGTCCGGGCCTTTGACTGGCTCGGTGTGATCTGTGCCAAGCGTGGAGCCGCCTGGTACTTTGTCCCAATGAATTCCATCACCAGGACATTCTCTCGGATCTCCAGGGGTGTTGGAACCGGGAGATTTGCCTTCATCATTCGCTCCAGGTTGCGTTTTTCCTTCTCAGCCCACAGGCGAACCTGCAAAATTGAAGGGATTTCATTAATTCCTAGACTTTTCAGCATTTCCGGGAGTTTTGGAGGAAAGATTTTACGAAACATTCTTTCAATCGTGTTTCATACACTTTAAAGAATAATTTTAAATAAAACAAAGAAGGCGCCTTAGATTTTTCTCTTTTACCTTCATTTTTCTTCGATTTTCTTTGTTTTTTCATCAATTTTCTCATTTTCCCCAGCATTTTAGGAATTTTGGAGGGAAAACTCAATGAAACATTCCTCAATGTTTCATTGAATTTCATTGAAATGAAACACGGAGGAGCAGCACCATGTGGCGCCGCCTGGGAGATTTTTATTGAAACAACAAAAGTGTTTACTTTCCTGAGAAAAAAATACCACAAAATGACCTCAAAAAGACCCAAATTGTGCATTTTATGTTCCGGACCGATACTAGGATTCCTCAGTGAGGTCCTTGTGAACGATACAATGTGGTCTGTGCGTGATATGTTGCATTCCTTCTCCACAAAGCTGGTAAGCATAACCTCACTTTTGTACTCTCAAAAACATTTTCTGATCTTTCTGGCATTTTAGGATGAAAATATTCCCCCGGAAGAGATTGTTTTGTGTGAAACGTGCGCAATGGAACTTACGGGAGCCTTTGAGTTCCTTGTTAAGGTGCAAAGTGTCGAGGAGAAGCACCTGACGGATGATTCAGTTCTCATTGAATTTCATGACATTGCGGAGGAGGACAAGGAGGAAGCGCAGGTGGAGGATGAAGTGAATGTTATTTATGAGAAGATCCCATCACCAGAAATGAGGGAAAAGTCTCCCCCGGCAAAGAAACGGAAGGAGCTGGTGAAACGAGTGGAGGAAGACACGGAATTTCCTTCTAAGGTTGTCATCTACCCCCAATTTGTCGTCTGCCGGGTGGAGAGTAAGCAATTGGCGGAGGATGTGGCGTCAGGGAGGATCAGTGAGAGTTTCCTCAAACGCAGACATAACCTCAAAACACTCGACGTCACGGGAGTTGTGTTCTCCATGAGCAATCCGGGAGTGCTGGAGCAGGATGTGGTGGAAGCGGAACAAGATAAGGATGACATGTACCTCTGTAGGTACTGCCCAAAGTCCTTCAGCACTGCCCATCATCTCATGATGCACACCCGGAAGGCGCACATGTGCCAATTCTGCCTTCAGGGATTCACCAAACTCGACGATCTGCACATTCACATTGAGAATGAGCACAAGCGCTTTGAGTGCCACTTCTGCCCGCGCGAATTCACGTGCAACAACAACCTCAGGACGCACATCAAGAAGCGCCACGGGGTACCCCTGCCTGCCTATGTTTCCCTCATTACCGTGGAGAAGGAAGCTGGCACAACGGAGGAAGATCCTCCAGCGGACACAATGCAGGAAGTTCATGTAATTGAATGAAGGAATAAAGGTTTTTTTTTGCACAAACTCACCATTTTCCGGGGATTCCTCCTGGCGTATCCCTGCCTGAAGCGAAATTCATCCGCAATGTACTTGTGGCGATCCTTAAAGTCCAGAATGGACGTCTTGAAGACCTTCACGGCGACTGTGTCGTACTTGTAGGTGCTGCTGAAGGCCAGGTACACGTTGGCTTCCTTGCCCTCCTTGATATTCCCCGCAATCTTCTCCAGCTTCTCCTGCTGGAACAGCTTAAACAGCACCATTCGTGTCCTGTCGTCCAGAACTTTGTCCACAGTGGCGCGATCACTTTTATCCTTCATCCTCGTGCGTTCTGCCTCCTGACGACGATCACTGCGATCCAGGACCTTCTTTACTTCCTGACCCTCGTAGTTACCCATGTGCATGCGGGAGGAGTACTTGGACAGGACACTCTGATTGGGTTGGAAGCTACTGAGACGCGTTGGGGCTGTCTGAGAATTCATCCCTGACGACTGTTTGAGCATTCCGTGATCGTCGTAGGCGTCAAAGTTGTGCTCATCCTCCTCCAGATCACTGTAGTCATCCTCCTCACCCTCCTCCTCTGGCGGGAGATCATCTTCCGGAAGATTCTTGAAGATTTCACTCTCAATTGTCAATTCTGCCGTCAGGTTTGACACTTCCTCTTCCGCGTCACTAAATTGTCCCTCCATTGGAGAGGAATTTCACTAAAAATCTCACAAAATTCACAGGAAATTGGGGAAAATTGCGAAATCACGTTTTTCCTGAACACCGTCGACTGAATCAGCTTGCATCGAAACATTCCTGTGCACATACGATACACGCTGACTGAATTGACGATGTGCGAGTGAGAGGAACTGTTACTGTTGCTATTTCGTTTTTTGGCTTTTTACACTCTGGGAAAATTTTTTTTTCGGCAAAATTTGAATTTTCTGCGTTTTTGATGCCAAACGACGCTACGTCGCCTCCTACGCTCGAAAAACCACACCCGGATGGAAAATTCGGCGGAAAATGCGAGAAAATCGTGAAAAACAGAAAGTGTGAGCGAGAGGTAACGAGGATTTTGCAGCAATGCGTCTCACTCCCACGGAAAAATTGTCAGTGTGAGAGCGAGATGTCACAAAGTTTCGAAACTATCTTTCTCTTTTTCTCCAAAAATAAAATTAAATAATTTTGATTTTTCCCCGATTTTGATGCCTTTCGACGCCCTACATTCGCAGGGCCCCAAAAAACCACACCCGGACAGGAAAAGCGCCCGGAAAATGCGAGAAAATCGCGAAAATTTGCAACATGCAACTACGAAGAAACATACAATATAAAGGTGAAACATGCGTGCTTCACGGGTGTTTCACAAGCAAAACAGCTGATTGTCAAATGCGAGTTTTTTTGACGTCACTTTTTTTGCCCCACAACGGTGGTTTGTGTTGCTGCAGAATTTGCCAAAAAATCCCTTTTTATACAAACTTTTCGTACAAAAAAAGCTCGAGAAAACATTCCCAGGTGTGCATGAGAGGTGTTCAGTGTGAAAAATCCGGTGAAATTGTGGGGAAAAGTGGTGAAAAGTGCAAGTAAAAAGTGACGAGAGGGAGGCATTTTGTTTGTCTTTGTTGAACCACCCGCTTTGGTCAGGACGGCCGCGAAGATGTCGAAGGAGAATACAATGCAGAAGCTGAAGCAGTTCTTCAAGAGCTCCAAAACACCCGGAGGTAGGAACTGGCGCAGGCCGGGCAGCCAAATCCTTGAACTTTTTCAAGAGCTTCATGCAATTTGGGGGGTCAATGTTTCATGAAGTTTTGCAAGGGATTGAAAATTTCAGATAATTGTGTAATTTTGGAAATTTATCTTAAATTATTGTTTTTCTTTGAAATTTTGATTTTCTTGGTGTTTTTATGAAAAAGAAAACTTTTAAAGGAATTTTATGATTTATAAAATTTTTGTAATTTTTTTTTATTAAGTTTTTTACTCATTTTTCTTACAATTTTGAGGTTAAAATTGAATAACAATGGTTAGTTAGAAGGAAAATTACATTTTAAGAACCACAGTTAAGGGAAAAATTGAAGATTTTGTGAGAAAATGATTGCTTTTGTATTTTTTGAGGCTATAAAGTTCACGAGAATAATAAAAAGTGAAAATTGAAAATCAATTTCCATTCATTCCGATTCTACGTTTGATTCAAATGCAAAATCACTTTAATTCCTATGAATTCATTCAATTTATTGAGAAATAAAACCTTGAAAAGGTTAAAAAAAAAAGACTCATAAAAAGGCTTCAAGTACTAACAAAAGGAATTAAAATAAAATATGGTCTTTCCGGTCTTTCATATTTAATTAAAGACCTAAAAGATTTTCTTTAATAAAGAATTAAATTATAGCCATTTTCAATAATTAAATAAAAAAAACAAAGAATTAAAAGACATATTGAAATGCTTCTTAAGTGTCTGAAATGATTTTTTTTGTCAATGAAACATTAAAAAGAGATCAGAAGCAATAAAATTCTTGTTCAAATTTTAAATAAAAAAGGAATTCTTTTTTAAATTGCTTTTAAGTCATCTTTTTTGCCTTTTCAAGTCGTCTATTTTTATGTTTTCTAAGAAAGATGACTGGAATTCTTAATTCTAACCCTCTTATGTACTTTTCAAACCTTTTTTTCATATCTTATTCAATAAATTCCTGAAAGTAATACAATTTTACTTTTCTTTTCTACGAAAATCTCAATTTTTATAGGTTGATTCTGTCAAAAATCTGTTATTTTCTTAGAATTTGACAGTATTTGCAAGATTTTCACAGTTGATGCTCTTAAATTATTCTTTTGTCGTTCCATAAAAGAAAAATAAATCATTTTCTAATCTCAAAAGTGTCAGAAAGGTTTTTTTTAAAGAGTTCTGCTTAGAAAAATAATTTTTCTTTAATAACACGATTGAAAAAAAAAGAAAGACTGTCAAAATCCTTAAATCCTTATTCGGCGCTTACCTGACAACGTCCGAAAAACAGGAAAATTTGTATTTTTCTTGTTTTTATTTGAAAGTTTTCCTCTATAAAAATATTTAAAATTATTCAACGATGATTTTTAAAAAAAAATTTTTTTTAAGAAAATAAGAAATCAAAAATTGTAATCCGGAAGACAATCAGAAAGAATAAAAGAAATAACAAAAAACTGTCAAAATCCTATAAGATTTTTCATAGAATTGCATAAATCTTATTAACTGTCTTGTAAGACTAGAAAAAAGATTTAAAAGAAATAAATCTTAAATATGGAAAATTGTTTTTGAAGTTCTGACATTTTTCTTTTTTTTTTTTTGATCAAACTTCGACAATTTTTGTTTTTTTTTTTTTTTAATTTTTTTAAAGACATTTTTAATCATTTTTGACAAGAAATTGTTAAGAAAATAAACAAAAAATATAAATAAAAACATTATTGAAATTTTCACGAAACATTGAACAGCCTAAGATTTGAAGCCTTTGAAAGGAATGAAATTTTCAAAGGTCTAACATTTAACCTTTGGCGGGTTTGGGTGTGCGTGTAGGTGGCCTTCAGCAGCCCGTTGACTTTACGTTGACACCGGAAATTGAGCGGGAACTCCGCCCTGAGACGCCGGTTAATCAACGCTGCAAGATCCTGCGGGAATTGGGGGAGGATCTGCGAAAGGGTAAAGTGGAGGAGGGATCGCTGCAGAAGTTGTGGCATCTCACAAATGACTTGATTGTGGCGAGTCGTCCGCCGGAATTGCGTCAAACCGCTTTTACGTTCTACCGGAAGCTCATCACGACGCAATTCCCCAATCTTAATCTAATGCGCGAGAAGTTCTTCCGCGTGATACAAAATCACAGCGTTGCGGAGGACATTGGGCACAGGTTAGAGTTGCTGCGGGCCCTGACGGACGATGGGAAGGATATTTCGTTTTTTGAGGATGAAATTGGGGCCTTTATGGTGCAGTGGTGTCAGGCAATACTCGATGCGCAGCTCATGGAGACTTATTTGGAGATTTTGATTAATATAATTAAGTACAATGCGGCGTATTTGGACAAGGAGGTCACCATTGGGATTGTGCGGCAGACGTGCTTCCTCAGTTGTACGCTGGAGGATACAGCGACGGTGCTGCAGTGCCTCACGGTGCTGGAGACAATCATGAGCTATGCAATCTTTCCCATTGAGACGCTGAGCTTGTTCATTGTGGCTCTGTGCAAGACAGTCAACCGGGAAGCCTTCTGTCAGACTTCCTGGAAGATTATGCGGAATCTTCTGGGCACGGATCTCGGTTACGCGTCACTGTGCACAATGTGTGGCTACCTCAGTGATCCCTCCGTGTATGATGACGTAGCGCTCCTCTGTGGGGCAGTTGTTCACACAAATATGGGTCTGTGGGGCACCAAAGTTCCTGCCCTTCGATGCTCCCCATCAGCTGTTCTCCTCTCCTTCCTCCGCGTCTTGCGCTGTCGGCACTTTGTTGTGAGTCACGAAGTTGCTCTCAGCATTCAACGACTCATCCAACTCAAAGGGCCCGAACTCACAGAACCCACCTGGGACACACTTTGCCACATAATGGAGGCACTTGCCGACAATATGGCATTCTACGACAAAAGTGGCATCATTCACAACAACAAAGTCCGCACCACCTTCCATGAGACCCTTGATGATGTGGAGGTGAAGCTACGTCGCCATGAGATTAGTGCAAATGCCGAAATGATTTACAATCTCATCGAGAAGGTGGCCAATGATCGTCCCGAAGCATCCGTATTCAATCTCATTGAATACCGGGCAAATAAGATCTCCGCATCACGCCCTAAATGGCTACAGGCACTCAATGAATTCATGGAGCGCTTCTTCAAGCAAAGCCGCAAGACGAATATTCGCGTCAAGGCAATTGTTTCCCTCATTCAAATTATGGACATCAACAGGGCGGCGTATGAAGAGGAGATTCTCGAACGCATCGTTATGCCCTACTTTAGTAACATTCACCAAGAAGCAGATCTTGTGGTGAGTTGTCTTCTTTATTTTGTTGTTTTTTTTGTGGTTTTGTGGATGTTTTGTTGGGTTTTTGGCCATTTTTTATGTCTCTTTGTGTAGTTTTCTGATGCAATCAGTGAAATTATGGATGCTAACCGAAATTTTCTGATGCAATCAGTGAAATTTAGGATGCTAACCGATGTTTTCTGATGCTATCAGTGAAATTTTGGAAGTTAACCGAAGTTTTCTGATGCTATCAGTGAAATTTTGGATGCTAACCGAAGTTTTCTGATGCTATCAGTGAAATTTTGGATGCTAACCGAAGTTTTCAGATGCTATCAGTGAAATTTTGGATGCTATCAGTGAAATTATGGAAGCTAACCGAAGTTTTCTGATGCTATCAGTGAAATTTTGGATGCTAACCGAAGTTTTCTGATGCTATCAGTGAAATTTTGGATGCTAACCGAAGTTTTCTGATGCTATCAGTGAAATTTTGGATGCTATTACTGAAATTTTAGATTCTAACCGAAGTTTTCTAATGCTACCAGTGAAATTTTGGATGCTATCAGTGAAATTTTGAATGCTAACCGAAGTTTTCTGATGCTATCAGTGAAATTCTAGATGCTATCAGTGAAATTTTGGATGCTAACTGAAGTTTTCCGATGCCATCAGTGAAATTTTGAATGCTATCAGTGAAATTTTGGATGCTAACCGAAGTTTTCTGATGCTTTCAGTGAAATTTTGAATGTTAACCGAAGTTTTCTGATGTTATCATTATCAGTGAAATTCTGAATGCTAACCGAAGTTTTCTAATGCTATCACTGAAATTTTGGATGCTATCAGTGAAATTTTGGATGCTAACCGATGTTTTCTGATGCTAACAATGAAATTTTGGATGCTAACCGAAGTTTTTTGATGCTATCAGTGAAATTTTGGATGCTATCAGTGAAACTTTGGATGCTAACTGAAGTTTTCTGATGCTATCAGTGAAATTTTGGATGCTAACTGAAGTTTATGAATGTTCTGTGATGTTTTTGGATGTTTCCTAACGCTGTTGCTTAAAATTTAGTTCCTAACTAAAGTTCTCTGTTGCCTCCTGCCAGCTTTTGCATGTTTTTCTGTTCTAAAATCAAGTTCAAACCATAAATAAATGAAAGAATCTTCCCACAAAAATTACAAATATTTTCCTTTAATTTTTCTCTGGAAACAAAACGAAAAAAAAATCAGGTGAGAACAGCCGCTGCGAGGCTTCTCATTGAGCTAATCCTCCACTGTGACAGCAAGAGATTCCTCGAGTTGTTGGATATTGTGGAGAAGTTGCTGAATCGTCCGTTTGAGGTGCACGATCCAGTTGTGAGGCTGTGCGAGGCGGACATTCAGGATCTCATTGTTCTCGTTGAGGGTCTCATTCGGACGTTCCTCGTGAAGTTGTATCGTCTCCCATCGTTGCATACAATTCGTATTTTCTACCTTCTTGTGGGTCACCTGGAGGCGCACTACGACAAATTGCACGTGTTTGAGTCGGTGAATGTGGTGCGAATGCTCATTTTCCGTTGGATGCTCGATGCACGGTGCAATGGGACGTTCCAACTTGGCTATCCGGATGCCAATGCGAATGGGGCATTGCGATTCAGTCACTACTTGGTGATTGACGCCAAGCAACCAATGCAGATCCCAATGCTGCAGCAACAGCAGCAGCAGCAGCAGTTGGGGCAACAACAACCCGATGTTACGGTGACAAGTAGCAAGGGGGACTTTACCGCCATCTCCATACGACGTGGTTGCAAAGCCATCGTCAAGTGTCTCGATACGGAAAGAGATTGGGCGGTTGTGCAGTTAGTGCTCAAAGAACTGCCAAATATACTGCAAAATAAGGCACTAATTGTGGGCAATGATGTGGATTCACTCGCAAGGAGTCTCAACAAATTGGTGAGTTTTAAATGATTATTTTGAATTTTTTTTTATCATTTAATTCACTATTTTTCCACTTACGGAATAAATAGGAATAAAATATTGAAGTAATTTAATATTTGCCAGTCGGGTAGCTGTCACAAAAATAAGTAAAAAGGGTTTATTTTTTACCTACTGAGAAATGAAAAAATAAAATGAACCGAAGGTTTCTATTCATGGCCAGCCGGGTAACTGTAAAAAATCTCAAATTTTTTTTTGTCAGTAATTTGTCAGTAATGAAGTGTAAAAAAAATATAAGAAAAATTAATTACTTTCTCAGCTTGAAAGCTTCTAAAAATGAAATAGAAAAATTTCATTCTTGGCCAGCTGGGAATTGTAAAAAATAATTAAAAATAAAAACTTTCTAAAAAACGTAAAAAAAAACGTTTAAACGTTAAAAACGTTTACAAACGTAAAAAAATACCGATATGCTGTTAATTTATTTGCCAGCCGGGTAACTGCCAAAACCATTTTAAAATCTTTTCCAGCTGATAAGTCAAAAAAATAGTCATGAAATTACTTATTTTTGCCAGTCGGGATCTGTTAAATAATTATTAAATCTTGCCAGCCGGGTTACTGTAAAAAAATACATTTTGTGATATTTTTTACGCCAGAGCGTATAAAATGATCTAAATGTCTTTAGAAGTGTTCTTATAGCGAATATTCAATGAAATTAGAGAGAAGGGTGAGGCTTAGAAAATTGTTAGATATTAAATATATAATTCGTAAATTTTTTTTTATTAAATCTTGCCAGCTGGGTAACTGTAAAAATACCCTATATGGATATTTTTTTTACACGAGAGTGTATAAAAATGAATTAATTGCAGACGCATTTTCATAGCGAAAGATTAGTCATCAAAAGTAATTTAATTGAAATTACAGAAAATAATGAGGCGTAGAAAATTATTAAATCTTGCTAGCTGAGTAATTGTAAAATAATACCTTCTGTGATATTTTTTTTACACCAGAGTGTATAAAAATGAATTGATTGCTGCAGACGCTTTCTCATACTAAAGCATTAGTTTGAAGTAATTTATAATTAAAATTACACAGAAGAGTGAGGCGTAGAAAATTAGACTCAAAATATGTTTATTTTTCTACACACAGTTCTTTAGACCGAATCTTGAGGGGTTCGTGTCATCGGTGGGAAAGCCATCAATCTCTGAATTTCGCCTTATGATCCTTCCGGCAATTTCGGCACTCATCACGTACCATCAACATCTCGATAGTTTGACGCAAAAGAGCATAATTGAGGTGCTCAAACTCGGGCTCTTCCTACGTGATCCGCGTGTCAGTGTTCATGCGTTGATCTTGATGACTCTGGAGATTCCGGATACGTTCATAAAGTACGTTCCGGAAGTTTTGCTTGAAATTAGCAAAATTTCACACACAACGACCGTTTCTATAACCGTTTTGGAGTTTCTTTCGAGTAAGAAAAGAAGAATTTTCTTTAAAAAAAAAAAGAAGGAGATTTTGAGGATTTTTTTGTTGTTTTTGTAGCACTGAGTCGTTTGCCAAATCATCGTTTTACAAATTTTGTCCAACGACAGTACATGTGCTTCTTTGCCATTGCCCTGCCGTACACAAATCCCGATCGGTATGATCACTATGTTGTCTCATTGGCGTATCACGTGATCGCGGCGTGGTTCCTGAAGTGTCGCCTTTGCTGGCGGAATGCCTTTGTGAGTTACGTCCTCACCGGGTTGGAATCCCAAATTCAGATGTCCTGCCAGGAATTCAAGGCAAAGAAGGACATTGTGCCGGTGAATGAGGATTCGTCGAATAGGAAACGCAGCTCCAGTCTCACGGAGCAAGGGTCACGTCAGCAGAGGCGTGGGAATGTGGATATAAAGCCGCTGAATTACGGCAACAACAACGCGCTCCCGTTGGAGGCCCCCTATCAGTTTCATATGGAATTAGCGGAGACTTGTAGTGACTTTATGGCTCACTACGCGTACTCCTCGTGCTCCGTCATGCCCAAGCGGATGCCCTCGGCGGAATTCCTCCTAACGGGCGGGCAAACGGCAACATGGCTCATTGGGCATCATCTCATAACAATCACAACGAGTGCATGCAGCACAAGCCCCATACGCAATGGGTTGTGCGACAGATGCAATTTAGCGTGCAGGAATACAGCCCAATTGCGCTCAGAGGCAACGAGTGTGTCACAAGAGCTGCGTGACAGTGCAGCTGATCTGCAGACCAATAAAAGGTATACAAAAGCCAGTCTTCAGCACAGCAGGTGTGCCACAATTTCTTTTTTTTTGTGTTTTTTATTTCATGCTAAATATTAATCCTTTTGTGTCTTTTTGATCATTTTTTTCTGTGTGATTTTTAATGCGCACGATCCTGATGTTTTTAATGCACCTTGAAAGCACAATTATTCTTCAATTTTTTAAGTCGAACTTAAAATTTTAGGTCAGTTTCTAAGTCTGTTTCAAAAATTTAAGTCGGTTTTCAGTCAATTATTAAAGTCCAGATTAAAACTTTAAGGCTGTCTTGAAATTTTAGGTCGGTTTCTGAATCTGTTTTAAAATTTTAAGTCGATTTTAAGCCAGTTTTTTAAGTCAAGCCTTAAATTTCAAGTCAGTTTATTAAGTCGAACTTAAAATTTTAGGTCAGTTTCTAATTCTTTTTTTTTTTTAATTTTAAGTCGATTTTAAGCCAGTTTTTTAAGTCTATATTAAAATTTTAAGTCTATTTTTAAGTCAGTTTTTACGTCGAGCTTAAAATTTTATGTCACTTTTTTAGATCAGATTAAAAAAAAACTTTTTAGTGAATTAGCGAATTTCATTGGAAAATAAAAATTATAAGTCCGACTTAAAATTTTAAGTTCGACGTAAAAACCGATTTACTATTAATTTTCGACCTCTATTTGAAATTATTGAAAGATCGAAAAACAAGAGTTTTAAAGAATTTTTTTAGGATTGATTTTTGCGATCGCAAATTAGGATATTTAACAAAGATTGTAATGATCAGAAGGAGAAAGAAAACTCTTGGTAGAATCTTTGCGATCGCTTGTTAAAATCCTTGTAATAACTCATGCGATCACAGGTGAAAATTCCCTGAAAAAAATCATTGTGATCACAGATTGAAATTTCTTGCAAGAAACCTAAATGATCGATGATCTGAATCTTTGTAAAAAAAAATAACTGCTGCGATCGGAGGTCAAAGTTCTCATAATAATTCATACGATCGTTGATTAAATTCTAGCTGATGCGAACTTATGCGATCGTTGGCGAAAAGTCCTTGAAAAAATAGGTCTAAATCTTTGTAAAAAATCTTTAAGATCGCGGATCGTGATCATCGTAAAAACTGCTGTGATCGCAGGTCAAAATTTCTTGCAAGAAACCTCATGATTAATGATCAGAATCTTTGTAAAAACTCATGCGATCTATGGTAAAAAGTTCTTTTAAAAATCCTTACGATCAAAGGTTAAAAATTGCTTCAAAGAATCGCAGAGATCGAAGAAACTAAATGATCGCTGTTCTGAATCTTTGTAAAAATCTTTGCGATCGCAGGATGAAATTTGTTTTTAAATAAATATTTGCGATCTCTATCACGGAAATCTTTACGAAGACAACAAAAAATCCGTATAAAGAACTTCAGAAATTGCTGGTTAAAATTCTTTTAAGAATCCTTACGATCAAAGGTTAAAAACCCTGTTAAAATCCTTGCGTTCATTGAATTTTATTGAAAGAAACTTAAAAATCACAAGGCTTACATATTTCCTTGCAAAATCTCATGAAATTAAAGATTTAAATTCTTGTAAAAACTTTTGCGATCGCTGCCAAAAGTTCTTACAAGAATCTTCATGACTGCAGACAAAATTCTATTTTAAATAATCCCAACGAATTTTGGCTTAAGTCTTTGCAAGAAATTACGTGATCTTCATAACGAAATGTTTTTGGCCAACTCTTAGCCAAACGATTCTTAAAAGAATCTTTTTACAAATTCAAGTAATTCTTATTAGAATATTCTCATAATTTTTTAGTCAAAAATCTTTGAAAAAGTCCTTGAAATTTGATGCAGAATTCCTTCAAGAATTAATCAAAATTTTGAATTAAAGAATTCTTGGAAATAATCTTGGTAAAGATCTTGCGATCTTGGGCAAAAACTTTGCCAAAAAAAATCCTAATATCAAAGGCAAATTCCTTACAAAAATCTATGCGATCTCAGAATAAATTTTGTATAATCTTAGATCTCAAACTGTTGCAAAATATTTGCACGATCTTTGGTTCAAGGCTTTGTAAAAATTCACACAATTTTCGTGACTTTTTCTATAAAACTCTTGCGATTTTTTTAAGATAATTTATTGGGATCTTAAAAGATTTTTTTGCGATCTTTTCAACAATATTTTTGCGATCTTGTTAATAAACATTTTGTGATCTTTTAAACAATTTTTTGCGATCTTCTTCACAGAATTTCTTGGAGTTTTCTAATCAAAATTCTTGAGATCATAAGAGATTTTCGGGGAAATCATCTTATAGGATGGAACCCGTAACAAAATAAAAAAAAGAGATTTTATTGCGATCTCCTTAAGAGAATTCCTGCGATCTTCTTAAGAGAATTCCTGCGATCTCCTTAAAAAAAAACTTCCTGCTATTTTTTTTGAAGAGAATCTCTTATTTTTTGCGATCTCTTTAGGAAAATTTCTTGAAATTCCTGGGAGAATTTTTTGAAAATAATCTATGTGATCTCACGTTAAGAAATCTTCTGAATATTAACCCTTTAAAATCCACCCCTTGCTTGCCATTTAACAAAACCTCCAGCTCGAGAATTTTAACATTTTGCATCCGCCCCTCTTCTTTGTCTTTCTAACAAATAAACTCCCAAAATTCCCCTAAACTCAAAAAGCAATCTAATGGTGGATTCTTTAATTTTCTTTTCTTGCCACCCTTCCACCCTTGATCGATCCACAGTGCCCAAGAGTCTGAGAGCTGTGACTTTACATCGTCAACATCCTCATCATCCGCTGCAACGCCCTTCTCGGCACAACAACCGCAAAAATTCTTCCGTCAGAGCTCCTCCGATGGGCGCTACAGCAGCTACTCAGGAAGCTTGGAGGCACTCTCACGGCGTGGCAGTAATCCCGATACGGAGTCCTCAGATGGCCCCGCGGGATCGTCTTCGTTGAATAAACTCGAAAATCCCATTTCTATCTCATCGTCGGGCATTTCAATTCCGCAGCTGTCAACGCCACAGTCGAGCGTTGATCGGCCACGACAGACGTGCGCCTGCCTCTGCACGGGGTGGGCAGAAGTTTGCGTGAGACGCCCCACGGGATGTACAACGTGGGTAATGAGGATTCAGAATCAAATTGGAGCTGATTCCTATGCCAATGAGTTGCCCCTTCATGATCTCACGTGCCTGTTTATGCCGTCCATTGGGGGTGGCGTTATGGGGAATGATTTTATGCAAAGTAGCACCACGTCATCGCCGCAAATTCATCCGGATGGTGTTGCAGCAGCAGCAGCAGCAGCACCGGAACGGGTGCAACATCCAAAAATGGCAGAAATTGGGAAGCGTCGAATGGATGAGCAGGAAACACTTCAATCGCAACAATCCCTACCGCAGGATGAGAAGGCAGTGCAACAGAGCAGTTTGACGGCAACAACGGGTCCCATTGATATTCCCAAGCAATTGCAGAAGGTCAATGAATCCGGGAGTTTCAGTGATCACGATCCCGATGCCGATGATGTGGCTTTCCAGGTTAGTTTTCTTTTTATTTATTTTTTAACTTTTGTGGACTTTATAAAAAAAAATCTGGAGCTGGACATCAAGGTTTAGGAACTAAATTCTAAGTTTCTGAATCAAAATTTACAATTTCTGAACAAGAATTTTATTGTTCTCTGCAAGAATTGAAACTTTGTTTAATTTTTCGGATCAAATCTTTCTGGGCCAAAAATTGAAGTATTTGGGTCTGAATTTTCATTTGATTTTTAATGAAAATTTGAGTTTAAAATTTTTTTTTAGAATTTCAAAGGAATTTTGAATTTTTATGAAATATCTGAAAAAAAATCTAGAGCTGGACTTCGAATTTCTGAACCTGACTTTTAAGTATCTAAATCTGATTTTTTAAATTTAATTTTACGTAAGACTTGAGATCTAGAAGATTTTTTTAAGATCTTGAATGATATTTCAATTTTGGAGAACTTCTTCTTTTGCAATTTGAATTCTAGAGCTGGACTTCGAATTTATGGATCATGAATCTCAAGCTTCTGAATAAAAATTTAAATTTTCTTATCAATAATTAAGACTTTTTTCTTTGATCAAGAAATATAACTTTTCTTGATTTGAAAAGGATTTAATAAAATTCTGATTGATCAAATCATGAAATTTCTGAAACGGAACATCAAAGTTCCGGCCCTGAATTTCACGTTTTTTTTTTAATCAGGAAAACTTCCAATTTTACGAAAATTAAACAAAGTCTTTCAACGCTGAAAAGTAATCCTCAAATGTCTCTCAAATGCAGGACAATGATTCACGATCCCGCAATCCGGTGCGAAGGGTTAATTCAAGCCCCGAAATGAGTTCAAATTGGCGCAATCCCTTTTTGGGTGGGCAAAAGAATGCCGCGAATAGTGGTGTAAATTCTTCAGCTTCTGCTGCTGCTGCAGTCGCTGCTGCACAGAGCAACAACGACAAAGGAGATCATGAAGATCATGATGCGCCAACGCAGCAACAGCAGACAAGTGTTGAGAGTAGTCAGCAGAAGAAGAAGAGTGCCTATGGGAAGGATATGCGTGTGAGTTGTGAAGCAATCCCAGAAGAGATGGCTGGTTCAACGCCACCAAGTGTGGTGGGTTCAGTGACAACACAAGAGGGGGGAAGTCTAATGATTGAAGTTACACGTGCGAAGAATGCAACACTCACTCCGGGCCATCTCACGTCGACTGGTTCCCTTCCGGAAGCAGCTCCGGGCACGACAACACTTCCTGCGGAGGCAGCAGCTTCATCTGGTGCGGCAACACCACGGAAGCAACATTCAGCCGATGAGGCGCTTCAGCCGAAAATTGATCCGGGCACAATGAACCTGAAGTTGCCAATTGATGGGCAAAAGGTCACGGCAAAGCCACCACAGTCACCGGCACCGCTGTCACCGAGACTCCTGGCACGGAATGCAGCCAATAAGATTGCCGGAACGTCCATGGGTCCGTTTGGATCTACCGGCGGCGGTGGTGGGGGGTATTTTGGTGACCCAACAGCTGGGGATCTGCCACGCGGTAGATCCAAGACCATTTCCGTCGCTCGGGAGCACTACACGCGTGATGCATTCAAACATACTCTCAGAGGTGGTACGACAACAGCCACGACATCTTCACTACCACGACGCGATGTACCCACGTCCGTCAATCGATCGGGAATTAATCCCAGCTTTGTACTTCTTCAGTTCTACTACACAGGTAAGTCTGTTTGTTTTTCAAAATGATTTTTGTTTCATTTAAATACTTAGAACAATGTTATTCTGTGAGCTGAAATGAATATTCCGTTTAAAAATATTTATTCTGTAAGCAGAAATTGATATTCTGTTCAAAAATATTTATTCTGTCTGAAGAAATGAATGTTTTGTTCGAAAAATATTTTTTTTGTCAGAAGAAATGAATATTCCGTTTAAAAATATTTATTCTGTAAGCAGAAATGGATATTCTGTTCAAAAATATTTATTCTGTCTGAAGAAATGAATGTTTTGTTCGAAAAATATTTTTTTTGTCAGAAGCAATGAATATTCCTTTTAAAAAATATTTATTCTGTAAGCAGAGAAATATTCAATTTAAGAATATTTATTCTGTCAGCAGAAATGAAAATTCTGTTCGAAAAGTATTTTTTTCTGTCAGAAGAAATGAATATTCCCTTTAAAAAATATTTATTCTATCAGCTGAAAAGAATATTCAGTTTAAACTTTTTTGGCAGCAAAAATCAAAATATTCGTTAAAAAATACCTATTCTGTTCACAAAATACTTATTTTGTCTAAAAAATTATTATTCTGTCAGCAGAAATAAATACTCAAATTAAAAAATATTTATTCTGTCAGCAGAAATAAATGATTCGTTCAAAAATATTTATTCTGTGAGCAGAAAAAGAATTCCGTTTAAATATACTTATTTTATAAACAGAAGTTAATATTCCGTTTAAAAAATATTTATTCTGTCAACTGTATCTACTGTCAAAATTGTTTCGTTTTCAAACTATTTTTATTCCATCAAAAACTCTTTATTCTACAAGGAAATAATACTTGTTTTAAAGAAGGAAAATATTGATTCTATCAGCAAATATTTTCAGGTGTCAAAATAAAAAAAAATATTCATTTAAAAAAATTCAGAAGGAATTATTTAATTTAGAAATGTATTTTACTCAAAACAATTTTTATTTATTCTGTAAGCAAAAAGGTATTCTGTCAGCAAATTATTCTTTTTCTTTCATTGGAGAGTTTAATTTTTCAATTTTTTTTTTGTTTTAATTTCAATGTTATTATTCCGGCAGCAATTAATTAGTTGGTATACCACAATTTAATTAAATATTTTTGGTCAGTAAAATTAATTATTCTGTCAGCAATTTGTACCAAATTATTGATTCTGTTTAACGTCTAGCAAATTCAAAGAAATTAAAGTCAAATAAATGCAAAAAAATTTGCAGGACAACTGCAGCTGAATGTGACTGAGAAGCCCCTTTTGGTAGATGCTGCAAATGCAAAGGCAATCACGCTGCTTGATTTAATTCCCCCCTTTGAGACGCATAAAATTGGGGTGCTGTACGTGGGTGGGGGACAGTGCAACAATGAGACTGAAATCCTGAAGAATCGTTTTGGCTCCTTCCGCTATGCTGAATTCTTGCGGAATTTGGGCACTCTTGTTTCGATAAAGGATGCCAAAGAGCACAATTTGTACATTGATCTGGACATGGCGGACGGGCAGTTCACGTACATCTGGCAGGATGACATTGTTCAGGTGGTCTACCACGTGGCCACGCTCATGCCGAACAAGGAGCAAGATCCGAATTGTACGGAGAAGAAGAAGCACATTGGCAATGATTTCGTCTCAATTGTCTACAATGAGAGTGGCGAAGAGTACAACCTCAATACCATCAAGTGCCAATATAACTACGCCAGTGTCATCGTTGAGCCACTTGAGCTCAACAGTTGTCGCGTCTACGTGCGTGCGAAGGATGACGTGAAGGACTACGTGGCGTACAGTGAGCCGAAAATTGTCAGTGACACCAGTGCGCCACTTCTTGCACGGCAGCTGGCTCTTCATGCCAATGTAAGTCTCTTTTTCTTATTATTTTTATTATTCTGTATATGTTTGGTGAAAAATTGAGAGAAAATTGAGTGGAAATTGAGAGAAATTTGAGTGGGAATTGAGGGAAAATGGAGTGGAAATTGAGAGAAAATTGAGTAGAAATTGAGAGGAAATTGAGAGAAAATAGAGTGGAAATTGAGAGAAAATTGAGTAATGATTAGGAAAAGATTGAGACAAAAATTGATTATAAAATAATGAAAATTTGAGGGGAAATTGAGGGAAAATAAAAAAAATTATAAGGTAGTGAGAATTTGAGGAAAGATTTATGAAAAATTAAGGCACAATTGGTGAACAATTGGCAAAGAATTGAGAGAGAAAATTGAGGGGAATTTGACGGAAAATTGAATAAAAATAAATAGTGGGGACTTCTGGAAAGATTTGTGAAAAATAAAAGGACAATTGGTGAAAAACTCGCAGAGAATTGATGAAAAATTAAGAAATTGATGGAAATTAAAAAGAGGAAAAATTTGATAATATTTATAGAGGAATTAAAGAAAGATTTTTGAAAAATTATGAGACATTTGGTGAAACATTTGTTGGTAAATTGAGAGGAAATTGAGGAAAAATGGAGTTAAAATTAGGGAAAAATTGAGATAAGAATTTGTGATAAAATAATGAAAATTTGAGTGGAAATTGGGAATAAATTGGGGAAAAATTGAGAGGAACTTTATAGTTATTGAGAAAAAAAATTTGGGGTAAATTAAAAAAATGAATAGTGATAAATTGAGGAAAAACTGAGGAACAATTGGTGAAAAATTGGCAAAGAATTGAGGGAAAATTGAGTGAATTAATGAATAATTCAGTAAAATTTCAAGAATATTTCAGATAAAATTGAGAAGAGTTTTTCAATGAAATTGGTGAAAAATTGAAGGAAATATTACTGAAAAATTGAGGATCTGTCAAATAATTGAAAAAAAAAAAACTGAAAAATTGAGAAAAAATTGAGGCAAAAAATGAGAAAAATTTTGATAAAGTAGTTAGTAAAGAATTGAGAAAAAATTGGCAAGAAATTGAGGGATAATTGGTGAAAAATTGACCAGGAGTTAAGGAACCTTAGAATGAAGAATTGAAAGAAAATGAAGGAAAAATTAGTGAAAGATTGAGAGGATATAAAATTTAAAAAAAAATTGAGAAGTTGACGAAAAATTAGTGAAAAATTGACTAAATCAGAAAATAACTTTAAAATCATTTTTTTAAGAGAAACTAACAGAAGAATTTTCATTTCTTTCAAACAGTTGGCATCCCTTGTGTCAAAGAGCTTGAAGAATAAAGGACAAGGCCCCTACGCATCCAATTGGCTCGAGAGATTGCGAAAGATCAAGCGCCTCAGGGCTAAGGTAAGTTTTATTTTATTTAATTTCTTTGAATTCTTTATTTTTACGTGAAGAATTTATTAATTCATGAGCCCTTTCTCATTGTTTTCTTCCAAAATGGTTTGAAAATTTCATAAAATAAATTCAAAATTTCCAAGGGTTTTCTACTGAAAATTTCAGAAATTTTATTGCCTTTTATTTTTCTTGTGAATCTGAATTTATAATTTCAAATTTTAATTTACAAAAATTCGAATTTTTCAAGGAATCAATTAAAAAAAAATGAATAATTCGTTCTTTTCAGCTGTTAAATGAATCAAAATCAAAATCAACGTCAAATGAAGGCTCAGGTGGGAGTCAATCAGGTGGCTCAATGGACCAAGATGGTGCATCATCGAAGAAGTCCCATTTGGATGATTTCACAATGTACTCGCTCTAAATTTATTTCCGCACCACGCTGCCCCCATAAATTCCCCTCACACAACAACAACAACTTGTCCCCACATCTATCTTGTTTAGCCGACATTGCTTTAGATTGTTGATTTGCGATTTTTAATTTGATAAAGTGGTGGCCGCGGAAGGAAAAAAATGCTTTGTGTGTTGATTATAATGTAGAAGAAGGAGAACATTTATTATTATTGCTAATTTGATGTAATTGGTCTGCAATGGACAAAATAATGTGGAGGAAGCAACAAATGAAAGATAGAAAAAGCAAAATAAATGAATGAAGAAAAAAAATTATTTGTGTTTGAAATTGCATCGTTTTGTGGCAGTTTATTCCATTGGAGGGGATTATAGGAAAGGGGGGTTGATGAGTAATTTTCTTTTAAAGGTTCTGTAGCTTTTACAGCAGATGATTTGATGATGAATGAGATGAGGAAGGAGAAGACTCTTGACAGAGAGGTAAAATTCTTTAAAATTATTGAAACTTTGAGCTTCAAAAATTAAAAAAAAAAGATGGGGCTTTGAGGACTTCTTGAGTCTCTCAAAATTGATTTAACACTTGAAGGACAAAACTGGTATTCGCTGCCAATTTTATAGCGTTATAGAATCTAATTTATTGTGATGAATTCTAAAGAATTCTAATCAAAAGAAAATCTATAATATCTTTTCTTTTTGAGAGAAAACTGAGGACAAAGTTTGAGGTTAGAACTTGACGTAAAAATTCACAAAAAACGACGAATTATGACTCAAAGTTGATTAACCCTTTAACGTCCAACGTGAAACATAAAAACATTGAAACATGCGCTCTTTTATCGCGATTTTTATTCTATGAATTTTTTTAGAGGACTTTTTTCACTCAGAACGTCTTCTTTGACCCTTTGTGCGTGAATTTGATGCATTTGTAACATGGAAAAACAATTACATTAATAAATAATTGAAAAAATAAAATGTTTCACGTTTGGGTAAGCGTATGTGTTCACGCCGCATGACAAATATCGGCGCACGACTCCCAAACTTTTTTGCTATAAAAAAGTTTGGGATGACGTGGCGGAATGAGAGGGAATAAAGGAGTTTCAAAATTGTTGTGAAAGAATAAAAACGTTGTTTGTGCAAATTTACATTTAATTTTACATTTTATACAGTCCGCTGCTAAAATTGCTTAAGTATTTCCTTGCCACACGTGTGCCATTGATTGTAGAAGTGGCAAATATTCAATCAAAGTGCTCAATACGTGAAAATTCGTGCTTATTGTGGCGCAGTGAAATTCCCCACGAGGCCGGAAGAAAAAAATTTTTTTTGGGCCTCCAATCCGGAGCATTCATTACTAACGCTGAGTATATCTGCAGGTGGGATATTTGCTGCCGGACAAAGAGACGACGCTTACTCCCTTAAAGCTGTGGGACCATTACTAACGCTGAGTATATCTGCAGGTGCGTAATATTTTTCACCCAACAGTATGACCCAAAAAACCTTAAAGGGTTAAAATGCAGAAATTGTTGTAGAGAATATTAAAAAATGTTGTATTCGAACCTAAAAAATGCAATCAAAAGTGCAAAAAATTCCTGATCTAATAGAAATTCTTTTGTGTCTTTTACAAACACTTGAATGACTTTTTTGCCCCATTCTCCCATAATAAAGACCGGAAATTATTTGTTTCTTCAAAGGAACTCAATTTGATTTTTTTTTACAAATACTCCGAATATTTCTTTCAAAATTCCGAATATCTGTACATTTTTTAATTTCAAATAATTTCCGTTAAAGTTAACTGACGCTAATGTTGGTCTACCAAGGTGCTACCTCTCCATTCTGTCCGCATTTGTCAGTTTTGCAGTTAAATTGAGAATTAAAAGAAAAGAAGAATAAATTTTCAGAGTTAATAAATTTTATTTAAAATCAGTAAAAGACTCTTTAAAAAAATTCACAAAAATTCAACGAGGAGGAGGAAGCATCTCTAGCGGATGGTCTTCATGCGCTTCCAGCACTGGGCTACACCGGGGTAATCGCAGTACTTCTTGGAATCATTCCAGTGTGTACCTGAGGGGCAATTCTGCGGAATGGGGCGCCCATTGAGGCACTTGAAGAACTTTGTGCAGTCGTGGGCGTCTGCCAGGTGTGTGGGGAATTGGGGATCCTCATGTGGGGGGCACCAACCCATTGGATGCTGCACAGGTGGTTGCTGATGATGCGGTGGCTGCTGTGCTGGAGGTTGTTGCTGTTCAACATCAAAAAAATACGAAAATAACGATTTTTTTGTAAAAAGAAAATGATTTTTTTGCAACGAAGGAAAAATAGGACTTACAGGATAATTGGGCGGAGGAGTGCAGTGAACAGCTTGTTGCCAGTTGCATGACATGGTGTTGGTGTCAAAGAGCAACCCATGGTCACAGTCATGGCGCACAGGACGCCCGTATTCGCAGCGGAAGTAACTGCGGCAATTGCTAACGGGATCCGGGAAGTACTGCCAATCCTTCCCTTCGCAATTTGGCAGAATCTGCCAATCCTGTGCCGCTGCCAAAGCCACAAAACTCAAACTAAGAATCAACCACTTCATGATTGCAACACTTGGGGGGTATGGAGAAGGTTCACTTCTTGCACGAAAAAAAGGCACTTTGAAGTGAATCTTCACCTACACGGAGCTTTTATAACATCATGTGGGTGTTGCTGGTGGTTTGTTGCCTCTTTGGGAGGAGCAGCAGCAACAACATGATTTTTTTGTAGTTTTTTTTGCGCGATAAGATAGCAAAGATTGCGTGTGTTGGAAGTATTTTCCTAATCAATTTTTAGCAAAAAATTACCTCCGAAGAAGTTTTATTTTCAAGGAAGAAATTGGAGGGTTTTTTACAGCTTTTATTAATTTATTCCTCCTTAAAAATTCCTTCAAGAATTTACTTTTAACCCTTTTGCGTCCATTGAAACATCCATTAATAAAAACGTGAAACATTTTTGTTTGCTTTTCGATATTTAAAAGAATTTAATTATTTTTCCAAATTGAAAATAACGTTAAGTTCACGTAGAAAAGGCCAAACAAATGATTAAAAACCGCACTCGGAGAATAAATATCGCATTAAAAAGATCGAATGTTTCAATGATTCATGTCGACGCGAAAGGGTTAAAAAAACGTTTTTAACCCAGGAGGACCTTACTGGAAAAAGTGGCCAATTCAACTTTTTTCAAGTGTCACAGAATTAAAATCTATTATACTTAACATTTCGTGATAAATTCTACATCTCTAGGTAGGGGAGGTTAATTACTTCAATTTCGTTGAAAGAAAACTTGGAAAAACATTTTCTTTTGAGAGAAAATCAAGATCAAAGTTTTGAGGTTAGAAACCTCAAAACTATCTTATGGGTGTTTGTCTGAATAAAAATCTTCGGATCTGCGGATTATTTGCCAAAGATTCGGATGATTCTCCAAAAATATCGAAAGAAAAATTAAAAAAAAATTCAATTTTTCCTATAGATTGGGGGTGATCTCAAAATTCATTTCTTTTCGCTCTAAAACCAACAGAAGAGCCAGAAAACACGAAAAACTGGTTTTGGTCAAAAGTACTAAATTTGAGGGAAACATCAAGGGGTAAGTTGAACCAAGATCGTTTGCGATCAAAAACCAACTTCATTCATCCAAAAGCCGATGTAATGCATCTTAAAGCCAATGTCATGCTTCCAAAAATGAATGTCATGCATCCAAAAACTAATGTCATAACTGCAAAATAACTCATCAAGCTTACATTTGCACAGGCCTACACTTATACACAACGCTCGCTCACCTTCTCTTCTGTACTCAATTAGTCTTCGCAACACTCTGTGGGAACCTATATAAGGCTTGTTACTTTTTTACATCTTTATCATATACTTCGTCTTCGCAACACTCTGTGGGAACCTATATAAGGCTTGTTACTTTTTTACATCTTTATCATATACTTCGTCTTCGCAACACTCTGTGGGAACCTATATAAGGTTTGTTACTTTTTTACATCTTTATCATATACTTCGTCTTGGCAACACTTTGTGAGAACCTATATAAGTTTTTATTACTTTTTTACATCTTTATCATATACTTCGTCTTCGCAACACTCTGTGGGAACCTATATAAGGCTTGTTACTTTTTTACATCTTTATCATATACTTCGTCCTGGCAACACTTTGTGAGAACCTATATAAGGTTTGTTACTTTTTTACATCTTTATCATATACTTCGTCTTCGCAACACTCTGTGGGAACCTATATAAAGTTTGTTACTTTTTTACATCTTTATCATATACTTCGTCTTGGCAACACTTTGTGAGAACCTATATAAGGTTTGTTACTTTTTTACATCTTTATCATATACTTCGTCTTCGCAACACTCTGTGGGAACCTATATAAGGCTTGTTACTTTTTTACATCTTTATCATATACTTCGTCTTGGCAACACTTTGTGAGAACCTATATAAGGTTTGTTACTTTTTTACATCTTTATCATATACTTCGTCTTGGCAACACTCTGTGGGAACCTATATAAGGCTTGTTACTTTTTTACATCTTTATCATATACTTCGTCTTCGCAACACTCTGTGGGAACCTATATAAGGCTTGTTACTTTTTTACATCTTTATCATATACTTCGTCTTCGCAACACTCTGTGGGAACCTATATAAGGCTTGTTACTTTTTTACATCTTTATCATATACTTCGTCTTCGCAACACTCTGTGGGAACCTATATAAGGTTTGTTACTTTTTTACATCTTTATCATATACTTCGTCTTGGCAACACTTTGTGAGAACCTATATAAAGTTTGTTACTTTTTTACATCTTTATCATATACTTCGTCTTCGCAACACTTTGTGAGAACCTATATAAGGTTTGTTACTTTTTTACATCTTTATCATATACTTCGTCTTCGCAACACTTTGTGAGAACCTATATAAGGTTTGTTACTTTTTTACATCTTTATCATATACTTCGTCTTACAACAGTCTGTGGGAACCTGTATCGAGGGGTGTTTATCAATATGAAAATCTTTGAATCTTCGTATTATTCGCCAAAGATTGGACTTATTCGCTAAGATTCGCCAAAAATATCGAAATATTCGCCAGATGAACACCCTTATTTTGAATACATATTTTTTCATTCCGGAAATAAAATTTAAATTCTTTCTAATTTCTCTCTGGAAGGACATAATTTGATTCAATATAAACTAAACTCCATCATAATCCAAGAAATAAAATAAAATAAAAATTTCAAAATTCGAATCAAATCAATTTTATTCTCTTTTCCCTCATTTTGATGCTTCGTCGAAGAGTCCAACGACGGCTCCGGGAACGCAAACGCCATTCGGATCACAACGCCGCGACATGTAGTCAAAGCGTGTTCCGGGTGAGCACCAAATGTGCCACAGATCACCCTCAATGCAGAGGTAGAAGCGTCTGCAGTCGTGATTATCTGGCCAGGCCACAATGACGCCTGGGACGCATGTTGGGGCAGCCGTTGGGGGTGTATGTGGGGGTGCCATTGTTGTTTGGTACAATGGGGGCCAATCTGGGATGTTGTGGGGTCTCAACTAATAAAAACAGAGAAGACATTTTAATATAAATTCATCGGGAGAAATTTGAATTTGAACACAGACGCCATTTTGTTCTCACTCACCCTGCACGTTGATTGTGCTTCAAGGACGCACCGACGCTCCTCCTGAGACCAATGCATCCCAAAGGCACAGGAGAAGTCATGAATTTGCCCATTGACACAGCGATAGTACCGATTGCACGCCTCTGGATGCTGAATGTAGTCATCTGACGTTGCATTGTTGCACGTTGGTGTTTCAGCAGCCAAAATGGCCGCCAAAATAGTCACAAAGATCACACTTCCTGTTAGCATTTGATGCGTTTGTGTGGCAAACTGGTGGCCATGATGCGGAAACGCTTAAATTTTGACGCAAACTCTATTAGACGAGGGCGTGGGGGGAACATCATTTGCCCATTTTCATCGTATCTCCGGCACTACTGATAAGATGACAATGTCCTGATTGTCTTCTACTTATTAGGAAGTATTTGTGACGCATTTCGGAAGTACTTTGAACCATTCACATTGAGACATAAAAGCGACAATTTCGCGAGAATTGTGTTTTGGCTTTTGAAGATGGAATTTTTTGATAATGGCCGCGATTGTGGCGTGTCTATCTTTTCAATCCAACGATGTTTTCTTTGTTTGGCTTTTTTTCTATCAAATTTTTTCAATAAACATCGCAAATGAGTTGAATTGTTTGAATTGGAAAGAAACTTCTCAAGAATTATTTTTTTTTTTTCAGTTTAGGGAGTTTAGGAAATAAAATTAGCAAAATTAAATGATTGATTGAGTAAAAAGGGATCGCCCAGCGTGGGGCTCGAACCCACGACCCTGAGATTAAGAGTCTCATGCTCTACCGACTGAGCTAGCCGGGCTTGTGTTTCAAACAATCACAATTAATACAAATAGAGCCCAAAATTGGCTATAAAATGCACAATTCGTATCAATTTAATGACTTTGTTGACTTCTACGGTCGCTGGAACGAATTATCTCACCGAAGAAAAGAAAACTGAAGAGAGAGAAGTAAAGAAAAATACTCCAGACTTTCTATCGCGAAGTTCGTGAAGTGAAAAGGTCATAACTTAATCGCTTTAATTATTTTAATTACTTTTTTGTTAATTGAATGATTATTTTTTTGGAGGAAGAAAAAATCTTTATCTTTATGTTGCTTTATTCAACTCAACACCTTTAACGGTTTACAATTTGAATGGATTTCGCGCTACAAGTTTCTCGTGGGTTTGAGTCTTTGCTTGACTGTGGATGGAAAGTTAAGTGCTTGAAAATATTTTCTAATGAAAAATATTAAGAAAATGTAAAGAAATAAATTTAAATATATTTTTTATTAATATTAATTAATTTCTTCAATAAGAAAATTCTGCAAAGGCTACGGTTCTGTTGATGGCAGGAGGATGAAATTTTAGTATGTTGTAGGGGCTATTAATTTCTAAGAAAAATGTATTTTTTTATTTTTAAATTTTATTTTATTTGTTTTTACTTAACCTTTCAGTAAAAACAATTTTTTAAGATTATAATGATTTTTAAAAGTTAGAAATGAATCAAAATTCACGCAATAGAGGCCAAATAAGACGTTCTGATTGAGAAACGTCCTCTAAAAGCATCAATATTTTACGTTGACGCGAAGAAGTTAATTATTAAACTTTTTTTTTAACTAATTTAATGATAATTTGATGAATAAGACTTACTGTATCATAACTATAATTGGTTAATCAGTTAGTCTTAATCTAAATATAATTCTAACAAAAATAAAATTTAATGCTTTTGAAAGAAAAAAATTTGTCATTATTTTAGCCAAGACACATTTGGTGCTATAAAGAATAACTTTTTGATCTTTTTTTCTTAAATTTTCATTTATAATTTGTAAAAAAAACTAACTGTTTGAAATTGCTACGAAATTCTTAGACACACATTTTGGATATAAAATCAAAAATAAATAAAAGAAAAACTTATCAAAATTTTGAAAGTTTTGAGGTTAGACACCTTAACTCTCCAAAGGATGTTCTCATAAAAATTTACGTAAACTTAACGTATTTCCAATCTAACTTCTACTCAAATTCTCATCAAAGGAGTGGGTGGAGAAGGATCTTCTCATTGCTAAATTAATTTAAAGATATTTATGAAAAAAAATGAAAATATTCCCAAAAATTCTCCAAAAAAAAACAGAAGGCAAAAAGAAATTAAATTGACTTTTAAAAGATAAAAAAAATAAAGATTTAATTTGCATATCTCTTCGATTGCCTTTTAAATGGGGTTTTCTGCTCAAATAAAATGTTGGGATATTGAATATAATATCAATTTTGGAACACACCAAAGCGAAAAGATCACAAAAATTTTGAATTTCAGCAACTTTCCATTGTCTGGATGTTTTTTTTGCTTCTACAATCGACATGCAAATTGAACATAACTCTACATAAAACATAGAAAATTCGTGAGATGGAATTTAGATGAGAAAAATATTCGCGTCAAGCTAAATGGAATTATTTTCTGCACTGTGATTTGTGAGCTTTTTTTTCCTGCCTTGTGTATTACCATTTTTTACTATTTGCACAAAGTGTATGGACTGTTGAATATTTATTTATTTATTTAACAAAAAAAAAACTTTACGTTCTTTTTCGTAAATTTTCCTCTCAGAAATTTCGCAGCAAAATTCAGCAGAAAAAATAGAAAATATTTTGCAGAATAAAATCTATGCGATGGAGGAATTTTTCTTCAAAAGAATCTTTTGCGAAATATTTTCATGGCGGAATTAACGTTGTTGTTGGTGGGAAAACTGCATGAAAAAGGCCAGTGTTGATGGAATTTATTTGTGCACAAAAAGCTCCTTCCACGAGCAACGCAATGTAGTGGGGAGGGAGGTCTTTTTTTTTCTTATAATAAAACTCCTTTCATGTGAGAGGAAGTTGCTTTTGCAACATGCCAGGAGGTATGTAGCAGTCGCGACGACGATGGAAAGAGGCAAAGAATGGAGCTTTTTTTCAATGGAAAATTTTGCAAGTAAAAATACCTCCATCAACTTCCTCGCGTGCTTCAAGCCATGATTTTTCCTTTTTCTTCCCTCACTTTTTGAATTTTTTTTCTTCAGTTCCTTCACTTATTTTGTTGGACACCCATAAACAATTCGATTCAATTGATTTTCCTTTCATAGAACATTTCATCATCAATTAAGCTCACCTATTGTCACCAAAAACATAAAATTTTCTTGTTTGCACCTTCAAACAATGCTGTTGTGTGTGAAAATGTTGCATTCTTCAATGGCTCGTACCTGCGCAAAGGTACAGCTTTGTAAATTCATCAGTCAAATGATTTTTTTTACATACAAATAAATCTTTTTTTTATGGTTAGATATTTTTTAACCCTTTCGTGTCTATCATGAAACATTGCAATATTAATTGTTTCATAAGGATTAAATCGTTTGGTCAAAAAATCAAAAAACTGGTTTATGTTCAGGAGAATGTTTCGTTTTGGTCAGGAGAATGCTAATTTTGGGTAGAAAAATGTTTTAATTTTAAGAAGAATGTTACATTTTGTCAGAAAAGTCTTCCATATCGATCAAGATAATTAGTAATTGATCAGTAAAACGGGTATATGATCAGAAGAATAATACTTTATGGTCAGAAAAAAACAAGCAATTGATCAGGAAAAATTACTTTAGTCATGAAAATATAAATGTACTGGTAAGCTGACCAAGCTTACGAGAGCTGTGTTTCTTTCAGTGTACCAATTTTGTGAGAGCAAACTAGAACGCAAATTCATTTAAATACGCGCAAAGTCGGGAAAAGTTGAAAAGTCATCCCGCAAGAAATCTTTAAAACGCCATATCTCGGGAACGGATCCATAGATTTTCGAGTATGAGCTATCGTTGGAAAGGTCTTAACCTCAACTATAATATATTAAAATATGAAGTAAATCGATAATGGCATTTTCGAAATATTCGAGTTCGAAATTTTCGAAAATTTTGATTTTGACTTTAGCGCCTCTCGCGGTCATTTCTCGAACTTGCAATGTTCTAGACATTTGTAGGGCTTCACGAAACCTTTCAATTGCACTTGAGTTGATCAAAATCGGACTTGTAGAACCCGAGATATGACATGACAACTTTGGAAGGCTATATCTCGAGAACGGCGACATAGATTTTCTTCATTTTTGGCATGGAGCTAGATAATATAGTCAGCTATAACATATCAAAAAATGAAGCAAATCGATAATGGCGTTTTCGAGATATTCATCGAAAACTCATCGAAAATTTTGTTTTTGATTTTTGGCCCCCTAGCGGTCACTTTTGAAACTTCGGATGTTCTGGAGAGTTGTAGGGTTTGTTGAGATCTTTCATTTGACCCCGGGTTGATCAAAATCGGTCAAGCCGTTTTCGAGTTATGATCGATTTTCGATGAAAAATTGTGGCGGCCATATTGACTAAACGGCTTGACCGATTTTCGAAAATGAGGTATCGTTGGAAAGCTCTTGATGACCCCTACAACATACCAAAATTTCAGATTTTTAGCTATTACAGGGGCTGAGATATAGCGAAAACAAAATTTTGAGGTTATTCAAAATGGCGGACGGGGGGGTGGGGGGGTGGATTTGACCTCATAATCGGATGTCTTCCGGTCGATATTTAAACTTTGCCGTTTACCGCAAGTCTCTATCTATTACCGTTCTCTTGCAATTTTGCGTTGAACTCCGGACGGACGGCCGGACGGCCGGACGGACGGCCGGACGGACGGCCGGACGGCCGGAAAAAAAATTTTTTGGCGCATACGTTTTTTGAAATGTGGGGACCCTAATTCGTGCTCATCCCAAGTTTGAGCCCGATCTGACGACTTTCGATTTTGCTCGGTACACAAAAGCTGTGTCTGAAAGAAACACAGCTAAAATTATCATGATAATATTTTATGGAGAAATGATCATACTAATTTTAGGAAAATCTTAAAACGAATTTTCTAAGAAAAGTTCTTCCTTACATTTTAAAAAGATTTTCTACTAAAAATAGTTTTTTTTTTGCATTTAATGGCTTTTCTGTTGGTTTTAAACAAATTCTGACTGCATTTAGGAGTCATCCAATGCCCACAGGTGCATCAGTGAGCCATATTCTATTGATAAACATTAAAATATTCCTCTTTATTTCTCCTGATCAAAAGCAGATTTTTTTTTACCAAAAACCTAATTTTCTGATCAAAAGATGGGAACCGTTTCATATAATGTTATTTATTCCTAATTAATGAATTTATAGAACATTTCCAATACGAAAATGTAGTCTTTCATTTAATATTTCAATGTAAAGTGCTAAATAAATGAAGAAAAATTAATTTTAACCCTTTGGAGGATACAATTTTCTATCCTCTTAACCTTAATTTTATCTCAAAAAGAAAACGTTTTTCTTTTTTAAATTTTTATTCCATTAACTTGAAGTAATTGGTCTCCTCTACACAAATAAATTTCATTTTGAGCCGATTAAAAGAATCAAATAGATCACTATGGCCTGAAAAATCCTCCAAGGGTTAAAGAAATCTTGTTAAATTAAAAAATTTCAAATTGAACCAGAAATGATTTCTCAATCAAAACGTGAAAATTCCAAATAGTTTATCTCCTTTTCTGTAGGTCTTATTATTTCTTTGCCATCATGACGTTGTCTTTCATTTTGCCATATTGTTGTTGTATGAATGTTGCACAATATCTCTTCACGGGGGAATTGACAATGCGATAAAATTGCTTCCATTCTGATTCATTTCATATGAATTTCTCCATTTTGCTCCGTGGAATTGAATGGAAGCACAAACTGCGGGCTGAAAGAAAATGCGAAAATATTAGCTTTAAATGTCTAATTCATTGCAACTCGGAAGGGAATCAAACAACAACATGAAAAATCTCCTTCTCTTCATATAATATTTAATATCAAATCTCTGTCAAATGTTCCGGAGGGGGGACAGCATAAATAGCATAGGGCAGAAGTAGAATAGAGGAATGAAAATTTATTCATATTAAAATACAAAAAATAAATAAAATAATTGAAATCGTGAAGAATCACAAATAAAGCATTTTGAATAAGATTGAGAACTCACCGCGCGATGTGTGCTCTTTTAAGAGACTTCTTTTACCTTTCTTTTGGGTTCAAACGAAGATCATCGTTTCACAAACACACGAAACCCACGAAATGCAATGCCAAATGCCCGCGCGATTTGCCACATTGTTCGTCGTTGCATTTTCTTCTTTGTAGCAGCAGCAGCAGCAGCGAGTAAGAGAAAATGCAAATGTGAGATTATTGATGTCTCAATTAATCATGCGATTAGGCAGTGCTCTGTGTGGCGTTTTACCTTCCTGGTTCGACTCCAACTCAATTGTATATATGTTACAACATTATGAGAAGCATTTCACCTCACCTGGGCGCTGCCTTTTCTTTGCCTCCCTTTTCCTCGCTTTTTTCCACGGTCTTCCTTCTCGCATTTGGGTCATTTCTTCTCATCAAGTCTGTCTTTTATTTTAAGATTACCACATTAAGTCCTTTGCTCCTCATTAACTTATAAATGTATTCAATTTTTAGTTTTTTGAGCAGATTTGTCAAAACTTTTTAAGGGAATATAATGTGCAGTGTCGGGATAAATAATAGGACTACTTTTATTATTTTAAAAGTAATCCTTGACTTCCATCGCCAATATCTCAGGCTGTGGGTGATCGTTTTTAGATAATGGCATAGATTCTGAAAGCCACATTCATCCCCTTTCCAACGGTAATAAATTTTTGAAAATCGGTTCATCCCTTGATTTTTTATTAAAGATTGAAACGAAAGTAGTGCTTTTGGTAATGGATTTACTTGATTGGCTGTCAAAAATCAGCCTTTGAACTGATTTTGATCAGCCTGCCATCTTTGGACAGATGAAGAGTGCAGCTTGAAGATTTTTTTTTTAAATTATCAAAATCGGACACCCAGAAAAAAAAACTTAATGTGGATTTTTTTGAGTGATTCTATTTCAATAAATTAAGGATGAAGAATGCTTATAAGTATAACTTATATAAAAACACTTAACAATTTAATTTATATTATTTTTTAATTTTTTTTGTTTTCGAAAGTTTTAGCTTATTAGCCCTAGAACCTCCGGCAATTTAATTTAAATATTCTCCTAGACTGACGAGTTGTTTCATGTGACACGAATAAAAGTAAATAGACTCCTTTGAAATATTGTTATAATTTGAATTTATTTATTCAATTAATATGATATTTAAGGTAGTAATTTCTGCAATTAGCCAGTAAAAAAAACTACAAAAAAGAGCAGCAAATTAATTAATAAAAAATAATTTTAAAATTAACTATTTACATTCATTTTTTTCTCTCTGTGCTAAAATATCAGGGAGAATAACAACATTTTAATTGATGAATTAATTTTTCCCATTCTTCAGAAAATTCTCCACCATTATGCTAATAATGAAATACCTGTGAGCCTGTGACAGAGAAAAAAAAAACACCGAAAATATGAATTAATGAAGAATAATAAGTTGAAAAAATATTCCTTTTTTCCCAGCTAAATGGAAATTATTCGATAATTTGCATTTTGATTTATCCTCTTCATTTTGGAAATTCTTTTAGGAAAAACAATGAAAATTATTCTCCCATGAAGCAATTCTTTTTAATATTAATTTGTTCAATTAAATTTAAATTAAAATTTGCCATATGGATCATCCACGCTGAGGAATGCTACGAAGTGCTTTTAATGGCACAGAAAAAAGGAAGAGAAAATTCAAACAATGCATTTTCGTGCAATTCCCCGTGCAAATGTGGAGGAAAATGTTAGTAAGAGAAGATTGAATTGCAATTCTTTGCGGAGCTTCCACCTTCAACATCAATTTACCACCCATTGAGCTTTACCGGAATAACAATAGAGAGAGACTGGTATGGAGTAGAAGGAAGGTAAACCCCACACGGAGGAGGAGGAAGAGGAGGCGGTAAGTCAAGAAGAAAAATCGCCATTTAACGATCCCAAAAAGTTATTTAAAGAAAAGTTATAAAATACCCACACACGATGGAATTTTTTCACACAAAACTCCTTGTTTGCTTTACTTGGTTTATAGAAGATTTCTCTTTTTATTTTGATTTCATTTTTGTTCTTTCTCCATACATTGCCGCGTGCCGTCTCACCCACGATAGGTTGATGGGAAAAAGAAGGTAAATCACATCACAAAAGAGGTGAATTACAAAGCCACAAGGAAGGTTTTTCCATCCACTTCGCTATATATGAGCAAAATGTGAGACAACCCAAAATGAAATCACGTACCAACGCTCGAGGGGAGCTCCTCCACAGAGACTTTCTCATTGTCTCTCGGGCTGCCCAATGCCGGGAAAATTTATAAATCCGTCGTTCTCTCAGTCATGGGAAAATGCAGCACTTAACCCCCCTTAAGCACTAAATCGCCGCAGTTATTGGTGAAAACAGTGAACATAGCACAACAATTTTTTCCTTATCCGTTGTCCGCAACAACGCTCTTTTGTAATTAAATGACTCACAATAAGATCAATTGAAAGAAAAGAAAATCAAGCTATGAGGTGAAAGAAACTTTGCAGAATGCTTTGAAAATTGAAGAAGTTTATTCATTTTTAGCCACTCATGACATGATTTTAATTATTTTTAAGAAAATTATAAAACACGATCCAATATTCAAAAAATAAATTTAATTTTTCTTCAGGGAAAGCGTTTCATTAGGAAGAATTTTCCAATAAAAGAAAATAAGACACTCCCATTGTATCTCAACTTGCTCTATGATGCATGAAGCAAATGCTGCAATGCTCGTATAAAGATATATGATATTTTGAGCTTTATTAAACCTTCTAAGGAGCTTTTATTGCCCCGCTCTCCCCTATTAAAATTTTTTTTTCTAAGAAAAAAATGAAAAAAGGCCATGATGGTGGAAAAAAATTGACTTACTTTTAAGCCTGTAGCTACAAAATCCGCACTTCCACACTCCTTCATAGACTTCCGCAAACGCATATTTTTTTAATACATCCATTTTGGTACACTTTTCCACTTTTTTCGCAACTTTTTTCGCAAATTTTCTCTTAACACCTTCCTCTCGCATAAGAAGCCACAGAAAGACTAATCGATCAAATTTGGGTTGATCTTCAGTAGAAAAAAAGATTCCAATTTCGCCACTTGAGGGCGCTGCTGAAATTTTTTTTAATTCAAAAATTAACCCTAACTTGACCGAATGATAATTTTTGCCAATTTGAGAAAAAGAAAATGTAAGCTCAATTCGCAAAAAAGCAAATTATCCATTCTTCTACTGAAATTCAAGAGTTCTATCATCAGAACTTGAAATTATTTTTCCAATTTGAGGAAAAGAAAATGTTGTACAGTTTTTTTGCGAATTATCCGTTCTTCTACTAAAAAAATATCTCAAGAGTTCTATCATGAGAACTTGAAATTATTTTTGCCAATTTGAAGGAAAAAAAATAGAAAACGAGGTAAATTGTCGCTTCGCTCCAATTTACCTCTCCCCGCTTCGCGGATATTTGTTGTGCTTCGCGCAAATTTTTTATAGAGAAAATAATTGAGATAAAAAAAGTCCAATAGAAAATGTCTTCGTTGGTAACAATCGCCTGGTATCAGGAGGCTCTGTACCAAATTTCATCGCGATCGGAGCAACGGTGTAGAAATGCATACCTGAACAGATACCATATTTTTGAGAGACCTTTCTTTATTATATAGATTAAAATAATAAAAATACAATTTCATACGTTATATCATGAATTACAAAAAATCAGGAAGTTATATTTCTATAATCAATATATAGTCGAGCTCTCAACTGCAAATTTTGTAGTTGAAAATTTTTCACCACGAAAAGAAACACTAATACTATAATTGTAGTTGACCAATGTACTAAATTTATCTTTAGGAAAAAATCCACGCGCAAATATTATAGAAGACATGTTTTTGTATATTTCATAAACAACAAAAATATTGTTAGAAGTAACACTGTTTTATTAAACTCTGTCAAAAGCTAAAATTCAAGAAGGTAAAAGATTACATAATTAATAGTTTTTTGCACAGTCTTCATCAGAACATGAAAGTCCTGTAGTCAAGCCATCGCATGCACCATCGTCACATAGCGTCGTATGAATATTATATTTAAAGTACAACTTTTGCTTAAGTTTTTTTGCCACTCCTCGTGACTCATGGTGCCACGCACTTCGCTTGTATACACAGAAAATAAAAGTTCGTCGAAAGTTCGTAGAAGGTTCGTTATTTACCCATTGGCCTTATGGGAAAATCAACCTCCAGTTCGTAAAATGGGGTCTCACTCCTTTTTCGTAAAAAGGTTCGTAGTTTTGAACTCCAAATTCGTCAAACTCGCTTTTGAACTCCAAATTCGTAGTTTTTCACCTCCATGTTCGTGAAGGTTCGTAAATTCCTTTAATAAGCAATTTGCCATCTTTGGCTATTCCGGGAATGAATGTTAAAGATTTTTACCGCCTTTCTGGCCATTTCTGTTCATCTGGGTATTTGATACCATCACTGAACTTCCATATCTTCCTGATCCCCCTGACCAATACTGGATTTTATGCATTCCTTACTCAAAAGTTAGGGTTTTTTGCCGGATTTGTGGTCACTCCTCCTTGATAATGATGGAGTGACCTCCGGAATGACAATTTCATTCCCGGATTGTCCCAGAATTATCAATCTTGAACAAATAGGGGATGCTGGTGCAAAATTGTGACTTTTTTGTTGGATTTGTGGTCACTCTTCCTTAGTAATGATGGAGTGACCTCAGGATTAGGGATCTCATCCCCGGATTGTCACATCCTGGACAATCCTGGGATGCTGGTGCAAAAATTTGGGTTTTTCGCCGAATTTGTGGTCACTTCTCATTAGTAATGATGAAGTGACCTCCGGATTGGGAATCTCATCCCAGAATTCCCACATCCTGGACAATTAGGGAATGCTGGTGCAAAATAGTCGATTTTTCGCAGAATTTGTGGTTACTTCTCTTTAGTAATGATGGAGTGACCTCCGGATTAGGGATCTCATCCCCGGATTGTCACATCCTGGACAATCCTGGGATGCTGGTGCAAAAATTTCGGTTTTTCGCCGAATTTGTGGTCACTTCTGATTAGTAATGATGGAGTGACCTCCGGATTGGGAATCTCATCCCAAAATTGTCACATCCTGGACAAATAGGGGATGCTGGTGACAATTCTGGGATGAGATTCCCAATCCGGAGGTCACTCCATCATTACTAAAGAGAAGTGACCACAAAACTGACGAAAAACCGACCATTTTGCACCAGCATCCCCTACATGTCCAGGATGTGACAATTCTGGGATGAGATCCCCACTCCGGAGGTCACTCCATCATTACTAAGGAAGAGTGACCACAAATCCAACAAAAAAGTCACAATTTTGCACCAGAATCCCCTATTTGTTCAAGATTGATAATTCTGGGATAATCCGGGAATGAAATTGTCATTCCGGAGGTCACTCCATCATTATCAAGGAGGAGTGACCACAAGTCCGGCAAAAAACCCTAACTTTTGAGTAAGGAATGCATAAAATCCAGTATTGGTCAGGGGGATCAGGAAGATATGGAAGTTCAGTGATGGTATCAAATACCCAGATGAACAGAAATAGCCAGAAAGGCGGTAAAAATCTTTAACATTCATTCCCGGAATAGCCAAAGATGGCAAATTGCTTATTAAAGGAATTTACGAACCTTCACGAACATGGAGGTGAAAAACTACGAATTTGGAGTTCAAAAGCGAGTTTGACGAATTTGGAGTTCAAAACTACGAACCTTTTTACGAAAAAGGAGTGAGACCCCATTTTACGAACTGGAGGTTGATTTTCCCATAAGGCCAATGGGTAAATAACGAACCTTCTACGAACTTTCGACGAACTTTTATTTTCTGTATACATAAAGACGTTTCAATTTAGTACAATTTTCTGCAATATTGATGAGAATTTTTTCGTTGGTAATAACACTCCCACTAATATTCAACTCACACAAATTGTAACAATTATTCACAATTACTGTTAAAACAGGAGTAATGTCACAATCTAAATTTTTCAAATTTATATTAATCAATTGTGTTTGATTTTCAAAAAAGGATTTAAGTGCTGTTACCGAGACATTTTTGTTCTCTGAGAAATCAATGTAAGTAAAGCTTTTGTTCCTACTAAGCGAATTAAGAAATGAATCATTTAGTAGTCCACATAGGGACAACTCTACAAGATTTTCGCAGTTCAAAATTGGAACAAGTGTATGTGTTATAATTTTTGGACATTTTCCTTGAATGTGAAAAGATTTCAACTGGGGGTTATTAGTCAATAGCTGATGAAGAATTGTGCCCGTAATCCAATTACATTCTCCAATATTAACATGGTACACATGATGGCATTTTGTTAAAAGCAATTCCAATGGTCCATTAATAATTTTTTCGTAATATAAACTCCGAAAAATATTTCCTGATGTTCGTCTGCATGTTGCTTTACATCCCTTGCACGAGATTTCTACACCAGGTATATCCAAAATTTTCACTGTGTGAAAATAACGTAAGCTGGACAAGATTTCGTCTGCAATTAATAAGCATTGACGAGAGCAGCTTCTCAAATTGATTAGGTCCTTCCAATTAAGATAAATTCCGATATTATCCACGAGAATATCGTAAAGAGGAAGCTCATATATAGGTGTAGAACCGCTTTGACAATCATTCATTGTTCTTCCGATTGTGGACATTAATTCTGCAACAAATATTAACAAATCGTTTCAATTATCACTACATTTGTTTCTTCATAAATTTAATCTTTTGTATTGCATATGTAACTTTAATGTTATTTAGACTTATAAGAAAATATTTTTACATTATTAAGAGAAATCCCATTAGAAATTCTCCAAAAAAGCTTTTAAAGTTAATAAATTTTTTGTATTTCAAAATTTCATATTTCTCTCTTAAATTTTAAATTAAAACATTTAAATTTATTTAAAGAATTTATATGCGTTTGAAAATTCTTACAATTTTGTAACGTTTTATATATTCTTTTACAAAAACAGAAGTCTTTAGAAGACTTTCTAACGACTAGCAATTTTGCAATAATTTTCCAAATCTTCAATGTTGAGCATTCTGTCATAATTTTCTAACGTTTCTTCTTAAAAAAAAATTCCTTTTCATATTTTAACGAGGCGAGCAGCCGAAGGAGCAACATCCAAGAGCACCAAGAACAGCAGAAGAAGTGGAGAATCGAGCACTTACTCAAGAATAACCAAAACGAAGGAGTGAGCATTTGCCAAAATCCTGACAAAATACCAGCCCGAAAAGAACTACAAGTAGTGGCCAAGGATCAACTAGTAGCCGAGATTGACAAAATCCCAACAAAGAAAGAGAAATATCCAGATCAACAGCAGAAATTAAACAAAACAAATAATGTAAAGTAAATAACTTTTTTAATTCATAAGTTGCGTTCAATAATTCTTGTCTTGTCGAAATAAACTTAAAAAAAAGCAAAATACAACTGCAGTTTTTTTTAAGAACTCAGAAAAGAGAAAGTAAAATAATGTCTTACATAAGGTAAAGAAAAATTAAAAAAAAAAAGGAAAACACAATTGAACAGTTTTTTTAAGAATTCAAAAATGAGCATAAATGATGTAAATAAGGTGAGTAAAAATTTAAAAAAAAAAAGGCAAAACACAACTAAATTGTGTTTTTTTTTAAGAATTCAAAAAAAAAAGAGAGCAAAGAACTACTTAGTATATGTTCTGCCGAAGCAAGAACAATGCTGTACTTAAATTTAAGGTAATTCAATATTAATATTAATATTAAGAATTTCAAATGAATATTGGACGTGGCCAATTCGATTGCGCCCTCTTGAATGGTAGCGGTTAGAAGGGCGCTGTGTTGTGCGAGGTTCCTGTGTACGGCGCATGTTTCGTTGCATCGGTCGACGGCGTTCTTCGAAATTGCGCCGTTCTGGAACGCTTAATTAATCGCGACGAATAATTGGTCGCTCAGGCGTGCGGCGACGCACATCGCGTCCTCCCGTTCTGTGGCGTTCAGAACGATTACGTTCGCTCTCCCGCCATCCCAGCCTATGGCGTCCGTGCCGGTGATCGGATATCGGTGATCGTGCCGGTGATACGTGATGTACGCTCTCCCGCCTTTCCGGCATATTGCGTACTAGAGAATCGCGTCTTCTCAGTCTGTAGCGCAAATCGCGGTGTCCTCCACCAGTGTAACTATCATTAAATTCATCCCTTCGGGGCATCTTTGACAATTCAGTTGTCAGCAAATAGGGGTAACTGGGGTAAAATGGTGAATCGGAAGAAAATTAAAATTAATATCTCAAAATTTTATATTAATCTAAAGATAAGATCTTATTTGTTTTTAAATAAAAGCCTCAAAATACACGATATCTTTCAAAACAAAATGAGTTAAGATTATTTTACTTGGAATCTGAATTACACGTCAAATGTTTCTTTCAAAATCTTTTTTAAAAAAATTATGCCAAATTTTTTTTGTGCCAGAAAATAAAAAATAATAATTTAGAGACTTTTATTGTAAATTGAATAATTTCCTTAGATATTTTTAGGAAAATATTTCCATGAATAACTAACTCAAATCTAGAAAAAAAAGTGGCGTGAGCACCTTGTTTGAGCCACGATGTGTTTTTATTTCCCAAAGAAAGGCCATAAAGTGTAATCAAAACCATTAAAATTTCAATATAGGCGACACAGGAAATTGAGAAAAAAAATATAAGCTAGTCCATAGGTGATGAAAGAATGTCAAATTAATCAAAAAAATAAACTTTTTATGGCATTCTCAATGGGAATTTTTGGGAGAAAAAATGAAAATTCCTTTATTAATTTCTCATCACAAAGTATCTATGACAGTTTTTTTTTTCTTTTTTTTATGTTCTCATCTCATGAATTGGAAGAAAATTTATATTATTGAGACAATGGGCGAGAGAAAGAAATATTTATGATCGTTAAAAAACGAACTTTTACTGCCCAATCGGGCACTTTGAGTTATTTTTGTAGCGCCAAGCAGATTATCACAATCATCAATATCTATCTGGCCATCAGTTTATGCTTTTTTGGTGAATTAATGTGCCATCCTAGTGAGGAAAACTATCACACACACAGAATTACCTATCAAAAGCCATTAGAATTTTAAATATCTTCGCGCGCACGCACGCAAAAAAAGCGAGAGAGTCACATCTTTTGGAATCGATATCGCATTTTACGACGATTCTTCGTCAATCATCATGGCGAAACGGTTCAAATGATAATAACCACCACACAACAAAAAAAAGTTAAAAAGAAAAGCTGTGAGAAATGTCTTTTTTACAGCCACGACTGCTGTTGATGGAAGAAATAGAATTCCATCAATAAATTTTGCAAAAGGAATTTTTTCACAAAGAAATAAACCAACGAAGAAATAAATAAATTATTTTTTCTTCCTCTCCCGTCAAGAAAAATTTACTTTTTGTGAGATAAATTAATTTTTCAAGACATACAAAAATATATTCATATTCAATCTCATCGAATTCGATCTCCTTTCTCCCTCCTTTGAGAAAAAAGAAAATATCAATTACAGATGGATGATTGTGCCCAAAAATAGCACCAAAGATGGAGAAGAAAAAAAAAGAATTCTCTGCATGACATATTTGATTGTCTGTGGCGAATTTAATCTCGCACTCCCTTTTTTTCTTGCCTCTCTTTTGCTTTTGTTGGTATTACCTCAAATATCATTAACACACCACGTGCCAACAACACTTGAATGCAGAGAATTTGTAGGTAAGAAGAAAATAAACAAACAAAAAAAGCAAAGAAACTTTCTCAAAAACTATTCAAGTACAATAAGAAAAATCAACGATAAGGTCTCTCTCTGTGTGCTTGTCAATAAGACAAGAAAGTCTATGATGTGAAATTGAAAAATGTCGAGCGATTGATCATAAGAGTTATTCCTCTTTGACTTTTTTTTTCATCATGGTGCAGAGTTGCTCAAAGGAATGCGATGATTTTTAAATATAGATTGCTAAAGCATTGAACATGTGAAGAAATAGATTTTTTTCATTTATTCTCTTGATTTTTTTTTAATCCAAGACACACACCTAATATTTAGATAACTGCTAATTTTTAAGTTTAAGGTCCATCTAAAAAACTTTTGCTCAAATTCTTCTTTAATTTAAAAGGAATCAACCCTTTTAATTCAAAAGAATTTATAAAAAAAAGAATTATTCAACAAATCATAAAGAAATATAGAAAATCTTGGTTTGTGTCTTGGGGAAAAAAAATCGAAAATATCTCTGCTAATTCAAATTGATCCCCAACAATGAGGAAATGTCTCGAAATGTGTAATAAAAATTACAAATTGGCTGCCAATGTGGCTATAAAACTAATCTTTTAACCTTAAACTAAATCACATGAAATATTTTATTAATATTTGTTTTCCTCCATTAAGGCAAATTTGATAGCAATTTTTGATTAAAAATAAATTGTTTTCATGCCCCTGCTTTCATGTTCATGTCTCGTAAAAGTGACCCACGGAGGCCAAGAGCAGAACTCCACATTGGCTATGTAGCTAATCTGCAATCTCTAATCTTGGTGGCACCTTAACTCTATTGTTGTTTGCATTATATTGGTCTCTGTGTGTACAAAAGGTAAGTGCAAAAGACAGTTTGATTTGCCTTTTGGGCAATTTGACCACATCGCGCGAGATCTCTCCGCGTCAATTCTCGATCCACATGATCTGCTGGGGTCTATTTTGGACGTTTAACCACCACCAGCAACCACATGCTGCATGATCCAAAATGAATGGACAGCAGCAGCAGCTAAAGAAAAGATAAATAATGGACTTAATTTCATTCTATTGCAACCACTAATTCTCCACCATGTATGTATGTTATGTTGAGCATAGAGCCCACCACATACTTCCCCCCTTCCCACCCATGCATTTGCGTGGTGTTGTGACTTTATTGGAATGACCACGCGGACCATTTCTCATATTTTATTAGTAAAACTCTTTTCAGCGATCACACTCAATTGCATGCACAAATGGCTCTAAAAACCATAAAACTGCCACTTTATTATTTATTAGCCATGATTGGTGTTGCTCATACTTCTCTCTCTTTCCCGCACTGTGTGTAGTTTTAATGCGCGGTGTGTATACATCGGGACAAAATGTTAACACTATGATCGACTTTACCCCCCTTGAATCATTTTGCCCCTCATTTTAATATAAATTCCCCATCCCTCTGCCTCCCTAGCACGAGAGTTTCTCTCTCCAATTAACAATGTTTTCGGGATTTTATTGGAGGTATATAGAGAAAATACACCCAAACATGAAAAGAAACCGCAAAATATTTAACATAATTCCCTGCTCTACTCACATTTTGAAATATTGATTAATTTCCTTTTGGAATTTTGTTATTTTCACATTTTTATCGTTTATTATGTATATATGGTACAAGAACTTAATGAAATGTTAGCTTTATTTAAATTTAAATTAATTGCAAAAGTCTGTTGAAGAGGAAGATTTGAAGGGAAATATCAAACTAACGCCATCTAGCGTGTAATGTTTTTCAGTGAATTGGTCAAAAATTATTGTTTTTTAACCAAGACTTTTTTTTATTTTAAGAATTTGAGCAGAGAACAGCTTTTTAGCTATAGACAACAATTCTAATATGTATTTCTGATAGAAATTGAGTTCAAAAATTATATAAAAGAAGAATTTAAAACTAAGAAATTCAATGATTTTAATTTCAAAAGATAGAAAATCTCATAATTAAACATCAAAAAACAAGTTTAAGTTAATTCTTTGATTAAATTAAGTCTATTTTAAATGTTTTTGAACACCTTGCTCGGTACACCGTGTATTTCCCCCCAAATCTCATCGTACGAGCTAGAAAATCTTGAGAAATTAGTATTTATTTTCTTCTTGTCGCTAAGAGACAAAAAATAAGAATAATATAGCGATGACAGCGATTAAAGATGAGCATTTAATTGTTATGAATTTATAGATGGAGGCCCCAATATAAGTTTGTTGAGGATGGCGCGCATTTCTTCTACACGCTGAATCACATCAGAGCAGACACGTGTACTTGACCTACGATGGAGTGTCGTGTCATTAGTGATTTTTTCCATTTAGTTAATATCTATAATTTATGGGTCTCGCATGGAATTTTTGACCCAAAATATCATTTTGGTCGTTAAAACTCAATAATTTGCTTTTATTAATTTTTTTTTTATATCTCTTACATTTCTTTGGACTCATCTTCCAGATGGGGCGCCCCCCTTCGCTCACCTTGTTCACCTAATGAGGGTTTAAAGTCTGTAATTATTCCGTTGTGTTGGGTGTATTATATATATTTTGTGTGATTCATGTGCTTTTGATTGCTGCTAATCAGAAAGAAATTGAACACTTTTTTCTTCATTTTTTTTGCGTCCTCTTATTCTTAGAGAGATGAGAATTCGTCAGGTGAGGGAGATTGCTAAACAAATTTTTCTGAACATTTAATTTTTCCAAGTAAAATGTTAAGTAAAGTTCGTAAAAGCTCTCGTGCTTTTTAACTTTCAATTAATCATAATTTATCTTTGTAGAATTTATGTCAACGCCGATAAACCGGAGCTTTTGTTGGAAAACTTCAACAGCAGTATTATTGCAAAATTCAGTCAAAACAATTTATTAAACCCCTTCAAGTCACTAATTGAGCCTCAATCGGGCACAATTCTTGTAATTTGAACCATTCAGTCAGAATATTTATTTCTTATCAAAATATCGTAAAACGCAAAATATAGCCAGACATCAAGATTAATTAAAATTTTCGAAAAGAATTTTAATGACTTTTGAGAGACCTAATTCTCACACAAGTCATAAAAATTGAAAACTATACATGAATTTAACTCTAATTTTATTTCTAAAGCATCAAATTAGCGCCATCTAGTACGAAAATTCATTTTAAAATTGCGGTGTTAGCATTTTAGCCATTAATTTAATTCTTATTCTTATTGGGTTTCTATAGAGAATCTAAAAATAAGGTTGCGAATAGAATTAAAATATCTGACTAATTTACTTACATATTATTTCACACTAGATGGCGTTAGTTGGATGCTCAATAAATCACAATCAAAGACTTTTTTTTATCTTTCATCAAATAAAGTTTCTATCGGACGGCGTCGGTCTCATTAAAATTCAAGGGTTTGCTTCTTTTGAATGAGATTTTCTCAATTAAACATTGTAATTGATTTCTTTCAATTTAAGAGACTATAAAAAATCAAGCTCTAGTCCGATTTTGATCATTTTACAAGATTTTGAAAGAATATGAATGAAGATTTCTACAATAAAAATTATCATGTTGAAAAGGTTATCAGAAAGAAAGATATTTTATCTTAATAGAAAACTTTTTTTTTAAATCTCTTTAACTATTTTTTTTACAAGACGATGAATTTTTTTAAGTTCAATAATTGTCTAATATAAATTGGATGACTTTTTGTTATCCTTTCCTTAAAAATTTTCTCTCGTGGCATTTATACATAATTTCCTTTTTCTTTTCTCTTTGTATTTGAATGAAATTTCAATAAATCAAAAATGTTCTTCCTCAGCACAAATCTCTTCTCCCGGCATTTCTTCAACCTCTTTGCATTCAGGGCAGAAGTATTTTGCTACGGCATGCACCACAGTGCTAGTTCAGATGAATAATTACATCTGCAATTTTGCCATTTAATGTATTATTTACATACAAATGAATGGCAGTCATTTGAGGGGAGATTATTTGCAAGGAAAAGCAGCAACTTCTTTTGCCACTCTTGTTACTCCTCTCTGTTACGCTAAATGTTCCTTTATATTTTACAACAAATTGCCCAACTCACATTTCCACACCACCATTCCTCACCAACAATCTCTTCTCAGTAACAACCTTTTCACGGTCACCCAGCGAAGAGTCTTCCAAAGGGTCAAGCCGCAAGACAAGCTCTGTGTGACGGTGAGATAGATAAATAATGCACCCAGTTTGAATTGAAGGGGAGTCTCAACGGCAAATTTATAGAAGAGATGTGGACGAGTAAAAATTTAATATAAAGTAGTAATTGTGCAATTAAATTATAATTATAGTTTATGCGACCCGAAGATAAATTATACTCAAAAGGGAAGTTCAAAGAAAAAAAATTTGCAGAGATAACCATAAATTACCATTAATAATTTTTCTCTCTCGCTCTTCAACCCAATTTCCTCTCTTCTACTATTTTCTTCTTAATTTTCTGATATTTTTTTTTACCTCAATATGCCCCTTCTTTTGTTAGCTGCTGCTGCTGGTGCTGTCCTATTGCCCAACCCCCCGTGAAATTCATAGCCACAGTGAGCGCCATCATCCACGGAAATGACCGTGTCTTGTGCAAAAGAAAATCAGCAGACAATAAAATTGAAATAACCCACATTTTTCGCAACAGTTGCAAACAATCGCATTAATTGTTGTACCCATGGGCATGTTTTATCAACTTCTTCAGCTTCTTCATGCCCATTTGCTGGAGATTTCTCTTTTTTTTTCTTACATTGCTTGGGGAATTTTTGTGAATTTTACGACAAGTGAAAAAGACATTTATATATAGAAGAGAGAAAAAACAATTTGAGCATTATATATGTATCTTCCGGTGCGTTAATTTGTGTGTGAAATTCTCTTTTTTTGGGAATCATGTTTTATGACCACAATTTTCGCTTTCTTGATTTTTTTGGGTGTCTTGGAATCTGGAGATTTGGCCTTCTGGCTGTAAGAATTGAAGGAATTCTTTAAATTATGTTAGATTCTAATTTTTAAGGTAAAAAATTAAAAATATTTAAAGAAGATAGCTATGAGATTACTTAATTTTTTTCTGGTCAATGGTGGTTTGTATTCTTGTGTCAAGATTTCAAGATCCGGAATCTTTTATTAAAATCTAATGACTAATTAATACTTAATGTAAAATAAACAGCTCGTAAAGAAATATAAAAAGAAAGTGAATTTTATCACCTAACCCGTGAATCTTTGCAATATTCTTTCAAAAAATGCAAATATTCTTCAAACATCACAAATATTCCGAATAATCCGAAATTTCCCTTCTTTATTCTCCACATTGCTCTGCCCCTTGAGCTTGTAACAATTTATCAATTAGATTTTAAGTTCACTTTGCATTAATTTAATCCATATTGATGGCATTCCCACTCCACACCCTATTGAAATATTTAATTAACATTTCATCCCCTTTCCTCCCGCACAAAGCTAAATAATTCAATGGGAAAAATCTCTAATTAAAACAGCCTAAAATTCCTACCGCAAATCACTCTGAACCCTTACCCACATTGGCATTAAACCACCCCCTCAGTCAATGCAATTGGTACAATTCACACCCCGCAGGAATTTTCATACAATGTGAGTAAATTTTTTTTCCTCTTCAATTTACAACAGACCACGCAATGAAAGAGGAAAAAAAAGCTCCGCATCTGAGGCAAATTATTGAGCTTGACCGCAGGCAGGCAGGCATAGATGCGGGAAATATTAACAAAAATTGATGGAAAATCACGGTCAGAAGGGGAGAAAAAATCTCAATGCCCAGCGAATGCAGTGTGGAATAACAAAAGGACATTCCATAGATGGGGCGCGCAAAAAAAACGTCACGCGGTGTGTCCATATTGCGAATGAATGTGTGTAGATTCTATGTGCAATAGCAGTACGAACTGTGGAATGCCAGTTTGCTGTCCAAACACAAACTCTGTGCACTTTATTTGCTGATAAATGATGCGATAAGAGCTGCGGTGTTTGCATTTTTTTGCCACCCTCTCGCCCACCCAGTCACATGTGACCGCCGTGGCAACATATTTCCCTCCACCAGAGTGTGTTATGCTGCCTGCCACTCTGTGGAGTACTATGTGGGATTTTTTTTAATGTAGAATTGAGTTTCCAACAATCAACTTTCCCTACACAGCCAGATTCTTTCTATTGTCTCAAATGCACTTCCTATTACATAATATAATGAACATAGAACATGAAGGGATTTTCTTTAATTCTTTGAGAGATTTTTTCATGTTTTTTTTTAGTATTCTATTGCAGCAATATGTGCAACATTGATAATTTTATGTTAATGTATTAAGTTGAAAATTGTGTTAAAGGAAAACCTTCTTTACAAAGGGGATAAATCTTTAGATTTTGTTTTAATTACCAAATAAATTGAAATAATTTCCCCATTTTTTTTTAAAGATCGTCACAGTACGTGTCACGTGATATTCCGGGTTATTGATATTCAATTATTTATTTTGAGAGTCATAATAAATTTTTTCTCTTTTGCCATATAATGAACAGACGAGGTTTTAACTAGTAAAATGCTTTTTAAAAAATTTTCGAATTTATTTGGAGTCCAGCAATGAGCGTAGCATTGAAGGAAAAGAGAGGCAGGTACAGGAAGAAATGTATATAGCAAAGGTGGTATTTATCTAATCAGAACCGCATCAACTTTGTTTCTTTTGCATTTCATGATTTATTACTTCCGATAGAGTTTTGCTGGAGATTTCCATCTGCTTCTGGTGCGGCAGTGCCGGACAAACCCCAATTGCCCAACAAAAGTCTCCCCATCGTGCATTTAAGCAGAGAGGAAGTGCACCACCCATTTTGATGATGAGGTGACGACGAAGAGTTTAAATTTCTCACACAACTTAGACGAAAGCTACGTATTACCACGATTACCATCTCTCTGCAATTTTAATTTCTTTTTAATTTTTCACCAGTAGCAATTTACCTTTCATCGTTAAAGGCCTCGTTTTTTTTTTGTTTTTGCTTGAAATTCTTTGAGAAACATTCTTAGGCAGCACTCCCATTTTTTTTCTTCTACAGAAAAGATTCTCTTCTGAGGTTTTTTTTCTTCTTCATCGTCGTCGTCAAATGGCAAGCCAACAGTAGCTGTGCCGGTAACATGTGGGCGCCATCACATCTAATGTCTCATCTCCCGTGAAATTCATTAATATTTGTCTAATTTGGTGTGTGGAAATATTTTTTGGATAAATTATTATCAGATTAGAGTGTCTGTGTGAGGCTCCATACAGTTGGTTATATACCAACAATATTCTGATTTATGATTATTTATTAATGGTTGATTGCACATAAATATGTATTTATGTTTCTATCTTCCACACAGCATCATGTTTAGGTGTTTTATGTTGTTTTATGTATATTTCTGTATGAATTTAATCATAATCCACACATTTTTTGGAGTTTTGTGTCCTCCTCGGACATTCCCATGCCTATTTTCACGGCATTTTCCTCTGTCCAAAAATTCATTTGAAAAAGAGGAAGTGAGAGTGAAAGAGAAAGAGGAATTTTCACGTGCAGAGCAATGCTGGAGGGTTCAAAATGCCCATCTAGTAGATTAATTTAAATTATAAGTAGCTTATAGATAAATATCCAATAATACCCTTTGTATGCATTACCTGTAGTCAATGCTAAGTATCTGTTTTACTGCTGATTTCCACAAAATATTTAAGATTTATTTTATTTTCTTTTATCTGGAATTTATTGATCTTTAACTTATTGTCCACTAACACGTGTTTTGAGAACATTTACCTTTTAGTTCTTTAAGAATAAAAAGTGAAAGTAAGAGGGATAAAAAAGGGTGAATAGGGTCAAAGAGTGAGAGAGGATTTGTATCTAAATAAAGGGTTTTATGTACTAACAAATATAAATTAAATAATTGTTTGATTTTGATGGAAAAGGAAACGAATAAATAAATTCGGAATAATTATTTGGTTACAGAATATTTTTATTTTCTTACAAAACGAAAATTACTTAATTTCTTTTTTCTTTATTTAAAAGGAAGCAATATTTGATGATTCTTTTAAATTATTTTTGGACAGAACTTAACAATTCACTTAAAAGAAAAAAAAATTTGTCAACAGAATAAAACTTTTTTTTTATCAAGAATTCATCTGAGAAGAATAATTATTTTCCGGGAGAATAATTTTTTTCAACAGAATAAAATATTTTATTGATAATGCTTGCAAATCTAAGCAAATTTTCTTTTTTAGGCGAATATTTGTTACATTAATTTATGGGAATATTGTGAACAAAACATAACCCAGCTAGCCTCTTGTGGCTGTGGCTCCTGTGGCTGCTACGGGAATCCACAGTAGCGCCACCAGACAGTCCCAATTCGTGGCTCTTTCAGTTTTTGCCGTGACCGAAATTGGCGGCCACAGGGGACCCACGAATGGTTGCAAATTGTGACCATGCAGAATTCAATGAATCTTGAAAATCGTATTTCACGTATTTAACACCAATTTAATGTAACAGAAACTTTATAATTTCAAATAGAGATTACTTAAAAATCGATATCAATCGGAAAAGTATAGAATTTTAAGAGAATTAAACATTTTTGTAAAAACGGCCACGAGAGGGTCCCAGAGCAGCCACAGCGAGGACGAGACGTTTACAATTTATGTGGAATATTAGCAGTTTTTTAGCTTTTTCTTGAAAATAAAATATCTGGGCATCTTTAGTATGTTGATAACAACTGATAAATATCATTTTATCTAAAATATAAAGAAAAAAATTTTTTTTTAATCAGCCACAAATGTATAGTCACAGGGGGTCCCCTTTTTTTTGGTTCGTGGCCGCCCTGTGGCTCCTACTTTGGGAAATTTCCCAAAATAATTTTTTAAGCCACCACCGCGGCGCTAGTTATGTTGAGATATTTCTGTGTGAAAGAGAGGCACATAAACGTCATATTCCTATACTCTTCTTACTTATTAGAGAAGATTACTTGGTGACAGACCCAAAACGCATTAGGGAGACAAGGATAGAAAAGTGAAACAAATATATATCCGCAAGCGGTGCGCGAACCACGTGGACGGCCACTACGCGGTCACCACACGGCCACAGCGATCCTAAGAAGTGCATGACGTCACAGCGATGCTTCTCACTCACAAGATCAATGATTCTCCGGGAGATCAATGCCAAATGAGTTTAAAATAAAAATATTAGAAAAAAATATTTTTATATTTTTGAATTAAAATATGCTTTTACATTAATTTAAATAATTAAAAATTATCCGAAGATACTTTATTAAATTTTTCGCGTTTTTAATTTCATTTTATCAATGCTCTCTTTAATTACTAATTATATTTTTTGTGATCGTTCAAACCAAAAATCATAGTTATTCATTTTTTAGTCAGAAAATAAATTATCTTTAAAATAAAAACCACTCAATCGATATTTAAGTACGTTCAAGAGAGAAAAAAATATGTTTTACCGCACCTACTAAATAACATCTTAAACGTAATTTTCAATCTTAATCTTAGGTATGAATATAGGTAAAAATTTTAACACAAATATTACTGTAAGTATTTTCCTTTAGTTGAGACAATTGCAGGTAATAAATTGGTTTTATGGTATTGTACTGCCGAAAGGCTTAGTAGGGAAAACTAAAAGATTATGCTCCAGGTAGCAATTCGAGCAGCACTTGGGCATCAATGCATATGTTAATATTGGAAATACCCAAATGTTTTGCAAAAAAACTCTTAAACTTTCCAGACGCACAGTAAAATATATGAATTCATTTTGTTTGCAGAAAATTCATATTATTTAAAGTCTCGAAAACAGCGTATTTTCAGTTTTTAGTCTTTGCAATAGCTATCTATTTTACGTAAGCCTACGAGAATAATGTTTGCAATGGTTCCCTATTTAGCCCATATGAAGCACGTGGAAAAATATCATTACAAATAATCTTATTTTCTTTATAATCCTGGACATTTATTGGCATAAAACAATGTCAGGACCCTTCTAAAAGGGTTTAGTTTAGGTTTTGATCAATATTTTGCAATTTTATTATTTTACCCTAAAAATCGTCAATTTTAAATCATTTAATTAATAAAATTGCATTAAGGACCCGCATTTTGAGATTATTCATTAAATTTCAAGACGTAAAGTGGATATCGCATTTATTTCTGAATGGTTGATACCCCGAAAATCTGATTACAAAGTTATGATAATTCTTTGACATATTATTGTATATTTCATGAGGGAATATACCATCGCCATGCCCTCTATGTATGTTGTAGAAATATATTTTGAAAGAATATTTTTGGGATATTTTTGTGGGAAATTTTTCTGGATGCTTGCGCCGTAGCCACGAGCCATCCACAGAGGGGACGTCACAGTGACCGGTCACGATTTATTCCCCATTTGTATGTCACCTGACCGTGTGGTGGCTGTCTGGTGGCGCCACAGGGGCCACCCATGACCGCCACGGACCGCGTGGTGGCTGCTGAAGGTGTGTCTCTGCAACAAAAATTCCCCCTTTTACACACAAATACACCTCAGTCTCTGTAGATACATTTTATTATGCAAATCTTATCAATCAACACCCCAACATAAACCATTTATCATGCACATATTAATTCCTATTTGTATTACGTACGTAACATGCATACCTACATACCTTTTCCCGCCATTATTTGCTGCCACTCTTATTGACACTTAAAGTACAGCTTCAATGGCATTAAAAGGAAGAAGTTAAAAATAAAAATCCCTCCGCATCGTGCGGAAGAAAATGAAGGATGAGAGATTAAAGAGATGGGGTCAAAGGATGTTTGTCTGTCAATATCAAAGTATTTTAATTAATTGTTCCACCACAAAGTTGTGTGTACACAACCAAGCTTAAAAGAGCCCCACATTATACCTTCTACTATATACAAATTTCCATTGAATCTCCTTTTGCTAAAATGATGGTATATTCACCTCTCTCCTGAACCCCATCAGCGTACAGTGAGGAATTTCCTCTGGGATGAGATATATCCCAAATGATAAATTCACTCCACCACTGAACTCTGTACATTCTCATTATCAATTAGAAAGTTTGCTGACGTACTTCGGCATGATGGGGGAAGAAGGGGGATGTATTTTATGTAGAATTTGTATTGGCAAATAGAAAAGGAGGGAGGTGAATGATCCCGGAAAAGGATTATCTCCGCAACTTTTGTAATTATTTTCTCAATTAATTTACAAAATGTCAAGAGCGGTGTAATAAAACCAATTTGTGGCATGTAATTAATTGGCATTAATTGTTTATGGGTGTAGGATATTGTTAATTGAAGTATCATCCCTCGTTAATTAGCTAATAATGTTTGTTCCATTTATTTAAATGGGGATAAAATAATTTTAATCTCTCTGAATTTAATTTTTTTTTTGGAGGAAAATTATTCAATTTTGATAAGTTTGGGAAAGGGGGTAATTTTTTTGTAAGAAAAGGACAAAGTATTTCTTGATTTTAATTAAGTATTAAAATTTTTTTGATTTTTTTCTTCACTGTTCTGCTTTTCTTTGAGATAAAAAAAAATCTTATTTGAGTGTTAAAAAAATCCAATAAATATTAAAAATGTCCCTCAAAGTGTCACAAATTTTTACAAAGTGTCACATTGCATGAGAAAAAATTCCAACCCGCAAAATATAACCCCAAAAATCTTTTGCAAAAACCTATAAAGAAGAATTTCAATTTTCCCTTTAGCTTTCTCATCTCATGACATTCAATCTTCACGGAGGAAAAAAAATTTAGAAGAAAGAGAACCCCAACACATCCATATCGATGCAATCAATCACTTCCGCCATAAAACGGCGATACTTTGAGGAACATCGCATGGGAGTAAATTGTTTTTTATATCATCCAAATCTCCTACAGTGTATGTGTTGGAGTTATTGCACTGCTTCGCGCACTAAAATGAGGTTTGAAAGACAATCAAAATGATCAGCTCTGTGCAGGGCTCTCTTGTGTGGAAAATATTGCAAAGATTGTCGTAAAAGAAGGAAAATTAAATGATTTTTTAAAGGTATATCACCAAAATGCATGAGATCCTTTCTCGTTGAGATTTTGTTTTATTTTCTTAACACCATTTAATGATGAGAATTATCAGCACACCCCCGCCTTTATCGGAGGGTCGTGTGATTTAGGGGGAAAATTAGCATTTTAAGTCCCTCCTCTCTGAAAAAAATAACATTCGAGAAAATCTCACGAAATGCATTGAGGATGGTGTGCTCTCGTGGTGCGAGATAACGTATGGTACCGAATGATTTATTGGGAGATAAAAAATTATATACCTATATCCATTCTATATAGCTTCGCATATATCTTTCACCAATTTTTACGGCATGCTCGCCAGCAAAAGAAGAGAGGGAAAAAAACAATTTAATTGCGGCCCCAAAAAAGAAATTTGTGTCTTAAGAATTAATTTTCCGAGCTCATTTGCAAGTTTATTGCATGTCCATGGCGTCCATTTGGTGTGTGCTCCATAAAATGCATTCTTTTTGCTCATTTTTTTTCCACGGGATGGGGGAGGAGGGTGTTTTACAAGATACAGCACCAGATTTTGAATTTATTCCCAACAAGATTTCTTTTCTTTTTAAATTCTTTTTTTCTTTGGCGAGTAAGGTAAGGAAGACTCATGCGGGCAGGTAAATGAGAGAGGAACAATTTGATAAGAAAAATGTGAAAAAATGGCACAGGTTGAGCACTATAGAGAGAGAGTGGCGCGCAAGGAAGGAGAACATCAAGAAGTGCTACAAATACCATCGATCAGTGAAATACCAACAAGGAGAGAGATATTGGCGGGTATGAAGAACAACAAAGTCCGCCTTCTTGCCCAATTGAAAATAATGTTGAACAATTCTCTGAAGGCATCAATTTGGTGATTCCCCAAACCGATAAATTCCAATATGTTGGTACCTTTATCTCTTCTGTACCACTCTCGTTCAGGCCTCAGCCATTGCCAGCAGAATGGCAACAATGTTGCCCGAGAAAGCCAAACGAAGACGGGAACAACCCCGCAGAACGATTTCAGCTGATGGCGTCCATCTCATTCGCTTCAACCTACTTTTATTTATTACACCACACATCCGAATGGCAGACATTGGACGTGGTGGAAGATGAACCCCCGTGCGATTGAGATGACCACAAATCACTAAAAAACTGACGTACTAATTGATACTTGAGTAAATAAATACGACTCTCAAAATAAAAGGGACGTTGTAAGAGACAGACTATGTAGGTTTAAAAAAAACTGCCTCAGGGCGTCTATGAGGCAATGTTGAAGAACAAAAATTTCTCTGTCTGCTGTACAACCCCTCAAATGGAGCCAACTAAGCGAATTATTGAGCTTAACTAGGTCTGTTGTGAAAAAAAAGGATCAGAGCTTGCGTGATGTGAAAAATATCATAATTTTAAATTGTGGCGGGAAATTACGTGGATTTTGTGGTTTTAACATTAAAATGTGCGCAGAGGATTAACAAGAAGCTAAATACAAGTCATTATTGGGGCCCTTAAGTGCTAATTATCCATAATTTTAGCCAGGCATTTCATTAATAAAGGAGGGGTTGCTGAAATAAATGAAGGAGTTTATTCACAATTGTCGAATAGAGAGAAGAGAATAAGAAAATACTTGAGAAAAATTCAAGCCAAACTTAGGGTAAAATTCACTAATCAGACAGACTTAAGTTTTCTTAAGCAAGACTTAAATTTTCTTGAGATTTATTAAGTTTTCTTAAAAATGTCTAAAGTTTGAATAAGATCCCAGCACACCTTCAGCAGCCACCACGCGGTCCGTGGCGGTCATGGGTGGCCCCTGTGGCGCCACTAGACAGCCACCACACGGTCAGGTGACATACAAATGGGGAATAAATCGTGACCGGTCACTGTGACTTCCCCTCTGTGGATGGCTCGTGGCTACGGCGCAAGCATCCAGAAAAATTTCCCACAAAAATATCCCAAAAATATTCTTTCAAAATATATTTCTACAACATACATAGAGGGCATGGCGATGGTATATTCCCTCATGAAATATACAATAATATGTCAAAGAATTATCATAACTTTGTAATCAGATTTTCGGGGTATCAACCATTCAGAAATAAATGCGATATCCACTTTACGTCTTGAAATTTAATGAATAATCTCAAAATGCGGGTCCTTAATGCAATTTTATTAATTAAATGATTTAAAATTGACGATTTTTAGGGTAAAATAATAAAATTGCAAAATATTGATCAAAACCTAAACTAAACCCTTTTAGAAGGGTCCTGACATTGTTTTATGCCAATAAATGTCCAGGATTATAAAGAAAATAAGATTATTTGTAATGATATTTTTCCACGTGCTTCATATGGGCTAAATAGGGAACCATTGCAAACATTATTCTCGTAGGCTTACGTAAAATAGATAGCTATTGCAAAGACTAAAAACTGAAAATACGCTGTTTTCGAGACTTTAAATAATATGAATTTTCTGCAAACAAAATGAATTCATATATTTTACTGTGCGTCTGGAAAGTTTAAGAGTTTTTTTGCAAAACATTTGGGTATTTCCAATATTAACATATGCATTGATGCCCAAGTGCTGCTCGAATTGCTACCTGGAGCATAATCTTTTAGTTTTCCCTACTAAGCCTTTCGGCAGTACAATACCATAAAACCAATTTATTACCTGCAATTGTCTCAACTAAAGGAAAATACTTACAGTAATATTTGTGTTAAAAATTTTACCTAAATTCATACCTAAGGTTAAGATTGAAAATTACGTTTAACCTGATATTTAGTAGGTGCGGTAAAACATATTTTTTTCTCTCTTGAACGTACTTAAATATCGATTGAGTGGTTTTTATTTTAAAGATAATTTATTTTCTGACTAAAAAATGAATAACTATGATTTTTGGTTTGAACGATCACAAAAAATATAATTAGTAATTAAAGAGAGCATTGATAAAATGGAATTAAAAACGCGAAAAATTTAATAAAGTATCTTCGGATAATTTTTAATTATTTAAATTAATGTAAAAGCATATTTTAATTCAAAAATATAAAAATATTTTTTTCTAATATTTTTATTTAAAACTCATTTGGCATTGATCTCCCGGAGAATCATTGATCTTGTGAGTGAGAAGCATCGCTGTGACGTCATGCACTTCTTAGGATCGCTGTGGCCGTGTGGTGACCGCGTAGTGGCCGTCCACGTGGTTCGCGCACCGCTTGCGGATATATATTTGTTTCACTTTTCTATCCTTGTCTCCCTAATGCGTTTTGGGTCTGTCACCAAGTAATCTACTCTAATGTGTATGAAGAGTATAGGAATATGACGTTTATGTGCCTCTCTTTCACACAGAAATATCTCAACATAACTAGCGCCGCGGTGGTGGCTCAAAAAATTATTTTGGGAAATTTCCCAAAGTAGGAGCCACAGGGCGGCCACGAACCAAAAAAAAGGGGACCCCCTGTGACTATACATTTGTGGCTGATTAAAAAAAATTTTTTTTCTTTATATTTTAGATAAAATGATATTTATCAGTTGTTATCAACATACTAAAGATGCCCAGATATTTTATTTTCAAGAAAAAGCTAAAAAGTGCTAATATTTCACATAAATTGTAAACGTCTCGTGGCCGCTTGTGGCTGCTCTGGGACCCTCTCGTGGCCGTTTTTACAAAAATGTTTAATTCTCTTAAAATTCTATACTTTTCCGATTGATATCGATTTTTAAGTAATCTCTATTTGAAATTATAAAGTTTCTGTTACATTAAATTGGTGTTAAATACGTGAAATACGATTTTCAAGATTCATTGAATTCTGCATGGTCACAATTTGCAACCATTCGTGGGTCCCCTGTGGCCGCCAATTTCGGTCACGGCAAAAACTGAAAGAGCCACGAATTGGGACTGTCTGGTGGTGCTACTGTGGATCCCCGTAGCAGCCACAGGAGCCACAGCCACAAGAGGCTAGCTGGGATTGCTTAAATTTCCTTAAATAGGAAAAATTTTTGTTGATATGTGACGCAGTTTCATTTTAAATGAATTTCATTTAAGAGAAAGACTTCTTTTTTTAACACTAACATATTGAAAAGAAGTTAACTCCTTTATTAATTCCTACAACAGTCACATTTTAACTCTATCATAAGAGCATAAAAAATGAATAATTTCCTTTAAGCGAATAAAAACTCAAAGATATTCCTTTTACTCTTCAATTCCCCTTGAGAATTAAAATGGAATTCCAATCAAATTCTTCAGCAAATTGACAAAGAATTACGCAAATGATTACCCCCTTTTCTCATTTGCAAAATAGGTACATTGTAAATCATTTCAAAATCGAAAACTCCCTAAGGTACAAAATTCAGAGACAATTTGAGAGAATTCTTTCATACCCAAATGCACACACGTCTAGCCTGAAAGGAGATCAGTTGAAAAAATCATTCCAAACGCCATAATTATATTTCAAAATATGCTGCACAAAATGGAAGGAAAAAAAGCACCAAAAGATCCCTCCGGAGCTCAGGAATTGTGGTGGAATGTGCAGGATCATTTCTCAAATGGATGTATGAAATTACCTCTCAGGCAAAACAAACAACTCCTCCCACTAAATTCTCCTAAAATGATATACATTTCCTAGGTAAAAAGGAATTGAAATCAATCATCTGGATTTTTTTTGTTCTTACTACTGCTGCAGAGAAAGAAAGAAATCCCTGGAGTAGATGTAAAAAGATCCGACGATGTAATTTGTTTCATTTTTAAGGAAAATTATCTTATTTGATCTGAAGGGTCTCTGTTGGCGGAGCGATGAAAATTTCCTCTCAATCCTCTTTTTGATCTCTTCTCCTTATATAGCAATAAATACGGCAATTTATTGCTCACACATGATACGTCTTTTTGGGATCTCTTTGCGCACAATTTGAGACCTCTTCTCAGGGACGAAGGATATACAAGGAGGTGGTGTGTCCATCCGTCGAGCTTAAGTAGACCAAATCTTCATGCATGACTTCGTGGCTTAAAGTGCCTTAATGATGGGCATAGATAAACAAATCCTCTTCTCCTTCTTCCACTTCATTGACGTGCAGACAAGATGATGATGATGATGGTTTGTGTCTCCAAGAAGAGGTGACAAGCGGTATGTTTGTCCTTTTGACCAGTACAAAGGGTCCAGTTCAGCAGGTACGAGAGGAAGGAAATTCTCAAAATGAAGAAGAATCTTTATGATCAGCTCATAAAGCGACCATCTCAAGAACTTTGAGCCAATCTTGAGAAAATAAAAAAAAGCCCGAAGAAGGGAGATTGATGGTGAAGAGTTCAATAAATTTTCCGTAAAACATGCAGAATAGTATCATCGTAAAAAAATAAATAAAGAGACAAATTCCCAATCCTTTCAAAGAGGAAGATTCAGCTCAACAATGGATTGAAAGAAAAAAAAAAAGACGGACAAACAGTGAAGTTTATGGCCTCCCCAAAGGGAGTCTATTGCTCCGCCACGCAGCAGTTGGAGGAGAATAAAATAAAATATCGTCACACGCCAAAATCAATTTGATCGATTCACAGGTGAGCGACACAATTAATTTCTGTCGCTGCCATAATTCAACAGTCACGATTTAGGCCATAAAAATCAATGTTGTCGCACCATAAAATTCCAACAGCAGACATTTCTTTAGGTGATTCTGCACATTTTCCTCCGCATTGAGAATCAAAATCGTGAGACGAAGCATTTTTTCTTCGTCTTTTAGTTCTTCTTACCCAGCATCGCATGAGGAGTGATTTATAGACACAGCAAAATACAGTTCTCTGCACCAATGAAAATTCATTTTTATTTTATTTTCTTTTTTTTTGGGGATAGAACAGAAAAGTTCATTGTCTTGTCGCGTGACATTCCGAGCCAAAAAGAGGCTCAATTTGGGCATTTGGGTGAATTTTCTTGCCTTTGTAAGATTTTTGTTAAAGAATTGAAGAAAAATTTGAGAATAAAATGTTCCAATTAGTTGTTTCTGTGGAAACTTCCTCAACAGATGAGCAATGATGCATATGCTTCATTGGTGTGACTTATGCTTTTTTTAAGGAAAATTGTTTCAAATTTTTCCACCTGAAGCTTCAATAGAAAATTCAAATGTCTTTTTTTGTGTTTTTTCTGCATTTTTTTTGCAATAATTTCTACTTTGAATTTAGAGCAGAGAAAAAGAAAACAAGAGAGTATCAATGTGAATAAACTCCTTTTCTGTCATCAAATGCCCTGTCAACAATAAAACATTCACTTGTAATTCCACTATCCTACCTATCCACCTTATTATTTCTTAATTCCATGCACTTTACCTCATGTTGGCAACATTTTATTGTTTTAATATTTTATATTAAACAAGAGAGACTCGATTTGTCATTTTTTCGCGCTCTCTATACGGTCTGAATGAAAGGCAAATTTTTGTCTCTTGTCACATCATGCAATATTTCAATTATGTGCGGCATGTTTTTTGTTTCTCCTACCTTGCTATGTACCTATATATAGTTTTATAGGAATATGTATAAAATAATAAAATTTGCGGTGACATTTTTTGTTTGATCACCTTTCAGCTGTGCCACGAATGTTGCCCGTAAATTGAGATGTAATTCCAATCAGACACAGCTGAAAGGCTTTCGTGAATTTCCCGCCGTGCCAATAAATCAAAAGAGTGTATGATATTTGATTAAGAGTGCACCGTGGAGTTATTTGAACAATGTTCTGCGGCAGTAACAACAACCATTTGGGTGGCTTTTGGAGTTGTGTCCAATGTTTGGCACGTGAGGGTGGGTGGATGACCAAATGGGGTAACCAATATTGGGAAATTTCTGTTGCCAGACACGCGCGGAATTTTATGCATAAAAAATCTTTTTTTTTAATGAAAAGCTCTGAAAGTTTTATTTATTTTTTGATTTTAAAATGAATTTTCTTGTAGAATTTAGGGCACACAAGAGGCTGCTAAGTGAGTGCTTTTAGAGCGTGTGTGTGGGTGGCAATAAAAGTGAAAACTTTCGCCAATATTCCGCGTGGGTGGTGATATAAACATGAAATTCTCTGTACATACAGTGATGACTTCATTAGCTGCTGGGTAGGTGGGTGGCGATCTATGTACTCAACAGTCGCGCATTGTATTAGCTCTGTGTCCACAAGAATGCCACAGCATGATACTTACTTTACCTGCAAAGTGGCAAACCAGAAACATCTCAAGCCATGCAATAACTTCCATTGATAAAATATTGAAAGTGCGGAAGATTTTCCACACAAAATAAAACGAAGTAATTTGACCCAATTTCGCACAAGCTCTATCGCGCAAGAGGCGCTTATCTGGCGAATATTTTGGTTTTTAAGCGAATCATCTGAATATTTCCAAAGATCTGAATATTTGACTTCACATGAACATCTTTTGCTAAAAACCGAATAACTCAAAACCGAAAAAGTCCAAAAACGTATTTAGGATTTTTTTTATTTCAATTTAGTCTTTTTCTTGGGTTGAATTTACTACTTTTTAGCATTAATTTACTATTTTTCGGGTATAATTTAGTCCTTTTTTTGCCTTTAATGATTAAAAAAAAAAAAAGTTTTATTCCTCAATCTGTGCTGTTTTGGGACTGATTGTTTTCGGCATAAATTTACTAGTTTTTTAGCTTGAATTTACAACACTTCGGTATGAATTTACTATTTTTCGGTTAAATTTAAATGTTTTATGCTTGCATTTAACATTTTCAGACTGAGACTTATATATTTGAATTTCCTTTGAAAATCATCCGAATATTAGGGAATAATCCGAATAATTTCGTCCAGATAAACCCCCCTTGCTGTTACCCGTCTAAGTAGGGGAGACCGGGGCTAATAAAGTCACTTAAGGGTTTGGAAAAAGTCAAAAAATTAATATTTCCTAGTTAGATAGAACAAAATTATCTGAGAAGGAGTTATAGAGCAGTAAATTTCCTAAAGAAATGAGCTATACATTTCGCTTTATCTATTTGGGAAATATGATATTTTGAGCTTTTACTAAACCCTTAAGTGACTTTTTTAACCCCGGTCTCCCCTACTGAATTCCCATTAATTTCTCAACCATACGCCTAAGGTGTCTTTTGTGGACTCAAAACATTTCAAATGTGCACACAATATATTCTTGTAACGAAGAAGAAAATTACTTCTTTAATAAATTATATGTATACTCTAACATTGCTATATAGTTAAAGTTTTCCACGTATAATGGAAAATTCCCACAGAATTTCTCAAATAATAATAATTTTGCAAAATTGTCTCATTTTCCTGCGCAATGGGATTTTAATGTTGTCACCGTGCACGTAATTTTTGGAATGGAGTATAGAAATTAACTTCATTACATCTATAATTTGGTGTGGTGTAGTAAAATGCAGATTCCAGCACTTCCACATTTGCCATCATTTTGCAAAATGAATATTTTATTATTTATTTGTGCTCTGACACAATTTTCCTTTCAGCCTCTTAATGGGATTTTCTTTTATGAGGAAATCTTCCAAAGTTTTCTTTTAATGGAAATTTCAGAGCAATATCTCTATTCAATTTTCTTTTATTTTACCTGTGATTTCTTGGTTTAATTATTGAAAATGTTAATGTAGAAAATAAGTATATAAAACGTATTAGAATAGGGACGTGATTAACAGAATTTCTTGGTAAATCTTAAGTGAAAATTTTTCTTAATATTTGATAATATTTTCCCCGAATTTTTATGCCTTTTATTTCTGTTTTTACAAATAAGGACACAAACTTTCATCATTATCTGTTAAATCATGGAGTTAAATTTAAAGCTGTTTTACGCTGCCCCAGTGTGCTGTATTTCTTCCTTCTTCTTGCAATAAAATTCTCAAAGACTTGCTTGTGCAACAGATCAATCATTGTCATCTTCTGCAGATTTTTTTGCAGCATTTTTCATTCCTTAAGAATCCCATGGAAGATTCACCAGAAACGGTACAAATTGAAAGTAAGTTTATCCCCCAAAAAAATGAGGAGAACATTCTTTTGGTTTATTTCACCGCGAGATACTCCGCACCACCATTGGATACAAATGCTTTGTAATTACATTGAGTGCAAAAGTGGTCAAGCTCTCTCCCTCATCCACGAGTTCTGCATTGCCTCGCCACAACTTTAATTACATTAATGGACCTTCATAAGCAGGCAGAGTTGAATGCTTTGGGGTGGTGACGACAGCACACACACTGAGGGGGTGGGTGGAAAAAAATGAGAGCATTGCAGTGGGAAAGCGTGCTGAAATGGAATTTATTCTAATCGGGTGAGATGGGAAAAAATTGCACTTAAATTTATATGCAAATGTGCAATGAGAAAAGTGTCTTTTGTACCTTATATTTCTGCATGCCATTTAAAGGGGGTGGAAAGTAGGAAAATATGCATAGAAACAGCTCTTTTTTTAGGGAGCTGAACGACGACGATGATGTGTGAGTATGTGTGTGGTTGACAGAGCTACGAATGCAGCTCCTTTGCGTGATTTTCCCTTACGGAAGAATTTCCACAAATATGTACATTTTCATTTATATATAATTGCTGTGTGACTTTTCTCCACGACGCGACTTTTACAAACTGATAAGAATGGTTTTTGCTCAACGATTAGTGACGCCACAAGTCTGCCAATTGGGGTGCAATGAACCCCCACACATAAGGGGTTGTAGTGAACATGTTACTCTTTACATTTCTTCCCCGTTCAATGATCTTTCTTTGTGGAACTATATCAGAGGACTTTTCTATACATTTTCTTCAAACCTATTTTCCCTTTAGAAAGAGGGACAGAGAGAGAGAGAGAGAGAGATTCCCCCAAAAGTTTCCATTGAACCACAAAAATCCAATAAATTGCTTCTTCTTCTTGAAGCAAAAGAAACATTAATTTATCCATCGTGCTTGGTAAAAGAATATTTCGGTTATTTTAAAATTAAAAATTCTTTGTTAAACAAATCAAATTAATTTTCAACATCACCATCATCAATCACCGCATATATACTTCCGCAATTTATTCAACAGCAAATGAATTTGCTGCCCTTAATCCACCACAAGACCATTCTCTTTCACTTTGGGGGCCCTCTCAAAAGAATTCCGCGTGTGGTGAGGGAATCCGTTGTGGAAGAATGTTCAACAGAAGCGGCAATCCTTTTTGTAAATTAAACCGATGCTGTGTGCGTGAGAAGGGGTCAAAGGGAATGCAAAAAAATTGCTAAAAATGAATTTTTAATTCCGACGATAAAAAAAAACTTTTCTTTTGTAAAATTACTAAAAAAACGCATCAACAATGAGATATTTTGGATAAAAAACAAAATAAATTCATTGAAACAAGCAATTTTTCCCAACCCGTGCTAACGAAGAAGCAGCGATGAATTTATTGGGAAGGAATCTCACAGCTATTGTAATTAATTGAAGATTTAAAAGATGAATTTGATGATATTATTTGTTTCTCAGTTATACTAATAAAAAGGAAATATTTTTTTTTTAAAAAAGAGAAATGAAAAATTCTTATTAAATGAAATAAAAAATTTTAAAAAGATTTTCCAATAGGTATTGAGAAATTAAAAAAATATATATTTCTCATATTTCTGGAAAAAATAATTTCAAAGATTACAAACAATTTTTAAACATTAAAAAATGATTTTGCACTTTAGAAAAAAAAATGTTAAACAATTGAAAAATAACATCACACGTTAGAAAATTGATAACTCTGTAAAAATTGGCTTGTCCAATATTTTTTCGAATTTCTAACCTAACATTTTTATCAGACAGAAAATCAAAATTGTACTAATGTTATGTGACTATCTTAGGTTAGAGATTCGTGTAAATATTGGACAAACTAATATGTAAAATGTATTAAATAAAAAAAGGAATGTTAATCATTAGATAAGAAATTTTCTGGGATATTGGGTCGTATTTCTCGACCAAAAAATCTTCAAATTTTCAAGAATTTTTACGGAAATTTCAATGATTTCTTGGTCATTGAATACGATCCAAAATTTGACACTTGTCCCCACAAAGTTTTGACTCACAGCATGATCTTTTTCGGGTGCTGCAAATACTTTTCTTTTGTCCTTCCTCAATGCCCCTAAGGAGCTAACAACTTCATGGTTAACTGAAGAATCTCTCTTTTGATTAAATAAGCTAACCCTGCGTGAACTTTGCGATGGTTTCACCATCTTTGCAATAGAAATTTGAGTGAATATTTTATGAGCGACACCGGAAGGAGTCAATTCTCAAAGAGATCCCGCACATCAGTCAGCATAAAAAAATATTACGAGAAAAAGAAAAATTATTTTTGTGGAAATAAAAGGACAGGAAATGACAAGCATTTAGATATTTTTTTTCATCGTGCATTTCCAGCAATTCAATTTAGGCCCTCGTGTGTGTGGATTTGCATATTTTTGCTATTTACACCCCTTTACCTTGACAATGCGCCGTGCTAAATCGACAAGAAAATTTATCATTCTGCTCTCCTTTTAATTGTTTTCTCTTCTCGAAATCTTCATCAATTCAAAACCTTTCTTGAAGGTTTTTTTTGTTGTTTCTTTTTGCCCCACCACCAGTCTTGTCATCATCTTTTGCCTGTGGACAACAATACCTTCGTGCGAGAGGTGCAGAGTAAAGGAAGAATTGTGTCTGGGAGAGATCATAAAACAATAAATACTTAAATAAAACGAATTAATGAGATATGAGACTCTCCATTATTGAAATCACCTGAATTGCGGAGGGGGGATTGTGCTTTTTATTGTAAGTTTGAGTTTCTTCATTATTATATTAAGTCATTTTGAAGACATTACCCGCGTTGTTGTGCTGTGATAGGATCAATGAGCCATAAATTCAAGCAGTTGTCACGACACACACGCCAAAAAAAGAGATGCTGTGAGATGTTGGAAAAGAAGCGTGAAAACTGATTGTGGAAAAATCGTGAAATATTGCCAGGAGAACAATAGTAATTTCACAAGAAAAACCACACACAGAAAAAACAGCCTCTAAAGAGGCCACACCTCGTGTGACACACAAAATACTTACAGCAAAAACTTTGCCCACGGAGAGACAATATAATGCTGCACAACCCTTTCCTGATGAAAAAAAAAAATGAGAGTTATTTGCTGTATGAATGTCAATTTGCATTGAATTACAAAATGATTTGGTTTTTCTTTCGGTAAAATATGCCAGAGTGGTGTGAAAAATAATTGCAATGAGAATTTCTTATTAGGAGAAATACTCAAAAATAGAATAAAATTATTTGATCAATGTTTGGTCAATATTTTATGAATATTTGACTCATTTTTTGAGTAAATTATTATTTTAATTTTTTTTCATTTTCTCATAAGAATTCTTTCTCAACAATGGAACGAAATAAATAATGAATTTACTGGATAATTTGATCAAATATTACTTGATCAAAAAAAAAAAAAAAAAAACAATTTAATGGTTCAATTTTCAGACAATAATTAGTCAATAATTGAATGAATAAAAAAAAAGAACCAAGAAAACTCTTTTTTTTTATTAATTAAAAAACTCCTCCAATATTTTAGGCTTCATTGGAAGAAAAATCATATCAATCTCACCACAAAAAGTCCTTTCATTTCCTGCTTTAAAAAAATCCTTCATCCCTTTAAATAAACATTAAAAAAAGAAACACACACCATCAGTCATTTAATTCTCCCTCAACGCACGTTTGGGTCTGCATAACTTTTACACCGCACCCCCAATACCCGCAGAAAGAGAGCATAAATCCGCATAAAAATGCTCATAAATTAGTTTCTGTGGGAAAATGCGAATTTCCATCTTTTTGAGTGTGGAAAATTGTCGATGAGATCGACTCATCATCACCCTCATCACACGGGATAAGAATGAGCTCGCACAACAACGAAATTTACATGAGCACGAAATTGCCATTAAAATTTTACAGGGCATCACGCGAAAAAAGGGGAAGGGGCGAACTTTGTGAGTACGCAGAAAATTTATTTCCACCCGACAGTGAAAAAAAAATTATAGATACTCCGCACTTTGTGAAACATTTTTATCTTCTTCTGCAAACAAAAGTAAAAAACTTTTTACTTTGCGCACACAAATGGTGCTTGAAATGCATCATAAAAATCATTTTTTATACGAAAAAGCAAATAGTTAAAGATCTCATTTACCCACAAAATGCACAAAAGTGGAATAAAAAGTAATTTCTCTAATGTGGAATAAAATATGCTTTTATTGTTATGACTGCCAAGGGGGGTGGGGGGCTAGGGGGTAGGAGAGATTGTTTTTTTTAACCATCTGTATAGGAGGGATTGCGGGGGAGAGAATAATTGCTGCAAGAAGTGGAACAGTGCGCTGGTATTAAGTACTTCACCGTGGAAAATGGCCGCATAAAAGTTGAGTGAATCACAGAAGAAATCTGATCTAGAATTACTTGAGAAAAAAAAAATAAAAAGGAAAGTGCTCCGTTTAGGATCGTAAAGTACGTAAAATGTAATCTTACTGCTTTGACCGAATTACCGGAAATTATATTTTACACACAAATGAATCAGAAGGAATTATATAGATGGGCTGCGTACACAGAGAATTTGAAGGATATGTATGTAGCTATTTTATAAAATTCATTGGTGATTAAAAATAAAAAATAAAGAATTTTATAAAATGTATGTAGGTATAGGTCTAACCTCCTTCAACCTTTAAGATTCCAAGAGGTGTTTATCTGCAAAATATTTTCAATTTTTGGCAAATCATTCAAAGAGTGGTTAATTTCGTTAATTTAGTACTTTTTATGCTTTAATTTAGTCCTTTTTTGTCTTGAATTTTGTCCTTTTCATTCACTTAATCACCATTTGAAAGATCTTCAGCAATTTAAGGCAAATTTTTTTGAATAAAAAAATCTCCCAACAGTACGTCAATCTGCATCGAGCATTCACCGAAATCTTCAAATCATTCACACCATCACCTCATCAATATTACAACCAACAACAACATAGTTTATTTCTCATCTATTGTGAATGTGCGATTGACACGAGATTACCTCCCAAAAATTCCGTGAATAATCCCAATGGTGGCCATAGATCACCTCCGCGCCATTCCAATCTTCTACTCGCGCATGAATTTCTCATTTCTTTACCTGTGAAAAATGTCCCCCCGGAGGATTTCTCGCAGTTGGGTATTGACAATGATGGTGAAATTATGCTAATTAATATCTTAATTTTCCATTCAATCGCGACAGAGAGTTATTTTTATTTTATTGAGAGGATTTTTATCTCAAAGAGAGATTTTTTCTTTTTCTTCTTCTGCGCCAAAGTGGAGTAAATCACAACAGGTCGCCCGTGAAGAAAGTCAAATAGACGGAGAGTTTTGGACATTCGTGATGGTAAAATGAAGTTGTTTCCACGCTATTCTTCGCGACACTAAATAGCTCCGTCGCGTTTGCAGCACACGATGTCATGCTGATAAATTTGCAATTTTCCACGCAGTTATGTGACACTAATTGCTGATTTTTTTTGAATCTTTTCTTTCTTTTTTTTTCAAGAGTGTTAAATATGCTGCAATTTTTTTTCTTGGTGAGTGTAGAGAGACCTTCATGACTGAGAATCTTCATAAATTGGATATCTTCTCTTATTTCACACCTAGTTAATTTTACACGGGATTTTTGTCAAAAATTCTCAATGCTCATTTATCATGAAAAAAAGAGCGAGAATTCTTTTCTCCGCCGGGAGGCTGTACGCGATCTTCAGCATCACTGTGTGCAAGTTTGCCGCGCGATAACTTCGAGGAATATAAATAATAACATAAGCTAAGTAAGAAAAAAACATGAAAAAATGAGCAAGAAAAATTAACGTGAACCCTAGAAAGTTTGTAGTAATTGGGATTCATTTCAAATTAATTATTTTTTGATAATTTTTTTTTGTTTTCATTGTTTTAATTGGCCCAGCGTTTCTAGGTGCATTCTTCATACTTCAGTGGGCGAGGGTTCAAGTCAAGATCATTGTAGTATTATTTGCACAGATTTATATTATTAAACTCCTGAGAAATTAAGAAAAAAGCTCTTTAAAGAACATTTAAAAAATTATTTTTAGCCTTAAAGTTTAATTAGGGAGCTCTTTTAAATTAAATAAAAAATACAAGAATTAAAATTACAAGAATTTCATTAAAAATTAATTTATAAATCAATTTCGACCACAAGAAAAATCACAACTTAAAGGAGTCTATTCACTTTTACAATCTCAATACCAAAAGTAATTCCTAAAATATGTTTTAAACAAGATTTTATTGAATCACCTCTTCTTTTTTATCTAATTTTTCTCAGATGGTTTTTTATTTTCTGAATGATTTTTATTTATAGCATAGAAATATAGTAGTTAAGACACATACCAATAAATCAATAAACTCTCTTAAAGCTTTCTTTTATAATTCCTTATACAGTCTTAAAGAAAACTGTGGCTTATTTTTATTAGTTTAAATTTCTGTAATTTTTTCTTTATATTTCTTTTATAAATAAAAGAATTAAACGTTAAAAATAAAACGTCTGTTATCCAAGACACATTTTAGTGCTATAAAATTAAATATTTTGAAAATCGATTCTGATATTTTTTTTTTCAATTTACTAGCTAGAAGTTTTTTAGAATAAATCTATGTAGAAGAATTGCACGATTTGACGTATAAAAATTTAGTTTATTATTGTACCACGTAGCTGAGACACATTTCTGTGCTATAAAACTTCTTTTTTATTAATTTTCTTTGATTGGAAAATATATTCTTCTTACAATAAACTTCTAATTTTATGAAAAGAAAATATTTTTCTTTAACTAAAAATCCAGCAAAGAAGTGAAAGAAATCAAAAGCTGTGATTTCTTACATCCCAAATTGGAGGAATTTCCAATGCGATTGGTGTGGCGAAGACAAAGAAGAAAAATCTCACATGCACGCCGTGGTAGTTGGTAAATTTCTGGTTAAATGGTTGTCCACGTCTCAGGAGGAGATAGATGGGGAATTAAGATATTGAAAGATAAATTGGTGGTTTTGGGTTTCGTTCTTTTCTCAATCCGGAATCTCTCTTCTCTCCCACTCCCACCATCCCATCCTCTTTCTCTCTCTCTCAGGTGAGCTATATGGTTTTTACGTACAGTAGAGAAGAAAAATGTATTTTCAATGTAGCCATTTCCAAAAAAACGATGAGCGCGGACAAAACGTAGATGGAGGGATATTGGTGAAGAAAAAAAAAGACAGACATCGTATTTTTGACACCTCTAACAAATTTGTTTACTGGATTTATCAGATTCCTCCGAGAGATAAATTTCCTCCCAAGGAGGTGAGATATGCCTTCAAATCGTGCGGTGAAGCTTTTCAAGAGATATGTTGAGATTTTTCAAAAATCAACAAGAGAATGAAGAAAAAGTTGCTGCTTTTGTGGGTGCCAAATGAGTCACAAAAATGCTGATTAATCAAGTTAGAGAGCCACCCAGGCCAAGGCGGAGGTTTAACCCAAAACCTTATTAGCTTTAGCAATTGCATGGCTTAAAGCTGCGGAAAATTAAAAGCAAATTCCTTGCAATGCGGTAATTTTGAAAAATTTCTCTATTAAATCGTTACGTTTTTCCCCACTGCTGGCTGTACGTAATCACTAACTAAAGTACACACAGAGTGATGTAATTGGTCCCTGTTAAGTGGATTATTGCTGCTTGTGCGCCACAAAGTCTAAAATTAACGCCATGCTCTCGCCCCGAAAAAAAACCAACAACTTAATGGCTCTACTGGCATTTTTTTCGGGTTATATGGCAAAATTATAATTTCCCACACAAGTGATTAAGGTGGAAAAAAAGCTTCACGCTAAAATGTGCAACATTTTATTTAAAATACAAAAAAAATGCAACGAAAAGTGCATATTTGCGTGCAAACGTTCATTGACGATTTATCATTCAATTACCTTCATTTCGTTCATATATGTAATGTAGGTATGTTTATTTTATAGCTTTTAGTGCTTTTTAATGCATTTGAGTTTTAATTGTTCATTGCAGGGGGAATTAAAGCTCGTGAAATTGAAATTAGCCAAAATGGTAGTGATTATCACGAGAGAGTGAGGGGGTGGAGGTGATTAATTAAAGGGACGTGTGGTTTCCGACTTTAGCTCCCCTTCATTGTTGTTGGAATAATATTATTTTTTTTTAGTAATTAGTCCATATTCTACGATAAAGAAATCCTTATTTCAGGAATTTTTTCTGAAATTTTAACGATTCCAATTAAATCTCTTCTTAAACCTTTAAATTCTTCATGCCAAATCTTCCAAGAAACTTTCACCTATTTTCCCATCTTCTGTATCACATTAAACGCCCTAAAAACACAGCGTAGAAGAACTCGCGTATTCCCCCCTTAAGAAAAAAAATACACCATAAATACCAATCAAGTCGACACCGTGATGGTAAATTTATTAATTCAAAAATTATTCCAGAGAGACCCCGCGTGTGTTTAGCTCTGCATTCAGGTGCGATTGACACAGATATTGTAATTAAATTCAAATCCTCCGCGAGTTGCCGTAGCAATGATCTAAATTGCCCCACACACACCACCTGTCTCACGTTGAAGAAGCCACACACAGACCACGTTTAGCTCAGCAAGACTTCCCGCCACATTCTTCCACCGCCAACAACAACAACCGATTCTTGTGATCGCGGACCGTGCACCGTCTTCCAGTGTCTATTAATTTCACGCTGATTTCGTCAATTCACACTTGTTTAGCTCATTTCCGTTATCATCATGCGTCTAATAATCATCTCTTTTTTTTCTCAGTTCTTCCTCTTGCCTTCTTCTTGGTGTTCTCTTGGGTCTGTTCTTGGTGCGTTTTGTCTCAAAAGATTTTCTGTGTGAGGGGAACTAACTTCCTCACAATACCGCAAAAAAGGGAGGACAATGACAAGAAATGAAAGAAAAAAGTGAGAAGAATGAATTTATATGGGATCTTTTTGATGAGAGTGTTGCGCACAGTGAAGAGCTTAAGACTTAATGTATGCGCAAAGAGCTATAGAGGGTGAACGAGTCACTTTTGATGGGGAATTTCACTTCTATAATACAGCTCCATGTGTCCGATGGGGTGACGAAGGAAAATTCAACCTTACTCCAGAGATGCAAATGAGATCATTTCTTGCAGAGGAATTTTCAGCAACATAAACTTCTTTGGGGTCAAAATGGAAGGAAGAAACATGGAGGAATTGATAACAAATTCTTATTGGATTCTGTTGCAGAGAGACAGAGACAGAGAAGAGTGTTGTCATCTTGCTGGGTGAGAAAGCACAATTAGAATCAATTCTAAGTACATGGCCAAGGTGAGAAGACATATTTTTCAAGCACAAGGTGTGCTGATTGAAATGCAAATGAAGATGTTTCGCTTTATTGCATCAAAAGATCTCAAAGAACTTTAAAAAAAATTTAATTTTTAATTTTTGAATTATAAAAAAATCCTATACATACTCTCAAAGAATTTCAGTTTTTTTTAGGGAAATTTCAAATGCCTATAACTCTAGCTGTGGTTAATTGATTTTCAAAAACCTGTCAGTTTTGGAAAGGTATACATTTTTCACCTTTCCAAAACCTTAAAGTTTTTGAAAATCGGTCAAGCTGCTACTCTTTGACTGTACTTTTAATCAACCGATACGAATTGATTTTTCAAAACTTCAAATTTCTACTTCGACTTCCTACATATCGGTTGCTAATACACTGATATTGACAAATAGATTATCGTTGGAAAGGTAATTTAATTTCTTTTTCGAATCTTGTAAACTTTTGAAAATCGGTTAAGCTATTATTTTTTAGCAGCCATTTTGATAAAACTTTCTAAATTAAACTTTTTTTGAAATTTTCACATTTATTTAATTCAAGTTCATGTAGATTAGCTTGCAGTGCACCGATTTTGACAAACATATCATCGTTGGAAAGGTAATTCAATTCCCTTTCCAAATCTGTTAAATTTTTAAAAATCGGTTGACCACAGCCAGAGATATAGGCACTTAAAAAATATCCAAAAATACGCAATTTTCGTTCTTTTGGTAACTTTTTTAGGGTAGTGTATATTTTTTGTGAGAAGAATCTTCATAAAATTCAGTTGAAACTCATTCAAAAAAAGATTTTAAATAAAAATTCATAATTTTGATATGAAAAAATTGTGTTCTTGCCTCCGCGCATAAAGAAAAACTATTACAGATATTAAACTTATTGTACACAGAACAGAGCTTGAGAGAGCATAATTCATTAAGTACAGATATGTTTGTTTATTCCCCTGTTCCGGTATACTCTTAATCACAGCATATCGATTTATGAACACTGTGGGATGATGAATAATTTACGAAAAATTTTCACCTTGTTTCCATCAACATCATTCCCGCGTAAAATGTATTTAAAAAAAACCGGGCAAGAAACAAAATTATCATGCTAATAAAAAGTCCCGCACATAGAACCCATAAACAGGGTGGAAGAGAGACGCTTCACGTTGGAGGATAGCATGCAAAATAAACAAATAATAATTACACGGAGCTTATGTTGCCTTCGGGCCATGAATTTTAAAACCATTCGATTGATGAGAACCAAACTTGATGATGGTTTCTTGTGCCGCAGAAGAGGAAGTTTTGTGCGCGAGATGGTTGTGTTCGATGTTCCCGCGAAAGAATCATCTTCTACAACACCACAAACTCATTTGTTTGATGGTTATTCTTTTAATTATAACATACAAGGTACCTCTATTGTTCCACTAAATTAGTTTTTTTTTCGTTCAGTGCTGCTCTTCCACTTCCTCCCCACCTTCTTCCAAACATCTTCCGATGGACAAGTTTTTGAAAATCATCCTTTGAATGAATTAATGAAAAAAAAAACTTGTCATTTCCATGAGATAATTTTTCTGAATTAAACTCACAGAGTGGTGCAATTGAATTGTTTTAAAATGTAAAAGCAAATAAACCATTTATATATACATATATATTTAAAGATCTTGAATTAATTGTTTGCAAGACATTTAAAATAATATCTAAAGACTTTTAAAATTAATTCCAAACGTGGCCTAAATTTAAGCACTTTGATTGACAAAGAGATGAATTTCTTTTAGATTGTCTCCAATACAAATAGAACATTCTTAAAATCAAGGGGTGTTTATCTGTCAAATATTTCGATTTTTTTGCCGAATCACGACGATTTATCCGAATCTTAACGAATAGTCTGAATTTCCTTAATGAATAATCATAACCTTAACGAATAGTCTGAATTTGAACAAATAACACTAGAGGACGATATAAGTAGAGGAAGTAGAGGGGCAATCGAGGAATTTGAATCAAGTAAAGGTCAAAATGCTGCACAATACCTAGGTGGTAGCACGTGAGTCTGGTTGTAAAAATTTTTTGTGGGTCCTTTTCAGTAAGCCTCATTGGTTGTACTTTTCGAGCGATCCTCAAATGATCAACGTCCTCGAGCAATTTCTTCTTTTGCAAACGCATGAGTGAAATTCTTGCGCAAGAAGGGTGTTTAAAATCTTCAGCTCAATGAAAAAATTCTAAGAAGTTGGGTTGCGTTGCACTAATTTTTTATTGGGGTCTTTTACAATCTTGCGGTAAAAGACCCAACCCGGGCTAAGTATTTCAGGAGTTTCTTATTCCTATTCGCACATATAAATGACAGTGTGCAAAATTTATTTTAGAAATAATTTTACTCAACTCAAAGAAATTTTTGAAAATCAATCAGAAATTCTTAGATAATATAATTCTTAAATAACTTTAAGAACTTATAAGTTCAAAAATGCATCCGCGATGATCAAAAATGTATCCGTGACGTTTTAAAATGTATCCGTGACGCCAAAAAATTTATCCGTGACGTTTTAAAATGTATCCGTGACGCCAAAAAATTTATCCGTGACGTTTTAAAATGTATCCGTGACGCCAAAAAAAATTATCCGTGACGATTAAAAATGCATCCGGACGCTAAAAAAAATTATCCGTGACGATTAAAAATGCATCCGGACGCTAAAAATGTATCCGTGACGATTAAAAACTACATAATTTATCCATGACGATCTTTGTATTTTGTTAGGTTTTTTGGTGGGAGCTGGGGTGCTCTCTCTATCAGGTGTATTTTGTTAGTTTTAGAGTGTAAAAGAATGAATTATGAGATCTTTTTGGGGAATAATCCAATAATCCGAAGATCCGAAGATTTTCATTCAGATAAACTCCCCTTGCTTTAAATGTTTCGAATGAACTAAAAATCACGGCACGAGTAAAAGTTTACAAATAACTAATTAATGGCACCTCAAACTGTGAATAAATTGACAAATTCATTCACTTAATCAACAATAAGCACTCCAATCACACCATCACTCGTCTTTCGTTTTAGTGCGGAGAAAGAGTTAAAAAAAAACACTCAAAGGTACAACTGAAGTGGTGTCAATATTCCTCCTCATTTATATTCATTCACCTGCGAGATCTTTCAATTAAATTGTCCATTTTTTCTTCTTTTTGATTTGTAATTTTTCCCGCCACTGCTCCTCCTCTCTCCTTTACAAAATCTTGACAATGATATTAGCTGCATGGGAGCTGTTCTTTTATCCCCAAAATGAAGAGATTTCACAGGGAGGATTCACAACCCAGGAAGCGCATTCACGTCCCACAAACTCCGCGCGGTGTATGATGGACAGCATGAGAATGTGAAGAAAAAAAAGACAGAAGAAGGAAGAATAAAAAGAAAAAAATAAAGCCCTGATAACATCTCAATTCATATTTCTTTTCTTAATATTTCTTCCACCAGCATCATCATCATTGCTTCGTGGAGTGGACCTCGCCGAAGACATCTTGCACTCTTCCTTTTACATTATTTTATTTTATTTTTTTTTAATAATTCCTCAGCAGAATTTCTTTTTTTTTTAATTTTCAGAGATGAGAATTTGACAGACGAATGAGGAATTGTTCAGCAGGTCAGAGGCAAAGCATTAAATTCTTATTTCTGATCACTTTGCTCACAATTCATTTTTTGAGTCTGAGAAATTCTTTCACTCTGCATTCACCTTTAATTTTTTTTTTGTAATTCTTCTGCTGGTAAACAAATTATTTCACTCTGCGGATGAGGAAAAGAGGCCACAACGGCCAGTGGAATTTATATGTATGTAATGTAGGTATAAAAGAAATGAATTATGCTGGTCTGTGCTGGTCCGAAGCTGATGCACAAAAAATGATTATTAAAAAAATTATAAACTTCCACTTGAAGATTTTTTTTTTCAAGAGGAAAGGAGTTTATACGCTCCCGTATGGGATTTTTTTTCAACAAAGCAATTGAAAACACAAAATTCCTTTAAAACACGATAAAATGTTTTTTTTTTTCAATAAAATATTTTCAATTAAACCTCCTCATCTGTTTAGTTTTCTGCAAAAGCCTGCACTTGAATGCTTTTTAGCCACATGAAACCTCACCGGTATATCCTCCCACGTTGTCGTGCCTCTAATATTCGAGTCTTGCAATCTCTCGTGAGATCCTCATTTCTTGCTCTATTTCTACAAATTTAATTTAATTCTTACATAATGCGCGAATCAATTCCTCTTCCTCATTAATTTCTGCTTTTGCACCATTCCTCTGACTTTCACCTTTACAAAAAAAAAATAAATAAAACTTTAACCTGGAAGGTGTTCAAAAACCCATTCTTTTGCACGGAAATTCTCCACTTAATTGATTTTCAGTGAAATAAAAAAAATGATTTATTTATTTTGATGCTGAAGAAGCGAAAGAAGCTTTACACTTCCATGGGAAATTATTAAGTTTAGCAAAAGAGTTCTTTCGTCGGGAACTTTATTCCATTCACCTGAAAGTTAATACCACGATGAGCTTTTGAATTCAATTGCATAATTCATCGGTCTTATCGGAAGGAATCTTTGTGCCTCTTAAAAGTGCATTAATAAGGAGGGGGTGGGCAGCTTCTAAACTACATAATAAATGGCAGTGCGATAAGGAGGCAACAATGCAAGGTACTTTCTCTTTGTGGGCCAATTTAGTCCAGTCCCTTCCCCCCCCCCTCCCTCTCACTCGCGATATATAGCATTGTGAGAAATTCAATACAAACCATTTTCATGTTCAATATTCACTTTTCCTCTCTCTCTCACTCTCTATATGGTTCACGCGGGAATTTTACTGCTGCTAAAAGACAAATTCCTCTTGAGTTTTTTTTCTTCGTCCATTTCTGCAGCGCGTCTGGGTGCTTTTAAAATAATAAACAATATATAATGAAGAACAAATATCATTGGTAATACTTCGGGTGTCCATAAATGGCGGGAACAATGTCACATGGTACTTGTTGTTCAGTTATTGGGTCGCATGTTGTGTCTGTCGGTTTTTTTCTTCATTTTGTGTCCCACCACATCTTATTAAACTCTCACACCGCATACCCCCAAATGGGGAAAATCTTGCACCGACTTCGGAGGAAGAAAAAACCAAGAAAGATGACCCAATTTCGGGGGACTCACATAATTCTCCCAGCTGGGTTGCATCATATCGCCATTTAATTAGTTTTTAATTGCATAAAGTCTCATCCATTTGGACATGAATGCAGCGCATACATTTTTGATTGTATTCCAGCGATAAGACCCACCACCCAGCAGACCAAGATGACCGCGTGGTGTACACCAAATGAGCCTTCTTTGTAACATAACTCCACTCTGTCTCCATTGCCTGGTGAGTTCATGGAGAATTTCGAAAGTGCAGCCACGAAAAAAACAGTCAACAAAGGGGTCAACAACTTTGAGAAGATTCCCTCAAGGACGTGACGATTTTTTCAGCAATAATTTAGAATTTTTTTGCAAAAGATTTTGATAAAAAATTTTATTCTTGAGGTTAGACAAAGACTAGAAAAATTGACAATTATTGGGTAAAATTTAACAAGATCCCAGCTAGCCTCTTGTGGCTGTGGCTTCTGTGGCTCCTACGGGGATCCACAGTAGCGCCACCAGACAGTCCCAATTCGTGGCTCTTTCAGTTTTTGCCGTGACCGAAATTGGCGGCCACAGGGGACCCACGAATGGTTGCAAATTGTGACCATGCAGAATTCAATGAATCTTGAAAATCGTATTTCACGTATTTAACACCAATTTAATGTAACAGAAACTTTATAATTTCAGATAGAGATTACTTATAAATCGATATCAATCGGAAAAGTATAGAATTTTAAGAGAATTAAACATTTTTGTAAAAACGGCCACGAGAGGGTCCCAGAGCAGCCACAGCGAGGACGAGACGTTTACAATTTATGTGAAATATTAGCAGTTTTTTAGCTTTTTCTTGAAAATAAAATATCTGGGCATCTTTAGTATGTTGATAACAACTGATAAATATCATTTTATCTAAGATACAAAGATAAAATTTTTTTTTTTAATCAGCCACAAAAGTAAAGTCACAGGGGGTCCCCTTTTTTTTGGTTCGTGGCCGCCCTGTGGCTCCTACTTTGGGAAATTTCCCAAAATAATTTTTTGAGCAACCACCGCGGCGCTAGTTATGTTGAGATATTTTTGTGTGAAAGAGAGGCACATAAACGTCATATTCCTATACTCTTCTTACACATTAGAGAAGATTACTTGGTGACAGACCCAAAACGCATTAGGGAGACAAGGATAGAAAAGTGAAACAAATATATATCCGCAAGCGGTGCGCGACCCACGTGGACGGCCACTACGCGGTCACCACACGGCCACAGCGATCCTAAGAAGTGCATGACGTCACAGCGATGCTTCTCACTCACAAGAGTAATGATTCTCCGGGAGATCATTGCCAAATGAGTTTAAAATAAAAATATTAGAAAAAAAATATTTTTATATTTTTGAATAAAAATATGCTTTTACATTAATTTAAATAATTAAAAATTATCCGAAGATACTTTATTAAATTTTTCGCGTTTTTAATTCCATTTTATCAATGCTCTCACTAATTACTAATTATATTTTTTTGTGATCGTTCAAACCAAAAATCATAGTTATTCATTTTTTTGTCAGAAAATAAATTATTTTTAAAAAATATAAACCACTATATCGATATTTGAGTACGTTCAAGAGAGAAAATAATGTTTTACCACACCTGCTAAATATCACGTTAAACAGAATTTTCAATCTTAATCTTAGGTATGAATTTAGGTAAAAATTTTGACACAAATATTACTGTAAGTATTTTCCTTTAGTTGAGACAATTGCAGGTAATAAATGGGTTTTATGGTATTGTACTGCCGAAAGGCTTAGTAGGGAAAACTAAAAGATTATGCTCCAGGTAGCAATTCGAGCAGCACTTGGGCATCAATGCATATGTTAATATTGGAAATACCCAAATGTTTTGCAAAAAAAACTCTTAAACTTTCCAGACGCACAGTAAAATATATGAATTCATTTTGTTTGCAGAAAATTCATATTATTTAAAGTCTCGAAAACAGCGTATTTTCAGTTTTAGTCTTTGCAATAGCTATCTATTTTACGTAAGCATACGAGAATAATGTTTGCAATGGTTTCCTATTTAGCCCATATGAAGCACGTGGAAAAATATCATTACAAATAATCTTATTTTCTTTATAATCCTGGACATTTATTGGCATAAAACAATGTCAGGACCCTTCAAAAAGGGTTTAGTTTAGGTTTTGATCAATATTTTGCAATTTTATTATTTTACCCCAAAAATCATCAATTTTAATTCATTTAATTAATAAAATTGCATTTAGGACCCGCATTTTGAGATTATTCATTAAATTTCAAGACGTAAAGTGGATATCGCATTTATTTCTGAATGGTTGATACCCCGAAAATCTGATTACAAAGTTATGATAATTCTTTGACATATTATTGTATATTTCATGAGGGAATATGCCATCGCCATGCCCTCTATGTATGTTGTAGAAATATATTTTGAAAGAATATTTTTGGGATATTTTTGTGGGAAATTTTTTTGGATGCTTGCGCCGTAGCCACGAGCCATCCACAGAGGGGACGTCACAGTGACCGGTCACGATTTATTCCCCATTTGTATGTCACTTGACCGTGTGGTGGCTGTCTGGTGGCGCCCACAGGGGCGACCCATGACTGCCACGAACCGCGTGGTGACTGCTGAAGGTGTGCTGGGATGGCTAAATGGAGGCGCTTGGTACAAGCTGAAGAACCTATATATTTGCTCAAAATATGATTTATACTATGATGGAGCCGCCTGGTTCTATTTTTAGTGATTAATTCTTGCAAAAATTGGTTAGAAATAGTTTTCTAACCAATAGAAGTTTCTTCAGTAACGTTATAGTTAGTTTTCTTCAGTGGCATTATTTTTTCAAAAAATCGTTTTAAAAATTCGATGGAGACGCCTAGTATTATTTTCCGAGTTTTTACAAAATCAAGTTAAAATTGAGATGGAGGCGCCTGGTATTTTCCATTTTTAGATTTTACATAAAATCGGTTAAAAACTACAGTGGAGGCTCCTAGTAGACTTTTGGATGATCACAGTTGAATAAATAGAAGTAAAGTAAATTAAATTGATTAAATTAATTAAATTAAACAAATTAAGAACTCAAATTAAAACGCCACGTGTAGTTATTTATCTACATTTTTGCTCTGATTTTTTATATATTAAGTCGCCTGGTTGTTTTTCTATTCTTTCGATTTCACGTAAAATCAGTTTAAAAAAACAGTGGCCTTATTCTTGCACAAAATCGGTTATAAAATCAATGGGGACGCCTGCTATTTTCACTTTTCTTCCATATTATGTTAAATTGAATTTTAAATTTCTTATTTTTCATCTTTTATCTTTTTTCTTTTCAAAACTGTTTAAATATTACGATGGAGGCGCCGGGTTATTTCCCAGCACACCTTCAGCAGCCACCACGCGGTCCGTGGCGGTCATGGGTGGCCCCTGTGGCGCCACCAGACAGTCACCACACGGTCAGGTGACATACAAATGGGGAATAAATCGTGACCGGTCACTGTGACTGTAAAGATTACCTTAGGTAAGGATTCCAAAAGAAATAAATAAGATAAGCGATTGTTCCTTCTTCTTCTTCCAATCCTTCCCTCTGGTCACATACCTTGGGTAAGATCCGAATTAAATAATAATTAATAGAATATCTGGTGGTCCACCCAAATAACTTCCAGTTGTCGTACCTTTAATAGATGCAACACATTAATTAATATCTGAGCCCTTCGGCTCGAAGAACCGCGGATTGTTGCAATCTAAAGGCAAATCCAAAATCTGGAAGATCTTCCTCGTGGTTGAGATGAGTTGCACTTCTGCCAATTTCTCCTTATTTCAGGATCAGTGGGGCAATTCTATTTCACTGAGGTTTTAAATAAAACAATTTCTTCCTGATTTAATGAATTAAACTGAGCAGCGGATTTTATTTATATTCAAATTAATCAAATTTCAAATTTTAATTCTTTAATTGATTGAAAAAATAATAACAATAATGGAGAAAGTGAAAGTGGAAGTAAAGAAAAAAGAGATTATCACGAAAGGGAGATAATAGAGAGAAAAAAAACTGATAAGAGGAATTTCAAAAATTCACAAATTTAACTGTAGCTCATGACCGTTGCATACCAATTCTCGATAGGGTGATTCACTTCATTAATTTACGCTAGCGTAAACAGTGACGTCCCCTCTGTGGATGGCTCGTGGCTACGGCGCAAGCATCCAAAAAAATTTCCCACAAAAATATCCCAAAAATATTCTTTCAAAATATATTTCTACAACATACATAGAGGGCATGGCGATGGTATATTCCCTCACGAAATATACAATAATATGTCAAAGAATTATCATAACTTTGTAATCAGATTTTCGGGGTATCAACCATTCAGAAATAAATGCGATATCCACTTTACGTCTTGAAATTTAATGAATAATCTCAAAATGCGGATCCTTAATGCAATTTTATTAATTAAATGATTTAAAATTGACGATTTTTAGGGTAAAATAATAAAATTGCAAAATATTGATCAAAACCTAAACTAAACCCTTTTTGAAGGGTCTTGACATTGTTTTATGCCAATAAATGTCCAGGATTATAAAGAAAATAAGATTATTTGTAATGATATTTTTCCACGTGCTTCATATGGGCTAAATAGGAAACCATTGCAAACATTATTCTCGTATGCTTACGTAAAATAGATAGCTATTGCAAAGACTAAAACTGAAAATACGCTGTTTTCGAGACTTTAAATAATATGAATTTTCTGCAAACAAAATGAATTCATATATTTTACTGTGCGTCTGGAAAGTTTAAGAGTTTTTTTTGCAAAACATTTGGGTATTTCCAATATTAACATATGCATTGATGCCCAAGTGCTGCTCGAATTGCTACCTGGAGCATAATCTTTTAGTTTTCCCTACTAAGCCTTTCGGCAGTACAATACCATAAAACCCATTTATTACCTGCAATTGTCTCAACTAAAGGAAAATACTTACAGTAATATTTGTGTCAAAATTTTTACCTAAATTCATACCTAAGATTAAGATTGAAAATTCTGTTTAACGTGATATTTAGTAGGTGCGGTAAAACATGTTTTTTTCTCTCTTGAACGTACTCACATATCGATATAGTGGTTTATATTTTTTAAAGATAATTTATTTTCTGACAAAAATAATGAATAACTATGATTTTTGGTTTGAACGATCACAAAAAATATAATTAGTAATTAGTGAGAGCATTGATAAAATGGAATTAAAAACGCGAAAAATTTAATAAAGTATCTTCGGATAATTTTTAATTATTTAAATTAATGTAAAAGCATATTTTTATTCAAAAATATAAAAATATTTTTTTTCTAATATTTTTATTTTAAACTCATTTGGCAATGATCTCCCGGAGAATCATTACTCTTGTGAGTGAGAAGCATCGCTGTGACGTCATGCACTTCTTAGGATCGCTGTGGCCGTGTGGTGACCGCGTAGTGGCCGTCCACGTGGTTCGCGCACCGCTTGCGGATATATATTTGTTTCACTTTTCTATCCTTGTCTCCCTAATGCGTTTTGGGTCTGTCACCAAGTAATCTACTCTAATGTGTATGAAGAGTATAGGAATATGACGTTTATGTGCCTCTCTTTCACACAGAAATATCTCAACATAACTAGCGCCGCGGTGGTGGCTCAAAAAATTATTTTGGGAAATTTCCCAAAGTAGGAGCCACAGGGCGGCCACGAACCAAAAAAAAGGGGACCCCCTGTGACTATACATTTGTGGCTGATTAAAAAAAATTTTTTTCTTTATATTTTAGATAAAATGATATTTATCAGTTGTTATCAACATACTAAAGATGCCCAGATATTTTATTTTCAAGAAAAAGCTAAAAAACTGCTAATATTCCACATAAATTGTAAACGTCTCGTCCCCGCTGTGGCTGCTCTGGGACCCTCTCGTGGCCGTTTTTACAAAAATGTTTAATTCTCTTAAAATTCTATACTTTTCCGATTGATATCGATTTTTAAGAAATCTCTATTTGAAATTATAAAGTTTCTGTTACATTAAATTGGTGTTAAATACGTGAAATACGATTTTCAAGATTCATTGAATTCTGCATGGTCACAATTTGCAACCATTCGTGGGTCCCCTGTGGCCGCCAATTTCGGTCACGGCAAAAACTGAAAGAGCCACGAATTGGGACTGTCTGGTGGCGCTACTGTGGATCCCCGTAGCAGCCACAGGAGCCACAGCCACAAGAGGCTAGCTGGGTTTTTATTACTCCAATTTTGCTTAGTCAGAACATACAGTTGAGTTGCCTGGTACAACTAAATTTGTCTTCGCAGGTATTTAACCCCTCAACTTGGTTGTGAGAAGGGTAAATGATAAAGTACGTGTTTTTGAGTGAAATTCATTGTATTATATGTTACGAGGCAAAAGCATGGAGAGAACGAGCAGAAAAAAAAGCGAAAACTGATAAACATTCAGTGATTTGCAAGAAGCGTGTCCACTCTTGACAATCCATCGAACTCATTTTTCACTTTATGCGTCCGCATCTCATAGATCTCTTTTAGCTCTTCTTGTTCGCTTCTCACTTGTGATGGGCTTTGCTTATGCAATGCACACACACACCGTGTGAGATCGCGATAAGCCGCCAAGTACAGCAAATGCATTAGAGTTGAAGCCGTTGCAATCACGATGGTATCTTGTGGCGTAGAAAAGCCATTTCTATGCTCAAATCTCGCCAATCTTTCTCTCTCCTCGTCTTTGGCTTGAGCATAACGCGCAAAAATCCACTCACGTGAACTGAATGGTGGATCACAGACAATAAATCCGTACACACAGTGGTTGAGAGAGCCCATATGCGGCGATCTAATCGGAAATGCTGTTCCAGGAGAACTTGAAGAGCTGCGCGCACACGGTGGAAATTAGAAGATGAGGGAATATCAATTAATTCCCATTCAGTGCTGTGCATCCACAAGACTTGCAAAGTGAATGTTTTCGCGCACTTTATAGCTGATTTGGATGGCGGATTTATCTTGAAAAGAAGAGAAAGAGAGAGAGATGTATCAGAATAATTTCTTTCGGCATAGTTAAAACATCAATTGATTCACAGATTTATTGTGATTTGTAATTTAAAGATTGCCTTTCAATTTGATTTTCCTTCTGTATGCCAATTGTTTGCCATGAAAGGAGAAATTCTATCGATTGAAGAGTTTTTTTTATTTCTGTATGAAGGGAGGCACTGAAGAAGATCCAGTGAGAGCCGAAATCTTTTGAAAAGAAAGTAATTTCTGTCATTTGAGCTCCATTCAATCTGGCGAATATTTAGAATAATTTTAGCGAATCGATCGAATCTTGACGAATAATCAGACTGTTGACAAATAGTCCGAATCTTCAAATCTTCTTGAAGAAAAATCAGAATTTTGACGAATTGTCTGAAACTTCATAACTAATTCTCCAAATCTTGACGAAAATTCCGAATCTCGACGAGTAATTCAATTCTTGACGAATAGTTTGAATCTTCTTGAAAAACGGTTTGAAACTCCGTAACAATAATCTGAATCTTAACGAAAAATTCTAATCTCGACGAATAATCCGAATCTCGACGAATAAGCCGAATCTTGATGAATAATTCGAAGATTTTCGTTCAGATTGGCTCCTTTGAACTCCAAAATCAATTTTCCCCCAAGAATATGTAGAAAATCCGCGGGAAAAATCCGATTTTACTTAGAAATCATTGAAAGTTCTTCCTAAGACATTTCCGGTCAATTTTCCAAATTCTTTTTTCATCTTATATTCATACTTTGAGCTAATCTTAATAATTTTCCAATGAATTTTCTTTTACAAAGCTTTTTAAAATTAAGGTATTAATAAAAATTCACAAAAATCATATTAGCTGTGTTTCTTTCAGACACAGCTTTTGTGTACCGAGCAAAATCGAAAGTCGTCAGATCGGGCTCAAACTTGGGATGAGCACGAATTAGGGTCCCCACATTCCAAAAAACGTATGCGCCAAAAATTTTTTTTTCCGGCCGGCCGGCCGTCCGGCCGTCCGGCCGGCCGGAGTATAACGCTAAATTGCGAGAGAACGGTGATAGATAGAGACTTGCGGTAAACGGCAAAGTTTAAATATCGGCTGGAAGACGTCCGATTATGAGGTCAAATCCACCCCCCCACCCCTCCGTCCGCCATTTTGAATAACCTCAAAATTTTGTTTTCGCTATATCTCAGCCGCTATTATAGCTAGAAGACTGAAATTTTGATATGTTGTAGGGGCCATTAAGAGCTTTCCAACGATACCTCATTTTCGAAAATCGGTCAAGCCGTTTAGTCAATATGGCCGCCACAATTTTTCATCGAAAATCGACCATAACTCGAAAACGGCTTGACCGATTTTGATCAACCCGGGGTCAAATGAAAGATCTCAACAAACCCTACAACTCTCTAGAACATCCGAAGTTTCAAAAGTGACCACTAGGGGGCCAAAAATCAAAAACAAAATTTTCGATGAGTTTTCGATGAATATCTCGAAAACGCCATTATCGATTTGCTTCATTTTTTGATATGTTATAGCTGACTATATTATCTAGCTTCATGCCAAAAATGAAGAAAATCTATGTCGCCGTTCTCGAGATATAGCCTTCCAAAGTTGGCATGTCATATCTCGGGTTCTACAAGTCCGATCTTGATCAACTCAAGCGCAAATGAAAGGTTTCGTGAAACCCTACAAATGTCTAGAACATTGCAACTTCGAGAAATGACCGCAAGAGGCGCTAAAGCCAAAAACAAAGTTTTCGAAAATTTCGAACTCGAATTTTTCGAAAATGGCGACATAAATTTTTTTCATTTTTCGATATGTTATAGCTGACTTCAAGACCTTTCAAACAAAAAAAAATTTACGAAAATCTATGGATCCGTTCTCGAGATATGGCCTTCCAAACATTTCTTAGGGTATGACTTTTCAACTTTTCCCGACTTTGCGCGTATTTAAATTAATTCGCGGTCTAGTTTGCTCTCACAAAATTGGTACACTGAAAGAAACACAGCTCCCGTAAGCTTGGTCAGCTTACCAGTACATTTTTAGCAGTCTCTTGTTGAATAAAAAAAATTGAAAGACGTTTTCCAACAATTTTCAATTCAAAAACTATTAATTGAATTTCTCAAAGCTTTTGGCTAAATATTTGAAAGGTTTTTCAAAGGAGATTTTCTTATAGAAAGAACAATGGAAGATTCCTCAAGGTTTTCATCACAATTCATCACAAGAATTGGGGCTCTACAAAAAGACAAAAAGAACACCTCTTACACCAAAAATTTTGTATTGAAAAGAAAACCACCGCCTTTCATTCACCAACAAGTTCAGCCTTAAACTATTTGTTTTGGGTGTTTATTTTTTTATTCTTCTCCGCATTATGGTGGTGTAGTAAGGTGATTGTCTAACAAGTAAATCTTCAAATCGATTTTCAATAATTCACTTTTAACAAGCTTCGCCGCATGACGAAATGTGCAGCTAATAAAATTTGGCAGAGCGCGATTAAATCGGTGTAAAGTGTACAAAAGTGCTGTGTTTGACCTTCCACCAGCTGAGATTTCTCACCGATTAAACGGGCAAACATGGTACTTTTTCGTGTTAAAGCTCACGGAGACGAAAGGTTCAGCGCACGATTTTTGCTGTGGTCTGTCAAATGCAACCACCACACATTCTCTCATTAAAATCAATTTTTTTCTTTCCAATACACGCTATAAGAAGACGAAGAAAAAAAATCTTCTAACCACGTTTTGGAATCATTTTTCTTGTTGAAAAAAATTAATAATTTTAATGCAACATTTTCACTGTGAGAAAATTCTCTCGGGAAAATAGAAAATTCTTCGGGAATTTTTCTCATTGCAATAAACTGCAGCGATGCAAGAAATAACTCTCAAGAAATATTTTCTCTGAAAGAATTCCGCGTAAGATGCTGTAAATGGGAGGTGAGATGTGCGCAAATGAACGGAATTGGACGAAGAGATTCATCATTGGAATAATTAAAAAGTGATTTACTCACTCTCCCTTGTCTTGCTCGCAAAAGGCTCGAGAGAGAGACCAATTATCCATCCGGAGGTGAAGCATCAAAGTGACGGACGTGGACACCAGAACGTGGTCCCCGCATCCTTAGACGACGACGCATTCAAACACTTTTTATGTTATATATTCTTACCTCTGGCGCTTTGAATTTGCAGACTATTTTTACCATTTCCACAGTTATGTGCAAAAGAAATGCAGAAAATTCTATTTTATTAGAATTATATATATTTCATAAAGAATTTTGAATTTTCTCTCTAAAGAGAAAAACTTTAAGCTTCGATTGATTGTTTAGCCACGCCCCAATTTTAACTAAATTGTTTTTTTTTAGTATGAATCATAAGAGCATATGCGTCAAGCAGAGAATTTCTTTTCTGAGTTTTTCTAATAAAATAAATAATTTGATTTATTATTCGAAATTATTTATGCATACGCTGCATGCGGTAAAGTACACTTTCACTGACATTCGTATTGCGATTCTTTATAAAGCATATGCATCTGCGCTTTAGTAAAAAAAATATTTTATCTCATGGACAGAATAATAAATTATGCATCGTTTGAGCAAGAATCACAAACTTTGAAGATCATTGATTTAAAATATATAACATTGAGCATATGCTCTATGCAAGGAAATTGTTGATTTATGTATTTTCCTAATTTTATCATTTTGTTCATGGTCTTTTAGTGCTGATGACAACAATATAAAGAATCATCAATCAAAACACAAAAAGCATATGCTTTATTAATTTAAAAAAAGGCATTTAAAATTGGGGCGTGGCTTACATATTTTCTTGTGCAAATCTTAACAAAATTTTTTCAAGTTAATTTTAGTGAAAATATTGAGAATCTATTTAACTTTTCTCGAATGTTTTATCATTCTTTAGAATATTTTTCTTATGTCAAGTGTCTGTCTAATAATGATTTTAAGGGCACATGAAAATGAATAAACTCCTTTTTTGCCCTATTATAATGTATTTTTTTAAGAAAAGCTTTTTTAAGTAATGTTCAACTATCTTACTTGCTTTAATAATTTCTTAGTACAGTCAGGTATTGATTAACGTCGCATGGGATATACTCTTTCCACTCATTATTATTAATGGGTGGAAAGAGTATATCCCATGCGACGTTAACCAATACCTGACTGTAATTTTCTTTTGCACATTCCTGTGAAAATATCTCTAATATACACTGCTATGCTGAACACAAATGTATTTTGCTATTAAACCAGTCCATAATGGTTGTAAATCAACAAATTGTCATCGAGTAATTTTGCATGTGGACAGAATAAAAGTTATAAATATAAAATTGAAGAGTGGTTTAGTAGAGGAGGTATAGAAATCCACACTCCTTTAATAGATCATAAAATATTTGCGTATATATCATTGGGGCTTAGTTTGGAGTGCAATTCTTCGCCCGTATCCAATGTATCATTAGCTGTGCAGAGACACTTCAATATTTATTGTGAAATTCCTATTTATGTTGGTATTCCCAATCGCGCGCCATTTATATACAAATTTCTATGCTCAACAATAAAACAAATTGTGCGGACACGCGAAGAGAGCCCCAAAGAGACATTCAGCATCCAAATGCGCGGGAAAAAGCAGAATTGGTCTTGCATTCTTTCTTCTTTTTTTTATTTAAAGAAAAATGGCAAACTAATTGGTGTGAGATGCGATGATTACAAAATGATCAAGGAAATAGGGGAAAGAAGAAGAAAAAAGTCTCCTCCTCAGGTCTTTTCAGTGGCACACAAAAGGTCTCTCTTCCAATAAGTTAATTAGAAGTGTTGCACACGGTGAGGGAGAGTCAACGTCTTTCCTCCGCATGGCGCTGGCTTTTCAGCTAAATAAGCAAGAGGGATGAGGGACTAATTAAGAAAGTTTCCTGGAGCAGAAAACCAACCAATCACTTCTTGCAGCATCTCATCCTCCACACACACACACACACACACACAAATCAGGAGCAGGAGCAGGAAGGTAAAACATAAGGAAACAACATGGGCTGATGGGCACGAGAAAAAAACGTAAGACAGTAGCCAGAAGACACGGAACGATACAAAATTCCTCCCGAGAGATAAGTTGCCTTGTTGATGCTCAAAGGGAGATAAGAAAACCCTCCTGGAATCAACATCTTCGCCCCGTAGCCTTTAAATTAATTGCAGCGAAAATGTCTGCAGATTCTAACCGATTCTTTTTCATTTCCCTTTTACATTCTCTCAATTTTTACTGCGAGGAAAAAAAGAAAAAGAAAAACTCTCTAACAAGTCATCGGAACAAGCTTCACATTTTCTCCAACAGCAACGAAGGGGGTTTCTTCACAAAACATTCTCTTTTCCAGTTCCATAATAATTGAGATGTTACACAAGTCATGGAAATTTATCTTTTCTTTTTGCAGAAGCCACCACCACTTATTATTCGATTCTAAAGTAATTTAAAACAGCCCCAGTGTGTGCAAGGAAATGATAAAGAAATTATGTAAACTTGCTCTCATTTCTTTGCTTTTGCTTTGATATACAAGAAGATATAATTAATAGCATCTCCAAGGAGATTAATCAGTGTATAGTTTTTAATTAAAAAAAAATGTGTTGTGCTCGGAAAAAGTTATTTGTGGGAACTTGCTTAGTTTTTGGCACAAATTTGCTAGGCATTTTCAAAGATTTTTCTATGATTTTCTTTGGCCCATTTAACCGACGAAAAACCTGGAAAATTATAATTGTCGCTAAACGTCGGAAAATTACTTCTTTTGTAGACAGAAATTGTTGTGAAAAAATAGACGACTCTTGTGTAAAAATTACCTAAAAGATCAGCATTTATTTCAATTTGCTATTACAAAGAATTTTTTAATATTGAATAAAATTAGTATAATCATTAAAAATTCAATTGTATAGATTGTGGCAAAATCATGTCAAAAATTAAGCAAGATTTTACATAAAACTTTTTTCCTAATAGTAATCTTGTCGGAAAAAATTATCTTTTCAGTTGACAATATTTTTTTTCAGGTGCAATTTGCTTGTTCTCCAAGGAAGCTCCTCAATCCCAACAACAAGATGTTGTTTCATTTAATCAACAAAGATCTGTGAGCAAACAAACAATTTATTGATGAAAATGTAAAATAAATCGTGAAAGCTCTCATCTCGTAAATAACTTCATTTTCATTAAATCCCTTTGCGCGATGGTGTGCTGAATATCTCTTCGCCACGTTGTTTTATTTGAATTTATACACAACAAAACAATAGATTTGAGTTTAACCCCCGAAAATTTGCATGTTCCGCCGTGTGCATTAGATTTTAACGAGAGAATACGAGTTGGATGCGCTACCGCAGAAAGGTGAATTTATGTGCTTGAAATTCCTACTATTTTGTGCTGAAATGGGAGAAGAAATATGAAGTCCTCGCACATTGATTGTCCTGGCGTGCCCATTTGGCCATTTTCACAATAAACATCATTTACGATGCTGCACTGCACACCCTCTTTCTACTCCCACCCTACCTCTTGCATTAGAGTCAGGCAGGAAGTTTCACCAAGTCCTACTTGCTCTCATTTTATTCCCCCACCCCCTCCACCCACACATCCCTCCCTTTTGTGCATACATATGAATTAATATCGAGAGAACTTGGGCAAACGTATTATACAATAAACTTCAATGTTGGGGGTTACTTCCTGTTTTCCCTGCATAAATGCATTCATGACGTCACGTGGGGTAGCTGACTAAAAGGATGCCAAGCACAATTCTATGCTATTTTATTTCCCTTTCATTAACAACCCCATCGCTCTTTTGCTGTGAATTATTTTAATTCTACACCCCCATTCTGCGCCTAATTCCTGGCTGATTCGCCATGAAAATATTTTAATGATGGTGTTTTTGTATACATATAGTTTGGGGAAATTTCTCCGCCATAAACAATAACATAAAATCTCATATTATGTGCGCTCTTAACTCACTCCCCCTTCGCAACATTAACCCCTTTTCCCGCCTATTTTTCTTCATGGGGACTTTTGTTTATGCACCACGCGCTCAGGCTTGCCAAACGGGGGTAGTGCACAGAAGGGATGGAAAACAAACAGAACTGTAACGCATGCAGAGGAGTCCTTAAACAATTCATACATAATATCCCCCATATGCACAGATTCACACGAATTAATAATATTTGTAACGTTGGATCTTCCCATCAATGATGCACGCGGAGTTTATTAATAATTTGCATTGCAGATTTTCATAACTATTATTCACATTACTTTTAAGCCTTCACCGTAAATTGCTTAAGGAAGGGAGGGCGGGTGGTGTTTGTGGTTGATAAACCTTTATAGGAAAATTCCGCCTGAAAACTCATCAGGAGAATATGAATTAATTAATGAAGGGGATAAATATGGTGATTTAACGTGGAAAATAACGAAGATTTCCTAGGAATTTTCTTTGGAAATTGAAGCGTAGTTTCGTTAAAATGATTACAATGGAATGCGGAATATTATGTGATTTTTCTAGAAATTTCTTCGTTCTTATAATGAAAATGGAATAATGGAAACTACTAAAGTTGAATTAACCCTTTAACGTTTTTTGGGTCATACGCTGACCCAAACGTGAAACATTTAATTTTTTCAATTATTTATGAATGTAATTGTTTTTCCATGTTAGAAATGCATCAAATTCACGTATAAGGGACCAAAGAAGACGTTCTGACTGAGAAAAGTAATCTAAAAAAATTCATAGAATAAAAATCGCGATAAAAGAGCGCATGTTTCAATGTTTTTATGTTGCACGTTGGACGTTAAAGGGTTAATCCTTTCGCGTCCAACGTGAAACGTAGAAACATTGAAACATGCGCTCTTTTATTACGATATTTGTTCTATGAATGAGTTCTCAGAGGACATTTCTTAGGCAAAACGTCTTCTTCGACTTCTTTTGCGTGAATTTCATGTATGTATTTCTAACTAGGAAAAACAATTCGACGCTCCCGAAGATTATGAACCATACTCCTGTGTTAAAAGATGTGAATATGGTTCATAATCTTCGGGCACGTCGAATTGAATTCACAAAATTTGGGAAAATAACGCGAAAGGGTTAATAAAAAATCATTGCGGAAAAGTGGTGTGATTTTCAAGATTTCTTCTCTGATTGAATAAAAGTATTTTTGCAAATTGAATCAATGGGAAATAAGTGGGGAAAATAACAAAGATTTCCCAGGAATTGTCTTTAGATGCAGTGACGAACCACTTCCCAATTTGATTCCATTATTTGATTAAATTTTATTTGAGAAATTTAAGAACATTTAAAAAAGTCAGAAGCATTTAAAGCTCCATCAACTGTTTCTTTTGTTCCTCAAACAGCAATTGGAAAAAAATAAAAAAATCCCAAAATCGCTCACCAATAATCTTCATATTTCTCTCTCTTTCTCCTGCCTTGTATTGTGGTGGAGTAATTGGATTGAGTTGAGCAGATAAAATAACTTTTAGCGCGGCATTTGCAATTGGAAAAGGTAAAACTCTATATATGTATATAATATTATTAATTTCAGTCACGGATTTGCATGTTTGAGCTTCCTTTGTGAAGATTAAAACTTCTTCGTAGAGAGAGTGGAGAGAATATTGCCTGCAAAAATCTCATCTCTGTTCAAATTCAATTTATTCTTTAAGAAAAATTATATTCTAACGTTCTTCTCTGAATTTCTTTGACATTCCATAAGTGTGTTTAAGTGATTTTACTGAATTTTTCATTTAAAAATTTTGTGAAAAGTTTCACACGAGTTAACAGAAAATTCTAAAAGGAAAGATTCTTAATGAGGAGTTGAGAGAAGTTGTCTAATTTTGAGTATGTTTAATTATCTCCTTCACGAAGGGAGTTTTATCCGTCTTTGGTGAGACTTTTACTGACTACACGGAGGATGAGGAGGTTCATTAGATGAATTTTCTCATGACCCATCCCGTGTGATGCTGAGCAGTGTGCTTGTGAGCCACAGTTGCTCTTGTAAATTAATAGGAGGGAGACATTTTCTACTACTTCTATATGTATTATGCAGTTTGCCACCATTTTCGCAGCTTCTCTCTCTATGAGGACGTATCACTCACTTAAAATGCAATCAATGTTGCAAAGAACACTCAAAAGCTTGCACAGCATCCACCTCCAACCCGCCCCCCTCTAGCGCACCACCTTTTTGCCTTTTGGTTAATTTTGCAGTCACTTTTCAACCTCTTTCACCCATCCATCCGCACATAAGAACATCACTCCGCAAAACCATTAGCCTCGCTGGGCTGCTATATGCCCAAGTGCATGAACCAACTTTGATATTCTAAAATTTGCATAACAGGTATCCCCCTCGAGTGCCGGTGAATAAGCAGCCCATTGAGTGTCGGCAAAGTAGAGTTGGGCGAGGAATGGAGGAGAAGTTGCTAAAGTGTTGATTGCACCCGTAGTTGTGTGTTGTAGCTGCAGCCAGTTGAGGAGATGAAAAGGTGCCAAAGTAATTGATAGATTAAATTGCAATAAATGTTAGAGAACGTTTAAATAAGCCAGCTATTTTACCAACACCACACGTCGCTCTCTTTCACCTGAAATGAAACCTTCTCTTATGCCAAAGAGAAAATTATAACGTGGAAAATCTCTCTTCAGCATTTTTTTTTGGTTTGGTTCCAGAAGGGGAGAATATCTGGGAGGAAAATCGTAATTTTCTCTTATTATTATATTCATGTTTTGTCTCTTTATAGGGGCTAATTGTTTTTTTTTTTTTTTGATAAAGGAGTTCATTTATTTTGAGCTTTGAGGATTTAATCTGAAACATTTTGAAAAAAAAAAATAATAATTTAGAACATCATAAAACGTCTAAGAAAATCCATTTCATAAATTGAGAATCTATGTAAGGTTTGACGTAAAATACGCCTCTTCCTGTTTGTATAAAGCATATGCTCATATGCTTCAATCAGCAATCAAGACTTAAACTCATTTTCCTCACTTTATAGTGAACAATCTGTGACGGAAAAGTTAAAAGAAAAAGATTAGCTTTAAATTCATTTTATTCATTTTGGCGTAAAGCATATGCTCATATGCTTCAATCAACAATTTTAAAACTCTTAAACTAATTTTCCCACTTTATAGTGGACAATATGCAGGAAAAATAATTAAAAGAAAAGATTAGCTTTAAATTTATTTTATTCATGTTGCATAAAGCATATGCTCATGTGCTTCAATCAGCAATCTTTTATCTCTTAAATTCATTTTTCTTATTTTATAGTGAGCGATCAGCGAAAAAAGTTAAAAAAAAATATTTACAAAAAATGCCTAAACCGTCTTCACTTCAAGTTTAATTTATTCCAATGTCATAAAGCATATGCTCTATTGCTTTATTTTATAATTATTAATTAATTGTCAATTTCTTCTTTCAGACTCACACGTCTTCTCGTTTGACCTATACCTACCAATGAGCCAGAGGGCTAAAAAATATTTTTAATGAATCACTGAAGCATATGCCTCATGCCCTAAAATACTAATTGAAGTGCAATTTTGTGAAGAAAAAATTAAAGTTAATTATTTACAAAGAATATCTTGTTAATTGAAATAATTCGGAATAATAAGAATATTCTATACATCCACCAGCTGTTTTCCCCCGCAACTTAACAGCCCCTTTCCTCCTCTGTACTAACTGACCCTCCATCATTCATTCTGGGGCTTTTTAGGGCACTTTCCTGCAACACTTGCATCGCCCAGGATGAAAAAGCAGACAATTTCATACGGCGCATAATATAATTTTCTGGAACACAAAATTGGCTCTGTAATAGAAAATAATCATGAGCCAGTGCACGCTTCCAATTTTGCTGTACAAATTGCAGAAAATATCTGCATAATTATCACCATATAGAAGATTATTATTTTACCTCTTCCGAGAATAATAGAATAAAAAATATATACTTGTAGTCTTGGCATACGGAAGGCAGCTGGCAGATCTACCAAATTAACCCTTTAAAAAAACTTTTCTTTTATAACTATCATCAGCATTATGTACTGATGTGGCTAACGACATAAAAAATAAGAACATAGATATGCAAAAATTTCATAATTTATTCAAAAAGAGACGAGAGAGAGTAAAATATGAAGTTTGCAAAATTAAAAGGATTTAAATAAATTAAAATGGAATTAATAATAAAATTAAATTTATATTTTAAAATATTGATGGGAAAAATTAATTGCTTTATTTGCATAATCACATGAGATTTAATTTATTTCACATCAACATGAATATCTCTTAATTGGAATTTTTTTCTGTATAGACGCAATGTGTGGTGGGTGGGTACTTGCATCCAATTCGTGGTAGGATTAAAATAGAAAAAAAGTCATAGAGCGACGTGAGAGAGATTATATATAAATTAAGGGCTATATTTTTCTGACAAAAATGACGAATTAATTAACAAAGAAATTTAAGATATTTTTCTCTTAAAAAAATCAATCAAAGAAGATGATTCAAAAAGTAATAAATACCCCAGAAAAACATTCAGCAAACATTCTCTCAAATTTCATACAAAACTCTTAAATTGGCAATAAATATGACAAAGATGAAAATATTTTCGTGAAAATAAATTCATGAATGCAACGTAAATGAATGTAAAGAAGAGAAAATACTTCTCTAAAGCACCTTAACCACCCTCAACCCCAATTCCTTTGCTGCACCTAATTTTGTACCTAAAAAATATGTCCTCAACATGAGGGAATAACTTTTGAGAAATTTTCCATTTTCAGCAAAGCAATGGGAAAATTCCACAAAGAGCGCGCGCGCTCAAAGAGCAACTAGAGAGCCATTTATACTTCACTGCTTTTTCATTGTGCAAAATTTCCACCGGCAGTTGGTGCCAGCAGAGTCCAAAAACAATAACTCAAAAACGTGGAAAACTATTATGAAACAATTTTCTACGTGTTTTCGGTGTCAAGCACTCAAGCACCGAGAATGCTAAGTGGCGCAGTAACTCCCCTGATGCACACCGAGAGAGTGAGAGAGAAAATTGCAAACAGGATGCTGGCAGTGTGGGTGGGGGATGTTTACCCCCTCAACCACCCAGTGTCTGTATGTAGCAAAATATGTATGGCACTCCCGCCAGAGTATAGGTAGAACAGAATCTACGAAGCTATATGTAGTTGGGAGGATAGTGGTGGGTGGAACTTTTCCGTGTAGAAACATCCTTCCAAATAATTCCTCTGCACATTTCTGTGACCCTTCCCCCACAGAGAAAGAAAAGTTAATAAGTAGGAGAAAATAGTTTAAAATTGGAGAGTTTCAAAGTAAATTTCAAAATTAATAACTTCCCATTTTCTAGTGGTGGGAAAATGTGTTTATTCGAATGGAAAGTTTATAAACTTTTATAGATTTTTCTATTCTATCTGAATAAAATAATTATTAAATACCTTAAAATTGTCAAAAATAGAGAAAAAAAAACTTTTCTCCTTCATTTTAATTCACAGAACAAGACTCTTTTTCGAGGTCTTTTGCCTTATCGAATGTAATAAATCGCATGATTATCCTATTGTTTGATTTCTATGTTCTTTTGTCAAAGAAATCTTTCCCAACATAAATACAATGTTATTCCTTTTGCCCCATCTTTCCGAAAACACCAATAATCCATTAAAATATGAGGAAAGATGTCCACAAAATCAACTTCTACCTTGAATTGAATCCCAATTTGCATCAAGGGGATGTTATCTGGGGGATTTCTATGTTTTTTATTCTTTTTTTTTATTCTATGAACAGTTTGCGATAAATATGAAACTGACTTGAACTACGTTAGAAACGTAAAATAAGTTTCGCAGAATTTAAAAATTAGAATTTCTTTTAAACAGAACTTAAAAAAAATTATTCACAGAACGTTTAATACCCGATTAATGTTCTGTAGAACTTCAAAATACGAAAAATTGAGGGAGCACCTCAACTAAAATTACGTAAAGAAGTTAACTACCAGATACGAGAAAACGTTTCACAGAATATGCAAAATACGATTTTTTTTCACGGAACGTTATAAGCACGAAAATTGTTTAACAAGCCTGCAAAATATAGATGGAATCAACCGTAAACTATGACATGTTTATTATAAATCAGAGCAGATTCGTTAAAATCCAGCACACAAGAAAGATTTAAAAGACGTTTCAACGGATTTTTCTTTTATAGTTTCTCGGGTTCATTCTTACACTGTATTCATTTTTATCGAAATTAGTTACGTAATTCTGCTATATTCTAGATTTTGTTTCATCTGTTTTGTTTTTTAACGTTCAACGGAACTATTTTGAATGTTTCTATAGTTTTTTTTTCTAAAAAATTACTCTAAAATGTTTAAAATAGTAAAAAAAAACTCCTTTCCATAATTCAATTTAATAATTTTAATTTAAGAATGTTCTGAAAAGAAAAATTCTCAATATTATCATCTAACAACCGAATATTTGTATATTTTAAGTTCAGATAGATGCCCCTTTTCTTTCTGAAAAGTTCCTCTTGTTCTTCTCAAACTTTTCCTTGGTAATTTACAAATATTCATTTCATTGTGTCTTTTCTATTCTGCCAGTTGTTTGCCCCTCTGATTTGCATTTAATATATTTTGGACCATGTTTCTCAGACTTTTTTCTCTTTCTCCTTCAACGTGCGCTGAACATTTTTGTCACCTACGCAGTGTGAAAAAAAAAGAACCCACAAGAACCATAATGCAACAAATAAATGTCTCAATAGATGTCTTGTTCGCTGCAGTCAATGCGACTTATTGGTGGTTCATTAGCATAAAACAATGTTTATTATGAATGTGATTATTTTGAGATTTCTCTGGTGCAATTTTGTTGCGAATTTGTGTTCATCAACGCCTAGCTGGGGGTCCCAATGGGCAATGTTTCTCTCCTCATGAATGAACCATCGAGGGCAGAATGCGAAGAGTTGGGATTTGCAAGATTGCTCGACATTTGAAGCGAAAAATTGATACAACGTGCAACATCTCATGACTAAATTCATTCATCTCTCTCCCACAACCAACATTATTTTATTACATGAAGAGGAGATGCTGTGGCAATTATACGATTCTACATCACTGTACCAAAGGTGGAGGGGAGGGGGGGCATTGAGGGAGGGTGGGGTGGGTGGGAAGAGGTCACCCCGTATGCATGGGAATCCCTTATAGAACTAATTTGAAACGCTTGAGAGATTAAATATGAGCACCTTTCCAGCGCAGGGAGCATGACAATACCATCCACTTCTCACATGATTCCCTAAATTGACGTCTGTCTCTCATACACACACTGAATGCTGTGTAGCTCATCCCCCGTCCTTCCTCCACCCTTCAACTATGTATAAAACATAGCGAAGCGGTAGCAACACTGCAGATCAAAGTGAATTTGTAATTAATCTGATGTGCAATGCATTCCGTTTGACGACGCCAAAATGGTTTTACACAGCAGAGACCCCGTTTATGAGGACTGTCACGTCCCTTTTAATTACTACCAAACGTGACATTTCACCCCCTTTTCAGCTCCTCGTTTCACTCCCACCCATCCAACAGAATTTATCCTTTTGCTCCCCACAGAGAGCATCCCATTCTCCATCATCCCCCATGGTGGATATAATTCTTTCATCGCACACGATCTTTCTTCTTCATCATTGTCGCTGGCTATATATTTAATGGGGACACGTTGAGGGGGATGGGGTGCGGATAGATATTTATGCAATTAAAAATTAAGAAGAGATTGAATTTTTTTTAAAATTATTTTCATTAGTACTTGAATGTTATTTTCCCAGCTTCTTTGGAGGAAAATTAACAATTTAATTTTTAAGAATTCAGTAAAATTTGCTCAATATTGAGTCAATTTTTGCTCCATATTTTCCCCAAAACAATCCCAAATTAATACTTTTGGCATCCAAATTAAGGATCCTTGTTACAAGCACATGCTTATCAAGGTCGCAATCTTGCTGCTAAAAAGTAGATTTTTTCTGCGGAATTGTTAGCCGCGTGGTATTGTCTTAATGAGTCCTCTAGCTCTTGCATATTGTCGTATAAGTTTACAAAATTCCTTCCTCTTGTTCTTTTGCTTAATGTAATACGGAAACCCATATCGTATCCATGACTAAATCACACAAAAAATAAGAAAAAAGCAAATCCCAAACAAAAGGGTTAAACCATTAATTAAATTTGGCATTTTGGTAAAAAAAAAAGATTAACAAAAAAAGGTAAGAAGGAAGAGAGAATAAGAGGAATTTATTTGTAAAGATTCTCCTGTGTGTAGGTTAAATTGAGTTTTTTATTCTTGTATGTGAGCTGTTGCAGCTGCAGAAGTTCTTCTCTATGAAGGCTCTTCTTTTTTTGCACAAATCGCGCGCAATCTATGTATCTTAAATTTGCACAGGAAGGAGACGTAGGGAGAGGGAGTGCAGGATGGCGCATGGAATGAAGAGAGAAATGGGAATGGCAGAAAAGGAATAAATTTAAATATTGTCGATGTCAATTAGATGAATTGTTGGTCTAAATGGCATTTGCCATGTGGAAATGGGGGGAGGCAGAGGGGGAGGGTAGAAAGAAATAGCCAAACAGTACCAAAACACGCGGAAAGGGGGCCCCTGAAGGATGGATTTTGCTGAAATGATGCTGGGGCACACGGTGCAGCAAACATCCAGCCACTATGTTCACAATATGTTGCGCGAGAGACCGAAAAGCAAAGTTATGAGCAGACTTCCATGCCTGCGCCTTATCTAAATGGGATCAATGCCAGGCCGTTGTCAGGTCGAATAATTACAATATCTGCTACAATTTCATCCAGCGTCAGACATCCCCTCTTCCCCCCCCCCTTCTTGATACTTTATGCTTCAACTATTCTCGCGCGCAATATTCATCTGAGATTGAGTTTATGTGTTTGTATCTTCCTATACAATGTAGTTTCTACACGATATTAGAAACATTTTTTTATTAATTCTTCTTTCGGAATTAATAGGAAAATAACCCAACATTTCACTTTCTGGGAAAGATTCTTAACTTTCGTATTTAAATCAATTTTGCAAAATAACTCCATCCATTTTTAAAGAAAATAAAAAGAAACCAGAGGGAATAGACAAATGAAAACTCTTGGTTTAGTTTCTCAGCCAATCAGGGGAAATGTCCTATTCTTCTTCTTATTTATTTAAATTTCAAACTAAGGTTTGAAAAAAATAATTTATGTAACATTTGACATTTCTTTTCTAACGTTTGATATTTATCGCTCTTCTGAAAGTCTTTAAAAGAGAAGAAGAATCCTTTTTTTTAATATTAGACATTTTTAAAGTGCTTCGTTAAGGGACACATGACGTTTTTTGGCATTTCATGTCAAACGTTTTACTTTTCTCTACAAACATTGACATTTATTCAAAAGTTTCAAGCTTTCTTTATTTATTTGTTTGATCGTTATAAAGTTGGCCGTTTTTTTTTACAAACGTTTGATGTTTTTTAATATAACGTTCAAATATAGTGTAACGTCTGAAAAGTTCAACGTTTATTTTCAAACTTTGAACGTTTTGTTTTTAACTTTCAATCTTTTCATTTATTACTTTTGTTTCTTACACGTTTCTTTTGAAAAATTTGACATTTTCTAACGTTTTACATTTTAGTTCAAAAATCCTTTCTTTTAAATCTTTCATGTATGTTTTAGCTTTAAAATAATTTCTTTTAACTTTTTAAAGGGAACCTAAAATGTCTGAATTTTTTCAGGGAGTTTAGACACTATCCTAAAATTCCGTTAAATAGCATACAAAATAGTGCAAAGAAGTTCGTTTTGTATGACATCCAATTTAAAAGATATATTAACGTATTCCTATATAGACCTGTATACTGTTTTCAGTCCTTTCAGCAAAACGCGCGATTCGTCAATGTGATATGGCTTTCGCTCTTGCACCTGCTCTCATTGCGCAATGGCACGCATCGTGGGTCCACCAAGCTTCGTTGTTGTGATAACTTGCACACCCGTGAGCTATGAAATGCCACCATGATTGACATTGCTTGTGCCACACATTAATCAGTGCATGTTGTGACCCCAAAAAAGGAGAAAAAAACGAGCTGTCGATGGCATGGCTCATGCAAAAGACAAATACTTTTGCAACTGATAAGAAATCTCCTCGCGTGGTTTGCATTGAAACCAAAATGTTGCACACGGAGAGAAAGAGAGATTTATTATTTTCAGTCAAATTTGTACCATCTATCTAGCATTTTTTCCACCATTTTTTATGCTTAAACTGGAAATACAACACTTCGAAAAGAAAGCCTTTCTTTCAGGAAAATTTGCATTTTTGGGGGCTTTTTTTCGAAAACTTTTTCCTGTTTTATTTAATAATAATTTTTATATTCTTTTTTTTTATATATCTACATGAATTCATAAGACTTTAGTTTTAACGTTCTAAACTCTTTGTGCACTAATACAAAAAAAAAATCTTGAAAATTCATTGACGTTTCGTTTCTTTTTCAAGAGCACAAGAACTAGAAATAAAATTTAATTTTGTTCAAAACTCAAATTTCCTAAAACGCCGCGAGGGAATTATTTCTTCTCAATTCTTATTTTATTTTAATTTAATTCTTTGTCATCGCATTGTTGAGTTCGTCGCGTTGATTGTTTTCACGGTTTTCAAGTTTAATTTATTATTTGAATTCTTCTTTTTTTTTTTCGGTGCGAGAAGACATATTTTTTCTCACTTTCTGACTCCTTCTTTTCTTCAAATTCACAAACGCGTCCATTTGATGCATGCGTGTTTGAATAAAGAAAAAAAACCTTAGCTCGTAACAATAAATAATGCTGCCTACGCATAATCAAAAATCAAACACTAACTGACGGGGGAACTGTCAAGAGCAGCCGTTTGTGATTTTTTTTGGGTGCGGGGCAACAATTGACATTAAAGAAAAATCAATTATCGTAAATTTTAATTCACTTTTTTGCGCGCTTTTGTCCATTTGCTTCTGCGAGAGGAGATTTACAGTGACAAGGTGAAGAAATTAATTTTTGTTTTATTTTTTTTTAAATCTACTTTTGCTTTGTCTTAGATGAGAGATTAGTGATTTTGGTTCTTTTTCTTCTTTTTTGGACGATGAATATAGAGAGTAATAAATTACAACAACATTCAACAAGTTTCCGGGGTTGGTGTTGAACCCATATAGAAGAATTTTGGCCAAGAGTTTCAGCGCTCTGTGTTAGATATTTACCCTCTTACATTTGAACCAAAAAAAATAAAAGCGAGGAAGAAAAAAAAACTGCAGCTTCGATAGAATTCGATAAACGTCTCAAACAGATTATAAATTGGAAAAGTTACTCAATTCTTTGTTAAAAAGACGCGAGAAGAACGAAGAAGAACGTACATAAAATGCAATATGGGACGAAGGATGAAAAGTGAGTTGAGAGAGCTAAATTGATGGGACGTGGAGTTTGTAAATTTCATCGTGAAAATCTCCATCTTTTCATGGATGGAAAAGTCTTACAGGCAAAGTGAATATATTTTAGCGTGTGCTAGAAAATAAGATTTGTTGCCACTGATACGGCAGAAATGAATTCAATCGAGCGATGAATCACTTTTGGTTCATAACAAACTATTCAGGCAGCAATGCACTGCTAAAAATGGTTTGATGTTGAATTTTCATTCTCTTGGAAGTTTTTTTTTTTAAAGAACGAAATATTTCTCGTCAAAATTAAGTGAAAGAATTATAATAAAAATCAAAAAGAAATTTTTTTTTTAAATATAAAATCTTTTATCTTTTTATTATAAAGAATCCGTTCTAAAAGACCGATTTTGATAAATTTGAAAAAAGTTAAAATAAAATTAATAAAATAATTTCTGACTACGTTGAATAATTTTCTGTTTCTGTGTTAGGTACGTTATATGTTTATTTTTGTTTCTCAACTTCCACTAAACGCCACCTTATCGGTTTTTGAGTAACGATTTTTCAGTTTCTCTTGTTTCGCGAAATAATTTTCAGAATTCTTATACTTTTTCTTAACTAAACAATTTGTCCATTTTTTTGTTTTTCAAAATGTTTTTTTTTTATTGGTTACTGAATCTTCTATAATTTATCGTTTTTTGTATACATAAATATTTTTTTCTGTTTCTAGTGTTCCGCAGAATGTTTCTCATATTCTATTAAACGTATTGAACGATTTTCAGAATTTCTTATGTTTCGCACAATGGTTTGGAAATTTATTCGTTTTCACAGAACGAGTTTTGAAAAATGATTTAAACATTTTTCTGGTTTCTTGTATTTAGCAATTCTTAAGTTTTTTTTAGATTCTACAGAAAAAAGATCTTATTCCCCAGTTGTTTACGAAGTGATTTTCACGTTTCTCGTGTTCTACGAAACATTTTTTTTGGTTTCTTTGGTTTTAAAAAGATGTTTCGAGTTTCTCATGTTCCGTAAAATGTTTTTTTTTGGTTTTTTGTATTCCGTTAAACGATTTCTCGGTTTCATATATTCCTCAAAATTATTTTCATATTCACGCTTCTTCTCTTCCCCTTAGAAGAACCCTCGTTTGGAATTTATTTATTTATCAATCTTTGCTCATTATTTTAAGCAGTGAACGTTTTTATTCTTTTCTTTCATTAATGTATGTTCCTAAACCCACCCAAAGTGCAATGCAAATTAATCTATTCACTTCATATTAAGCTCTCTGAATTCTCTTGCTGGTACTCACGTTGCTGATGGCAAAGGAGAAATGACCCAGAATTGTGGGAAACTGCTTAAATCCACATCCCTCAGTCTCTGTGTTGTGTTTGCTGAGGTGACAAAGAAGTGAAATTTCAGTGGAATAGCTCCATAGCATTTGACGGGCATGACTCTGCTGTGAGTTGGATGTTATGTGGGACTTGTGGCAGCTTGTGTTGGGTTATGGTGGAGTGCAAGGAGACCTCCTTCTGTGTCAACAAACGGCTGCAGAGGAATCACTGATGTGTGATTGTTTTCTTAGCAATTTACATTAGTGGTTTGGCTCTTGCAGCAGCAGCAACCACCCCTGTGTGAGAAATCCATCACATGTTGTTATTGCAACTTGCTGCACCACCCCCTGTCCCCACCAACTCACCAATCAATTGCACTCTTCATGCCATCATAGCTTCCGTCCTATCTTCCCATCTAGACGCTTCTTTGATGTTTTTGTCAAAAAGTCAACATACATACATACATATGCGGGAACTGTACATAATAATGTAGAATATAGGTAGGTAAGGAATTAAATGCTGGCAATTAAGTGACATGCAAAGATGGGATTTTTCATCTCACTACCTCCAAGTTGGCATTTCCCGGCGATAGGATCGTTCTTTGACAAGGATTGGCAATCTCTCATGTGCTGCCGCGCGGTGCGTCCTGTACTTACGGAGGCATAGTCAGGGATTTATTTATTTATTGAAATTGCACCAGACTAATAGAAATTAATTGCCGCCAATCGGGTATAATTACAAATTCATCTCTCTCTCCCATTGAAGCTAAATCCCATTTAGAGCGCGCTATTTGCGTCTCCCCGCATTTGGTTCACGCTAATCTCCACGATGTCAAATGCTAATTTACTTTAAGCGCGGCATCGGTGTTCTCCAGCTTCGTCTCTCTGTGTCTATGCCAGTGCTATCTTGCCCATTTAAATGGCTTACATCGCGCGAGAAATTCGCACAAGAAATGCCGACATGGCAGCAACACACAGGAAGATAGAAACCCGAATACATCCAAAGATGGACTAAGAGAGGAGTTATCTGGTCTAAAAATCACAATAGATCCCCTTTTGAATCTTGTCCAGTAGACACACGTAAGAAATCCAATATTGCTCTTAATCTTTCTTTAGATTACGAAGCCTCTGAAAATTGCACTTCTTCCTATCCCGAAAATTTTCTTCCACATCTATCAAACTTCTCGTTCTTCTCTTTCTTTAATTTAGTTTAAAATCTTTTTAGCCCTGATGGGCAAATTTGTATTCACGTCAATCGAATTGAGTTTGAATCAACATTGGTGATGAACGAGATGAATGATGGAAAAAGCGACAAAAGAGAATAATAAATTCAATGAAAGGTACACGAATAAGGGAAGAAGCGTGGAGAAATTACTCTGTCAACACTGATAACAATTTTTATTTTATTTCAAAATTTTTTTTTTTAAGATTTCTCTTATATTTTGTTTTATTAATTTGTTTAAAAATGAAAGGTTTGTTCGGAAAATTTATTAACAAATTCTTCTGGATAAACAATGGATTTTAAACAATGAGTTAAAAAAAATCTATAGATAAACGAATTTCTAACGAAAAACAATTTCAAAAGAATTCTAACGATAGACGATTTAAAAAAAAACTAACGAAAATTAATTGAAAATAATTTGTAACTGAAAACGTTTTCAAAAGATTTTTTTTAACGATAAACGAATTTTAAAGAATTTCAAACAAAAAAACGGTTTTAAAAGAATTTCTAACGATCAACGTTAGACGTTAGACGTTAATATTTTTAACGATAAATCGTTTTTGAATTTTCTAACATAAAACTTTTAAATAGAATTTCAATAAATGTGAATAAAATTTCTAACGAAGGGAAATCTCCAAATGAATTTCGAATGAGAAAAGCTTCTAAACATTTTTTTCTAAAATAAATTTCTAACGTAGAACATTTTTTTAATGAATTTTCAAAATTTAAGGTTTCTTCAATGATTTTCAATGAGATAGTTGAACAAGATTTGAACAAACAAAGAAGCAAATGTATGATTTTTTTCTACTCTCTGAGTGCTGGGTGGCTGTACATTTCTTATGGGCCACCCAGCCTCGGAGAGTTACATAATACACCCTCTGACCTCAATTTCTAGAAGATTTAGAAGAAAAAATGGCTCTCCGTTGAAAATTCAAATTTCCCCCCAAAAAAAACCGTTAAACGTATACTGCATTGATCGGGGAGAAAAACTAATGTTTGCTGGTACTGCACTCCATATATTTATTTTATGCTAACTAATGTAGAACTCACTCTGCCTGACTCTACGTGAAGTGGATGAGAGCACTTGAGGTGGACCTGAAGTGATCATCCCGAGTTTCTAAATTTCCATACGCAGAAACAAACCGCATGAAGCAAGCCCAAAGCCTCGCAGGTTAAGCAAAGGGATGGACGGGAGGAGGATTTGTGTATATATTGAAATCGGAAATAGACTTCTTGACTTTGGTGGAAGTCTCCTCATTGCGCGACCATACTCCCGTTTGGCCTTCTGCCCATTCTTCTTTTAACAGCAGCAGCAGCATAAGAGAAGAGTCTTTGAGAACTTTGCCCATATAAATGGGTTTGACTGTCTTCAGCAGCCGGGGAGTATGCGGGGTTTATTCTTGTGTGTACTTAGTCGCGAAGACCGCCCACGTGGCTGCTGCTTTGGGTTCTTTTGCATGAGATGGCAGAGAGAAAGAGAGAAAATCCATCTAACACTATTTTAAATAATATACATATTCCCATTATTCATCGTCCATTTCCCCCCTTGTGCGACCCCACACACGGGAGCATTTCTTCTTGCTTGCTGCTTTTGGCCTTCGCGCGAGTTGCATGAGGCAAGAAGAAATATCTCCGTGAGTCTCTGCAAATTTTAATTGACATTCTTTTGGGGGCATCGCGAAGCTCAACTTATTCGCGAAGCTATTTCTCAATGACAAAGTCTAAAAGAAGAAAAGTTAATAGAGACATTCTCATACAATGAGAGCCAATTGATCGGTGCCCCCCCCCTCGAGTACAAAGTGAAGTATTTGCAAAAATCACAAAATTGTATAGAAAATAATTCCAAAAGGGAATTTGTAGTTGTTGCATATTTTAGGATTAATAAGATTTGTGCGCCCACATTGTTGCATCAAAAACGTGGGAATGTCGTGTGCCTTTTTGATTCTCTTTTTGTGCTGCATTTTTTCTTCTTTTGCTTGTTAAACTCTCACGGAATCAGCATAAATATGTGCAATTGGCGAAAAAAAGTAATTCAAAAGAAATTTGTCTTTTTATAGTGCTTTAGGATGAGACATTCTATATTCTAGAGCATAGTAAATGTTAAGAAATGTGAAAAAATAAGAGAAGAAAGAATTTTTTTTTGGAGGAAACTAAGAAAAGAAGCCACAAAAATGAAAAGCACTACTTCTTTGCTAGCGACGTTTCGGCAATTATTTGATTGCAATTTTTAAGCTCTACATATTGATTTACAAAGATACATTTTTGACAGCCGTTAGAAATATTTTTCATTTCTTGTCGAGCATGTCAAGCTTTGTAAGAGAATTTTCAAGTTTCCCCAATTTGACGAAACATTTTTCGAAGCAAACCTTCAGATTCCTTGAATTTTTCAATGAGCTTTGGGTTAATTTAAGAGATTCTCAATGCAATTTTTAGATCTTCAATTTTTTTTTAAAAATTCATCAAAAGATTTTTTTAAAATTATTAATCTCAACAAAGTAATTTCATGAAACTCAAATGATTTTCTCACAGCGTTGAATCCTTAAAAAAATTATTGAGATATACTTGATTAATCTACGCGCCTCGCTTACATTTCAGATGGTTTATCGGAGAAAAATTCTGCTTTGTAATAATAAAGTGTGTGTATTGAAGGCAATTGAAGCATTATTGAGCATAGAGAGAGAGACATTAATCAATCGATCATTGCGCGGGATTTGGAACAATGAGAGGCAAAAGAGTCATGTTAGATGGGGGGGCGAAGCTGTACTGTTGTTGAGGGAATTTTCTGCGTTTTCATGGTTCTTTATGCTGTGCAGTTGCCCCGCGCGAAGGAGGGCGCGCGTAACGAAGGATTGAGTGCGAGCATAAGAAAAGCAACATGAAGTTTCAGGGAGCAATTTTGTCCGATGAAGTTATCAAACAAATCGAATGCTTGAGGAGGAAGACGCAAGGGGGGGGGGGCAGGCAGCATAAAAAGAGAGGCAAAGGCAGTATTGGAAAAAGAAGGAAAGGCTCTTAAAGTAGCGATAAATATCTTGTCATTTTGTGATTAATTGAATATTAAATTTATATATACACATGCGATGCCAAAAGGAGTATAATATGCGCGCGCTGTAAAAGAGAGCAAGAGGTACAATGTGCGATGGTATCAAAGACGACGACTCCAACGCTATTGGAATTTATATTACATACCTCAACATACCTACATTTATTCCCTCTATCTCATCTCTTTGCGCCATTTGGCTTCTTGTTGGTGGCTTCCATGCCCGAAGAGGCAAAATGTGGCCACAGATATAAATCTTGATGCTCCAATTGAATAAACTTTGACTGTTCTACATTAGCAAAGGTAATTTTATGAACTATATACATACAATTCCAATTGTACGCCATCATTGAACAGCTCTTTTTCCGCATCTTTCGCGCAAAAGATAAATCATTCAACTCTCTTCTACTATGAGGTTGATATGTTGATTAAGAAGCCACAACGGACCATCCACATCCAACTTAAAGCTTTTTGAACTTTTTTTTCTGCACTTTATTGAAGAATTTCTTATCTTATCGCTGAACAAATTGTTGGTACAAAATTTTCATTGACGACAAGCCTTTTGCACTGGTGGACAATCAACTTCTTTTGCTTCATTTCTTTGGGAGTCTTTTCCACGCATGCAAAACTCAATTTATCAATTAAGACACACTGCAGAAACATTGGCAATTTGCAGCAAAAATATATTTTCCAATGTGGATCGATGTCTCTGCCATCGTGATTTGCTGTTTTCTTAAACGCCTAACACAAACCACCAGCAATTACCGGCGAAGCATAACAGCTCTCCGTACTAACTAACCACTTTTCCAATATTTATGACCCCAACTTGGCACCGTTTTATTCACTTTTTTTTCTTCTTCTTCTTATCCCAACGTATGCATTTTCAATTCAATCTCCCATAGCAAGATAAGTCTTTTGCAGCAAGAAAAAAAAGATAAATTATAACTATATGTAAAGTAAATGCAATTGCAAAATGGAGGAATTAATGCAAGAATTATTAATTACACTGGGGTGCCAAGAAAACTGTTTTATAATTATTTCAGCACTCGTACAAATTATTTATAAAATTCAATGATTGAGTGTTAAAAATAACTTTGAGATAAAATTACAGTGGAGCACCGCAGTACAAGAAAATTCTTTAGTTTTACTCGTTAGTCGTAAAATAAGATTTTCTTTTTTTTTAATGAAAAAATAAAAAAAAAGTTCTTTAGAGCAATATTTTAACCAATTTAGAACAATATTAAACGAAAACTATTAGCATTAAATTATGTCTTAATTATATTTTTTTTTAATGTATTCAGCGTAAAAGGATAAACTGATTAACAAGATTTTCGATCAGAAAAACATTGCATTAAACAAACAAATATTTCTTTTAGTCAGTAAAACGTTTAATCTAATTAAAAAAATAAGATTTGATCACATTAATTACATTTTTGATCAAATGAAACGTCTGGAATGTCTAACAAATCTAGCTTTTGCTTTCCTAATCAAAAAATATTCTCCTAACTGAAATTAACCTTTTTATTTAATTCTTCTGATCAAATGAAGTATTTTCCTTACTAAAAGAATAACTTTATGTTAAATAAATATAAGGCCCTGATGTCTTAAACGGCTGAATAATTTGACTCTGCTGCATGAAAAACTCAAAAAAAAAACAAATAAATTTTATCTTTTTCACAAATCAGTTAACAAATCAGCTTAAATCCTGCATTATTAAAAAACCATAAATTCATCTGCCTCTGAGATGAAATCGATCGACTTTTTTTTGGGGTTTAAAGATCATATCCTGAAGTCCGCAAAATTTGGGTATAATAATTTGGTATAGCCTTCAATTCTAATGACTCCCAGTCACGGGGAGATTTTGCAAGAAACATAATTGAGGTCTTTTCTTACCTTTAAAAGTTCGTCAAACATAAAATATTTACGCCCCATTTGCGGAGGAATTGCATCATTCATTAGTATTATCATTTATCTTCTAATTAAGACGCACACACGCGGTATTTAAAGCTCTCATTTTCAGGGGCTTTTTTCGGGGATTTCTTTGGCGGGTTTTGTTGGAAACTTTTATTGTCGGGGCTTATTTGTGACAAAAGTAAGTATATGGGATTTTAATGTGGCTCCTCTCAGTGGCATTAGCAGGTGGTTTTGCTGGTCTTTAATAAAGGTGAAAAGAAAAAGTCCTTTGATGATTCTTTTGGTGCCAAGTTGCGAAATCGCCATAAATTCCGCGCGCGATTTTTGTCCCCAAAGAGACATCATCATTGTACGAGCTTATTTTGGGCATTCAGAACTTTGCCATTGCTTTCGAGAGAGAGAAAGAAGGAAAAAAAGAAATGTCCTCAACATGTGGGAAAAGATCTTTTAATTCAAGCACATTGTGTTGCATGTTGAAGCTCATCATGAAGCCTCTTTGATATGCAAATTGCAGAATATTTGTCCACAGAGCATATGAGAGGGATTGAAAAAAGAATGCGCGCCATATAAAGTTCCCCTGCGGAAGAGGGGAGGTAGGAATGGGTTAAGTCTCCAATGGCGGGAAAAAAAGAGCCGCATTGGGAAGATTATGGTGCATAAATTTACGGTGTGTTCGCTTCTGCTGCAATATTTGTCCATTTGGCAAAAGAATTATTTTCTCTCTGTCTCTTTAAATAGAATGTCATTCCGTGGAGTTGGAGTAATTTCTTCTCACACACAGCTTCATTTAAATATAATGCAAAAAAAGTAAAGAAAAGGGTTTAAAAGACCTCTCGCACCATTTTCCCATTGACTTATAATGCTCTATGACTGGAGCGTGAGGGAATTAAATGTCATCAATATTGAATTAAATTCACATACGGAGGAGCTCTTTTGCAAAAGCAATAAAATTCTTTCTTCCTAGAAGTGTTGAAGAGGAGTCATTGGGTAGAAGAAGGTTGCGCGAAGATGTCTAAATTAAGCGATAATTGCATGCAGTGTTTACGAGCAATTGCACGCCATATGGAGATTAAGTCAGGCATTTTTATGACATTTTATTTTATTACTTTTTGAGTTTATTTAAAATTAAATTAAATTTCCAATAGAATTCCTCTCACGAAATTCCCTCAAATTGATGAAATATTTCAAAATTTTAACGATTCTTAGCGTGGAAAGAATGTTGTCTGATGTTGTCTCTTATTTCTCAAGAAAATAACGAATTACAAACGACAAATCACAAAATAAATGTTAATCGTTAGAAAGATAATGTCAATCATTAGAATTGCTCTAACAATTTCTGCGAATTTCAATGTAACAGCCGTTAATAAAGCTTAGTATTTGATATTTCTATAAAATTCGACTCGCGATTCTCTTTTGATTTATATTTTAGCATCTTTGAACCCAGTAAACAAATCATTGAGCCAATAAAGGTTCAATCACGATTGAATCAATTGGATTGACCAATGATCGATCAATAAATGATAAATTAATTGAACCAGTAACTCTATTGAACAATCATTGGTCAATTATTGATCAATCTCATGTTATTTCTGATTGCTCAATAATTGATCATCTATGCCGACCTACATTGACTCAATATTGATTCAACTACAACTCAATCAATTATTGATCTTCAATTCTTGTTAATCAATCAATTGGTCAATTTATGCTCAATAATTGATCAAACCACATTGATAGTATTAATATTGAGTCAATTTTATCTCAATAAAATTGAGCAATGTTTTCATTTTTTTTAAATAAAATTTTCTGTAAAAAAATACATTTTGTTTTATTAGGAAACGCAAAAGCAATATGCACTGTGCAATATCTTTTGTAGAAATTCATGTTGACAACTAATTGAGCAATAATTCATTGTCAATATGATTGTTCAACTATTGATCAATTATTGACAATCAATCTGATTGATGTAGAATTGAACAATAATTGTCTGTCAATATGATGGATCAACTTTTGATTATTTATTGTTTGTCAATCTGATTGATCAATAGTTAATCATCTATGCGGACCTACATTGACACAATATTGAGCTCAACAATTGATCAGTTATTGCCAAATTTTTTTTTACCGAGAAGTTGAAAAAGAAATTCCAAAATAAAGAACTCCTATCTGTCTACGCCCCTGTTAAAAATAGATTAATAATTATCAGAGTATTTTCACAGCAGAATTCTTATTAGAAAATTTAATAAACTTTGTAATCAAAAGATTTGTACAAAAGTTTAAAATTCAAACTACAAAACCGTTTTCAATGGAACATATAGAAATTCCTCAACGTGATGAGAAAAAGTTAAGATTTTTAAGAGCTTTATGGATGTTGCGGCAATGCAGCATTCCCTTTCTGGGCAATTAAAACCACAATTGCCTCCTCATTGAAATAAAATGCGTTTTAATTGTTCTGCGAGGCGTGTTGAGAAATTTTTAGTGAGTAAACATACGCGAGGTTTTCTCCATCGATGGCGTTGTAATTTAATGCCCTCTGGATTTGTTTGTTATTGTCATCGAAGGCTCATTGAGAGGCCATGTTGTGGGCTTCTGCTCTGCATTTAGGACGTGATTTGAGGGCTTCAGAGAAACACCGTTTTGGTTAAATATTGATTTTATGTTTTTCTTTCATGTAAAGAATGGCTCTTCACGGTGATTCTCTGTATTATACGTGGAAGTGCAGCCACTCAAATTGTGAAGGAAGAATTGGTGGCCAAACACGCACTTTGCGGGTAAATTGTTGGGTAATCTCTTTGGTACTCTATGGTTGTGTTAAACCACCAAAGGGCAATATTTCATGGCAAAAGTGAATGATGTTGCTGCGTTGAAGACGCGAGGGACGTTAGATATGCAGCATTTATGACACAATGAACTCTCTCTTGCTGCTGGTGCTGCTGTGTCACAGAACCCATTGAGGTATCAGGCAGGAGTGATGTACAGCATGTAGAGAAATTATCCAGGAAATGTCCATCGCGTACACATGAAACGCGATCTATTATTATTTATGAGTCATTTGGGAAAAATCTTTGGAAGCCCGTTTCAAGAATATTTTTACCTGTCTTCTGCGCAAAATATATAGAAAATGAGCTTCTTGACCTTCTGAGGTCACGCAGATCTTTAGAATTTCTCTCCATATGAATTTCTGCACATTTCTTCAGCATTCGTCACACAGATGCCATATGGGATACGTTGGATGTTGGATTCAGCCGATGCTGAGAATTCAAAGCTCAAATGTGGGCTCAACCCCAAAAACACAAAATAACGACTAATTTAAGGGATATTTTAGCAACCCCACGCCCCGGAAATGGGCAAGAAAACTCCATCAAAAGCTAAGAACTTCACACCAGGAGACATTAAGTGCAAAATGGTGCATTTTGTAGTCTCTGAAAACCCACAAATTGCTGCTTTTGCTCTCCTATTTGCCATATAAAGTGGCAAAATGTAAATGAGACCAACATCTTTCAGCTTCACCTAATATGGGTCCACCTACTTCATTTTCTTTCCTCAACGTGAGACGTACGCTATGCATTTATCAACATTGTTAAACATTTTGCACTGCAGACATGCGGCATGATTCAAAAGGAAATTTTCATCGTTAATGAATTTTTCAAATATGTACGTACATATACAATGCAGTTTATTTATTTTTCCAAAGAATGATAAGATTAGAGCAGAAAGGAGTTTATTCATTTTCATGCTGTCGATTTTATTTATTAAATGTTCCACAATAGGTACAGAAAAAAGGAGATCAAATTAAGGATCGGGAAAAGCAATAGAAACTTTCAGGTAAAGGCTTAATTTTTTTCTACTGGAATCAGTCAGGAGGACAAAACTGGTACTTGATGCCAATTTGACATTTTTTAATGATAACAGAATGAAATTTATTTTAAAAATCTTGATTTTTAAGACTATGTGCAGGAAACTTCAATTACGTCAAGTTCGTCGAAAGAAAATTTGCAAAAACGTTTTCTATTTGAGAAAAATTAAGATCAAAGTTTGAGATTTTAAATATCGTATCCTTCAAGTGTTAAAAGCATTAACTTATGGTTCTTTGCAACATTTAAATGCATCCCATTCTTCCGGCGAGAATAAATATTTTTTAGAGGCCAATCGTCTCCATTTATGACTTAATTTTTTCTTATAAGAAAAAATGATTGAGAGTGTTAACGGATTTAATTTGAATTTAAATTCAAAATCAATTCGTTCTAATTCGTTAATTTTCTCAATTGTTTTTTCACTCATAAGAAATAATTGTCACGTGCTCATGCGCTTAATATTTGTTTGTGGAGTTATTAAACGAAATTCTTCTCCTCTTATGCACCGAAGATACTTAAAAACTCCTTCTTGTGCAATTATCTCTGTCTATGGAATTTAGTAATTCTTCTGCGGAAAAGTAATTTAGTGTTGCACAAAGAAAATTTTATAAAACATTCTTTATTTTTGCAAAAGAAAAATTAATCCAACATTGAATATCTCGTGCCATTCCTTCAATATCAATATAACGAATCTTGTGACTAATTTCACAGAAATAACTTCTCCTCATAAATTGCAACACTGTGCTGTGGGGATCTCATGCCGCATAACAGAAGCATTGAAGGAGGGAATCTTCGAGAGGAAAAATATATGGAATGCCATTGAAGGGAGATTTTTGAAATAATTCAGCAAAAGATAATTATATTGATTGAATTGGTCAGAGCTCTAAGAAGACGATGGTAAAAAAAAACTTCAACAACAAGTAATATTTCTTTCCAAGCACAATTTCGTCCCATTCTCCTGCCCAAGATGGGGGGGATACATAGAGGCGAACGTCTCCTACAGAAGCGCATCAAATGGCACCCAGAAGACACGCGCAATATTTCGTTGAGAGAGCGAGAAATGCCATGAAGTAGAGAGAATTTTAATTAACAAACTTAATACAAAGTTTATTACATATTTCCCCCATCTCCACCGCCCCAGCATAGCTCCCCTTTGGCGTACACACAGAGAGGACAAAATGCTTTGCTGAAGTGTGTCTACGACAATGGAATAATAAATACAGAAAGCGACAATCACCCCCTTGTGAGATGCCATCTTCCATATCGCGCTTGATGCTACCAACGCCCTCCCCCCCCCCTCCCACTCATTCCACACTCATCCCATTATGTTGGGAGACAAATGGATTGAATTATGTGTATGCGCTTCCCAATGGATTCTTCATCTCTTCTCTTTTATATTAAAAGGAATTTCTCACACAACACACGTTAATCGTCTCTCTCATGGATTTGAGCCCTTTGCCTCCTCTTTAATTCTTTTGCAATTGCACCCAACTTTGTCCCATCATTGATCACCAAATGCGAGTAATTTGAATTCTTACGTGTACACAGTGCGAGCTTCCTTGAGAAGAATATTGAAGAAGAACTCGCGCAACACATGGGCTGAAGGAAGATTATGAAATTGAAGAAGTACCTTCATCTCACGTGATTGTACCCGCATATTGGATGGCGCACCATCATCCAGCAGTCATTCAGGAATTTGGGGATGAAGTCAGGGATTTTTCCGAGAATTCTATTCAATGGTAAAATGCCATTTGAGAGATGATTCATGTGGAGAAATGCTGAGAAATCACAAGAAATCCCTCCAGTTTTATAAACTTTAATATCAAATTGAAGGAGTTTATTCATTGACGAGGTAAATTGTCGCTTCGCTCCAATTTACCTCGCCCCGCTTCGCGGGGATTTGTTGCGCATCGCGCAAATTTTAGAGGAAAAAAATTGTGATGGTTTGATTGAGGCCACTTATAAATCCCGGAGAAAAATTTTGGAAAGAGAAGAAATCAATTTCATACAATACTTTAGGCGCCAAATTCAAAAATTTGCAAAAACTGCATGAAATCTCTATGGGGGCTACCTGAAGGGGGGCTTTGGGGGGAAAATGAATACGGCCATCTGAAACGGCCTGTTATAAGGGGCCTCTGTACCAAATTTCATTGCGATCGGACAAACGGTGTGGATTTGTATAGAAAAGTCGGAACGACGATTACCAACAAACAGGCCTTTCTTTATTATATAGATATACGGAAAAGTTTGTCATCCAAGGAACAATTGAGAGAATATTAATTTTGAAGAGGAATAAAAAATAAATAAGAAATTGCCAAAGACAAAGATTTATTAAAAAATCGAACTAAGGGATGGTTAAATAATTTTAAAAACTCGGGGAATTAAGAACGATTACTGAGTTAATTTTGAAATAAAAGAAAAATTTGCTTCAGTTTTCTTTAAATGGATATTGATGAAAATTAAGTAATTTCCACACTTTTTTTTTGACTTTAAAAAATTATTTGAAACTCTCAGATTTTTACCTTTTTTATCCTATAGAGTGTAGACTTTCCAAATTATTTGACTATACCTTTTATGAGGATACAATATTGTTTTTTTTCTCTTTTAATGACTTGAAACATTCGTTAGTTACATTAGAAAATTTTAAACAAGAATTCATTACGCTTGATGCACTGAAAGAAAAACAAAAACAAAAATGACGTCATTCTTTGCAGTTGATCTCACTGAAAATTGCGAAGATTCTTTGATGATTTTGATGATTTATTATTTCTTTTGATCCCTTGTAAAATTAATTCTTTCCCACTTATTCTCTTGAATGAAGAATTTTTCATGTAACAGTGACTAAACTCCTTTTCTTTGAGATAATTGAAAAATACTTCTTTTCTTTGTTCACTTAATACTTTGAGAGTATTAAGTAATGGCTTAAAAGTCTTAATTTTCATAAAAATCCAAAGAATTCAATTAAAATAGAAGTGTTTTAGAACTCTTATGCATAATTTCAAGAATTTTGACCTGAAATTAATTTTTCTTGTTAAATGAAGTTCTCGCGAAGTCTTTTTTATTCAAAGTTGTTCAGAAACATTAATTTTAAAATGAAATTCTTAAAATTCTCCTTTAGAAGTTCTAAAATTCATTTTTTTAACCGAATTTATCAAACTTGCATTCATTAGTCTTCAAAATCAGCAAAGGAAATTTTTCAACTGTTAAGTCCCCCAAGTGTTAAGAAAAAATCCAATGATTCTACAGAACATTAGAGGTTGTATTACAGCAACTTCACACCACTTTCAGCCCCTCCAGACAGTGCGACGTACCTCTGAATCTCCTGAATGAGCTTAATGATGGCATTTCAGTGTTAAATGCATCGCAACACCTGCAATTATTCACCTCTCTTAAGCATCTCTGTGAGAGAGTTTGAGGTGGGTGGTAAATGCGGCATGAATAATTTGATGGTAAAAGATGCTGTTAAACGATGTCTTTTGTGTAGAAATTTTCAATGGCAACAAATGGTTTTTCTTCTATTCTCCAAAAAGAATTTCTTCCCTGCTCTCACACCTCTTTTGCATTCAAAATTTCTTCCGTATTCGTAAAGGTGTCTTGTAGCTGTGACAATATGAGGAGAAAAATGTTTGAATGTTTGTATTGAGAAGAAAAGAAAAAAATGAAGAAAAAGCGTCGCCGGTGTAGCAAGTTGTAGTGATTTAATGAATTTCTCCTTCGCGTCATTTTTATTCTCAATGGAAACGTTTTTTCTTCTCATTTCTCTTCTACCTACAAAAGACAGACAATTAAAGAATATTTTTATATCCATCGCAGTATTGTGAGTCACGCCTTTTTGGCTTTATTCTGCGGTTTGTCATAATCTCTGGCTGGAGACTTTTGGGGGATTTCTTTTTCTTCTTCTTCACAATATGTTGTGGGGTCGAAGGGCGCTTGAGGTGAGGGAGTTGTTGTGCTCCGCGCCAGAAGCTTGATGCTACCACGTTTGCCGATATTGTTCGCGGCCGTTTTGTATAGCCTTTGGCTTCTGCATAGTGCCAATGAATTCCTCAATGGCCCCACGAATTCTCCGGCATCGGATGCACACAATTTCGGGAACTTCGCGGTGAATTATTCTTAATTATGTGTGTGTGTCAAATTGATTCTCTTTTCTCTCTCTCTTTTTCCTGCCGTCCAATGTCTGCCCACCCCCTCACCCTCCCAGTGGAACATTATGCTACCATAGAGTGAGCAAATACGGTGTGATTACAAGCGAGTAACGGGGGGAAAACTACCGGAAAAATGCAAATTAACATTTTTCAGCTATTATTGCATTAAATTTTTTTAAAATCTGTCGGCAGATTCTTTCTGATCAATTTTCACTTTTTTTTTCAAACCATATCTTCTCAATTCTTTGTTCACAAATTTCACATCCGCAGACAGACGGGATTTTATTCAATATTTACCAATAAAATTGCCTTCGACAGTGAACTTTTTTTTTATCACAACACTATATATTTGCTACAGGGTGGGACAAGTGGACTGAGTTAACAATTATTAACTTTTTTTTTTTTTAAATTAGTAATTGTTTACCAATATCTGTCTGATCTTTGATTTTTTGAGCAAATAACTAAACCCTTTTAGCATGAAACATAAAAACGTCTTTAAAACGCTCAGAAATCTCATTTTATTAGCTGTGAGTCCATAAAAATAACATAAAAAGTTCTTAGTTTGACACAAATTTAATAGATTTGGATAGAGAAAGAGTTTTAGAATTTTTTCAAAAAAAAAAATCTTTTTTTAAATCTGGTCTAATGATTTTTTTTACATAAATTTAGAGCACTAGAACGCTTTAAAGATGTCTAAATTATCACAAATTCAGGAAAATAAATAATTAAGAAAAATTCTTTATTAATAACTATGGTGAAAGTCAAAATTATTTGCTGAAGACGGAATTGACCACCGTGGCCATGATAAATTCTATTTATTTTTAAATAGATTTTTAGGTTTAATTTCTTTATTTGATTTTTTTTATTTACTTCAGTCATTAATTCTGGTTTATTCTATTAATAACCTTACAAAATTACTAAATAAACCAAATAGGGTTCTATAGATTTATTTAAATAGAAAGTACGTTGATTTAAATTCTAAAATATTTTTAAGTAACTTTTTTTTTCATTTGTTAGAAATAAGTTCTCAGAAGAAATTTATTATTAGGTATTTTCTGTGAGATATTTTTTTAATGCTTTAATGTTAATCTTGAAAAGATAAAAAATAATATAAAAAGTTCGGAAATCGTTTAATAAACCTTTTGGAAAAAGAAATTGATTAAAAATACCTCAAGACTAGGTATTTGTAGATCAAACTGAATTTGCAATACTTTATTCTTCTTTTTACGGTTGAATGAAAATTTGGGATTATTTTAGAATAGTTCTGGAAAATAATTTCAGAATATTCTTTAAAAAATTTTCAAATTTTGCTAAGAAAACTAATCTTTAATTTAGTATTTAAAGAGAATTCTAAAGAAAAAAAGCTAATAATTAGAATTTAATTAATTTCCCATTTTGCAGCGCAATTCAATCACCCACCTCTGTTAATACCTTCAACTACATTCATTTTTTTTTATCATTTCCCAGCAGGCAAAAAAACTCCGCGCCAAGTGCCAAGTTTTTGGACATAATGAGAATTATTGTGGCTATTTTGGAACACATTGCAGAACAATTTAATGTTTTTTTTTGCATCAATATTTTTTATTTATTTATTCGCTTTTTTTTGCTGGCCCTCCTGGACCATCAATGTTCTATAAATTTATTTTTATTGTATGTATGTTCTAGTAGAAGTGTCATTAAAATAATTTATCCCAAACTCTTGTAGCTCGGTGGGAGTTTTGCCAGGGCAATGGTAGATAAAATGCTCGCGATGCCACATTAAGCTTTTTTTCCTCGCGTATTTGTGTGCAGAGAATAACCCCCAAATGTTTGTTTGAGTTGTGATAAAAAGTTGCCAAAGGGGAAATCATGGTGCAATATAATAAATAAATTGCAGAGTTTGTGTACAATGAGCCAATTTATGCATGGTGGGCCAGAGCCAGATGAAATACATTTTTGGCTTCCAGGCAGAGACTCTTTCACTCTTCTGAGGCTATTTTAATGGAGCAGCAGCAACAGCAGCCACATGATGAAGAAGTTGGGTCTTCATGTGGTTACTCCGGCGTGTCTCAGAGTGCAAAAACAGGTGGTACGGACTAGATGGTGGTGGGACACATATAGAGACGACAAATCGAAACTCCTGTCCAACAACGACAACCATATCCAACACAAAGAGTAATTCCATAAATTAATACCATTGTCTGCTCAATTTGAACTAAACTTCCTTTTTGTTCCATTTGCAACTAAAATAAATATCTACATATATAATATATGTAGTTCAGGGTATAGTGGAGTTTGTAAATGGAATTAAATTCGCAACTTCTGGTACCAGAACATACCAGCAGTGAGATGAGAAAGGAAAAAGAATTATGAACAAAACTATTCCGGAGTTTGGTAGAAAGAGGAATGTTTTCTTCTTTTTGCTTACTCATTGTAGCTCTATATACATATATAGCACAGAACTTCCTCATTATATATATATTATATTTGTTACAAGAAGTGGGTTAGTTAATAAAATAAGAAGAGTAGGGCAAATGAGCCAAAATAAAGTAAAGTTTTATGAGGTTTATTGAATTTTTAATTCATCATTAAGCTTCTTTGACTGTCCTTAACATTAATTTAATTCTCTTTAAGGCAGATTTTTACTGAATATTTTAAATTTATATTTATATAATTTATCTCCTTAAAAAATTCAGTTTCCCATGACGAATAATCTACTTGGGCTTAATTATTTCTTTTTATAAATTCCTCATCCTTATTGCTCAGCTTGTCCTTTCACCACAAATCTCTCCCCACTCATTGTGAAAATGAAGAAGAAAATCTTACAATTTTCCGGGAAAATTAAATACATTCCCCGCAGTTATGCGGAGAATTTATGTTGCTGAGAGAGAAATGGGAAATTAATCATTTAAATTGAGATCCTGAAGGCTTTTTTTCAGCAGAATGAGTGCAATTATTACAATTTTAAATTCTCATTTGTTTATTCATGCCAACCAAATGAGAGAGAAAGAGGAAAAGAAAGAAATGAAGGAAGAAATGTCCCCTTAATAGAGTGGATGAGTTCGTTGGAAAATAAGTGAAAATATCCCAGCTTTTTTCCCAGCAAACCTCCCAAAGACTCATTCATTTTCCTCAACATCTCATCCTTTTCATTTTATTCTCCACGAGAGAGCAAAGCGAAGAATCCATGACGAAATATTATCTCAATTTTCTCCTCCAGCTGCTGCTGCTGCAGAAGAAAATAAACTTGCGCGTAGTGAATCAATTTTAATTAAACTTTGTCTATTTTCTTTCAATTGCCATCCATTTGTTGGATTTTTCTCATCCTTCACCGCATTTTCAGGGGGAAATTCTTCGATTTAAAGTTTCCTCCGCGGCATATATTTTCTGAACACACCGCACGACAATTTCCATAAAGTCACCCCCGCATGCTGCTGCACACACAGCTCATTGTGGCTCATTGTCTTAATTGCAAATTCCATTCCATGGTGGAGTTATTTGTCTTTCACCCGAGGAAAATTAGGGGTGAGTTGGAAGGAGGAAAATGTTGGAATTTTCTTCTATGAGGAAAAGGCAAAAAAATGAAGATTTTTGTATTATTTCATTTTTAACCGTCAGAGAGGTTGACTTTAGCATGAATAATTTTTTACCACTAGATGGAGTTATTGAATTTTATTAGTTTCTTTTTATAATTATTCGTTTTTTTTATAGATATTAAAATTTTTTACTAAATATTTTAAATTATGAATTATCTTTATTATTTTTCATTTAAATGCTTATTATTTTATTTAATTGATGCGATTTTCTCAAAAGATGGCGCCACTGAATATTAATTTCATTAAAATAATAGGGCTGTTTTTTTTTATAAATCTTTATCAGATAAAAAGTATTTTTCTTTCAAAAAAAAATAAATAAAAAAAAAGGAATTTTCTAAATGAAAACAAGAAGTGACTAGTGGCTCCATCTATTGAGTTTTTGCTCATAATGCACACAATACAGCCATTACGTGATAGTAACATTGAATCATCGCAAAACTGAATAAAACAACGATTTGTTATGCAATTCATCTTAAAATTAATATCACAATAAAAGGAATAAGAAGTAAATTTAGCTAAGACATCCTCCGGCTCATTTCCTATCAAATCAACGACATCTAGTGACTAATTTCTTTCTCAGAAAATGACTCTCAAAGACATTCCCCGTTACCGCGAAATTCTTGCTAATTTCATTGTATTGCTGCTAAAATCTCAAAAATAAATAAGGAAAAAATAAATTTTTAAAGTTTCTTCAATTATTTGCCATTTAAAAGAGTTGATTTTTGAAATTATGTTGGCTACAAAAATCTCCGTCAAATGATGCGCGCAAAAATGGGCAAATATTGGAGATTTCTTCTCGTTTTAAAAAATTCCCACAAAAAAGTTTAATATTTAAAGAGAAGATTTTCTTAATTGCACAAGACGGAGAATAAATTTAACTTTGTCCTCAATGAGGCAAAAAAAGTATTTTGCGATTTGAACAAATATACGCATCGGGCTATGCTTCTATTTGTTATTTTAATATTTTTTAGCTGTGATTCTTTCTTCAAAGAAGCACAGCTTCTGTGTACACTCTAAAATGCAAAGTCGTCAGATCGGGCTCAAACTTGGGATGAGCACGAATTAGGGTCCCCACATTCCAAAAAACGTATGCGCCAAAAATGTGTCCGGCCGTCCGTCCGGCCGTCCGGCCGTCCGGCCGTCCGGCCGGCCGGAGTATAACGCTAAATTGCGAGAGAACGGTGATAGATAAAGACTTGCGGTCAACGGCAAAGTTCATATATCGACCGGAAGAAATCCGATTATGAGGTCAAATCCACCCCCCCACCCCCCCGTCCGCCATTTTGAATAACCTCAAAATTTTGTTTTCGCTATATCTCAGTCGCTATTATAGCTAGAGGTCTGAAATTTTGATATGTTGTAGGGGCCATCAAGACCTTTCCAACAATACCTCATTTTCGAAAATCGGTCAAGCCGTTTAGCCAATATGGCCGCCACAATTTTTCATCGAAAATCGGCCATAACTCGAGAACGGCTTGACCGATTTTGATCAACTCGGGCTCAAATGAAAGATATTAACGAGCCCTACAACTGCTCGGAACATCGCAAGTTCAAAAAATGACCGCAAGTGGCGCTAAAATCGAAAACAAAATTTTCGATGAGTTTTCGATGAATATCTCGAGCACCGCTTTATAGAATTGCTTCAAATTGTGATATGTTATAGTTAGCTATAATATCTTTCATCATGCCAAAAATGAAGAAAATCTATGTAGCCGTTCCGGAGATATCGCGTTTCAAAGTTAACATGTCATATCTTGAGTTATATAAGACCAACGCCCCGCGAAGCGGGGCGTTTTATATATACATATATAAAAGTAAAGTAAAATATATATAAATGCATAGATATATACATTATATATACATATAAAAATGCAAAGATAAATATTAAATATAGCATGGATGGAACAGTATAAAGCGAAAGAACGGTAAGTAAAACTTACGGGCTGTGATTCTTTCTTTGTCAGTGAAATGTGAAGATGGCTGAAAATTGAGGATGGGCAAATTTTGAGGAGAGACTTACTCGTGAGCCGAATCACAGCCAACGCCCGCCACGATTAAGGATTTCTTTAAAATTTCTGCGCGTTGGCTGTGATTCGGCTCGCGAGTAAGTCTCTCCTCAAAATTTGCCCATCCTCAATTTTCAGCCATCTTCACATTTCACTGACAAAGAAAGAATCACAGCCCGTAAGTTTTACTTACCGTTCTTTCGCTTTATACTGTTCCATCCATGCTATATTTAATATTTATCTTTGCATTTTTATATGTATATATAATGTATATATCTATGCATTTATATATATTTTACTTTACTTTTTTTTCTCGGTAATACTTTTTTAAATGGACACATCTCTTTATGAAATCCTCGCATGTCTTCGCAGTAAATGAACTCAATTTTTTTGGAGTTTGTTTAGCAAACAAGATGAGAAATCTCTTTGCCAGTATTTTGACTTTTTGCCTCTTTTTTTTTCTTCGCCACAACAGACAATGCTCACAAAATCGCACCTCTTTCTTTACATCGTTCGTTGAAAGATGAGATTCTCATGGAACAGATGCGGTGATTTTTGGGGGGCCCAAAGGAGGTGTTGGGCGCAGGTAACCTGTCGAGTCAATTCAAAAGTCTCAAAGATGTGAAAGAAAAAGGTAAATAGTCTGTGGCGTATTGTGGACAAATGATGCGAAAATAATATTTTGTTGGATGAGAGATTTTTTGTAGCTCATTTTGAGGTCTTTAGTGCGGCGTTTGAGCTCTCCGGAGGGACATTTGGTCTGAATGTTATTCTCTTTGTCCATCATAAAGCTCCCCAACGCCACCCACAATCACACACAAATGGAGCTAAGCTGCGACCACCCACAGCAATATATTCCAATGAATTTCCTGGAATGCAATTTTGACAAAATACATAATAAAATTTTAATAAAAAAACGAAGAGGATACCAAACAAATAGCACGAATGGGTGCATTTTGCGATCAATCGACTATTTAATATTGTTTTGATGGAGTGATTTTAATTTTTGATACGTATGCGCATCAATGTCCATTTGGCTGTGAATTGGATACATAGTTTGATAGATAAAGCAATTCCCGCAACTATCGCTGCAGGAAATTCCTTTTGTCCCGAATTTCATTTGATAAATTCAATTCAGCGCAAAGGTAATAAAAAGCAATAAAAAATTCAAATTCAAAAAATTCTTTTCCGTTGAATTTAATAATGATTTCACAGATACTGGCGTGGAAATAGAGAAAAATTCGAAATTATTCCGTTACAATTTTCATGAGAATCTGGGCAAGTAAATTTCACAGAAATAACCCATTTTTGATCCTCTTGGATCCCTGTACATTCACACTGAGAGGTATATTTGTTTCTGTTTACGACATTAATTTAATTTTATTCAGCACAAATGTTGCACTTTATTACGTACAACCAACTCATGCAACTATTTTCCTGTGCTATGCTGCTGCACACACGTGCTCTTCCTCTCTCTGCCAGGAAGTTGGTGGATGATGGGGCTAAAGGATAATGCAGAATCACGTTGTTCCCATAGGATTGGTTGGGTTGGGGGGATTTTAATAATTAAAATTCGGACACTTGGTGTGGATTTTGGAGCATTGTCAAAGAAAGGAAGAAATTGCATTGAATATTTTATTAAAATCTCCGTAATTCCGTGAAAATTGTCGCAATGCTGGGAAATTTTATAGAACAGAAACGTGAGTTTCCTTTAAATAAATATATTAATTAAAAATTTAAGAAATGCCACAAACGCTGTTTCTTCGTCATAAACAACCTTCAATATACCTACAGTACAGAAAATTCCTTCACATCGAATGAAATCAGTCTACACACATAAAAACTGCAATCGGAAGTTTAAAATTGCATATTGTTGTACATAACTTCAGACGTGCATCATTCATTGGTGTTTGTGTACAAGAAGAAGACGTAAAAACTTTGTGGATTGCACTGAAAATTGTTTATGTAACATTTGGGGGGTAGAAGAAAAGTAATTCAAAGTGCAATTTATTGATTTTGCTGCAGAATAAATTTCGTTGAATGATAAAAATTTTGCAATTTTACGATGCTGTTTTGCCATTTATGCGTAACTTCACTTCGCGACAATTCTTCACTGTGGCGCTTCTGTGGTGTTTGGTGGTCACATTTAGACATTCTTTTATGGCATTTTATTGTCAATTTTTCTACCATTAAACCAATTGGGGAAATGATTACTCGCGATACCGTCGCGGCGAAGAAATAAACTGAAATTGAAAGAAATTATCGTGAAATATTCCTTTGCGAAGGATTGGAGTTAAACTGAACTGTCAACTAGTCAAATATTAGAGAAATATGAGGCAAATATTAGCCAATATTTGATCAAATGTAATTAATTTTAAAATGACCAGGAAAGACAATTGAATGAACAAATTATCGTTCAAATCGACCAATAATTTGAAACATGTAAAATTAATGTCGACAAAAATGAGTCAAATATCAGACAATAATTGATTAATGTTTGGCTGAAGATATTCAAAAAATTTCTTAAATATTATTTAAAGTGCAAATGCATACTTCAATTATTTCCATATAAAACAGCCTTTTAAATGCTCTAAGAGCTTTTAAATATATATTTGAAATTGAAATAAGAAACTAAAATTTAATTTTCTATTGATTGAATTGCTTAGTTTTTTAGCTATTTTAGAAGCTGTGATACCGCAATCAAATATCAGATAAATATTTGATCAAAAGTGATGGTTTTTGACAAATTATTGTTTTAAACAGCTAATAATTCTAAATACATAAGTTAAAGATAAAGTAGATAAAATGAGTCAAATATCAGACAATATTTGGCCAATGCTTGTCCAAAGATAATTTACCAAATTAATTTAATAAGATTTAATTCTAAAACTCTTTCAAAATCAGAAAAAATCATTTCAAATAGAAATAAAAAATTTAACCTTAAATCGATATTGAATTGCTCTTATGCTGTGTCGTTATTTTATGAATTTAGATGACAAATATTAGGCAAATATTGATTAATATTTGCTCAAATGTAATTTCAAGCCTGTTAATAACTTCTTAAACATTAAACTCATAAAATTTCCATAGAAACATCCTTTAAAATTCTCTAAAAACTTTTAAATTCTTCTCACATTTTTATTCAAAGATCGAAATTTAATCTCAAATCGATTTGCTTGAAAATTATGCAAAGAATGTCCTCCTTTGAGCATTGTTCCAAAAAATCTGTGAGGGAATTATTGCAATTCCTGAGGCTGATCTTGAGTTTCGTTGTTTCTGTCCCATTGCTGGACCATGTTCAACAAAATAATCTGAAGATTGAGATTTTTACTTTGGAAATCTCTTCTGGAAGATGAAGAAAAAAAATTCCCCCCGCTGAGGAAGTCACGAAGTCATCTGACTGTAGCTCCTTTACAACCGTTGCTCCCAATGAGATGTGTCACCCACACAGTTGGGGATTTCTTTAATTTATTCTGTGTGAGACTTTCTCCTTCTCCCTTTGCCCTCTCTTGCCCATTACACGCACCTTTGGTCATCGATGGACTTCTTCTTCTTTTTTTTTTCTGGGGGAGAAACGAACCCATTGTGAAAAAAAGATGAAGATGGTATCCAAAGGAGGACCGCGGGGCAATGTGAGCGCATAGTCTGAACAAGAAATATATCGCAGTGAATCCTCTGCTGCCGAAAAACATTCAATTGAAGAGCCCGCGCGACTTCTTTTGGACATTTTATTTGCTATATGCCCTCCAAACACAATAAAAATTTCACTGTGGCGCGCAAAAATTGCCCACAAACACACCATCCATGGCTAAAAGGGAAAAAGGAGTTCATTCTCTCTCTCTCCCCCCCATTTGCCCTCCATGGGATCCCCCTGAAGACACGTGAGGGGAGCAGCAGCAGCGAAGAAACCTCTCTTCTGGGTCGTTTATAGAATTAAGCATTCACGTTTCAAATTAGCATAAACGAACAAGCAAACAAAATTACGGAGAAGAATTGCTAGAAGATTTATTGTGGCTGCACCGAAAAAGGGGCCCACGTATGTGGGAGGGGAGAGTACGCGCGCGGGGGCCTACACACGAAAATAAACAGAGTTAAAGATATTTTTTGAGAGTCAAAGGAACACGATAAGAAGGCATAAAGATGGTCACAGAGAGCGTCCGATGTAAATTTTTTGGTCAATTTCATTGTTAAGACTTTTATTTAAAAGCCATTCAATGGGATGGAATTGAGAGATGCCGAACAAGTTAAGAATTTTCACAGATTATACCTATATACATAAATGTAGAGTATATGTAGCATGTAGGTAGTTAGTTCGCACCAATTCAGCAAAAATGTGGCAATAAATTGAGGTATTCATGCCCTGTTTAAGCTAAAAATCATTTAGCAATTTATTAAAGAATTAATTTTAAATATTTCTTGCTGATAGAGTGGATGAATTTGGTCTTGCTGAATTTTTAATTTATTATTTTGCTGACAAAATAGAATTATTTGCTGACAATAATATTATTCTATCAGAATAAGATTTAAATCTGTCAGCAAAGCAATGAATTTTGTTGATAAAAAAAATGATTTTCAGATCAGAAATAAATTTCTTTTTACTTTAGTTATTTCTTTCACATTCAGCCTAAAGAGAATTGAAAAGAATTTTAATTAGTTTTAATTAGTTAAATTTTTCCATTTTTTTGTCTTGTAATATTAAAAAATATTTAACTGTCAGGAGACATTTGTTGTCGAAATTTATTCTGTCAGCAAATAAGTACATATTTTTGCTGAATATTTTCTTACAGAATACCTAAATAAACTTTGACACTTAAAAATTATTATTTGCTGATAAAATTAATTGATTTTCTAGCAAAATTAATAGAAGAAGAAGTTTAATTTTTCCATTTTTTTGTCTTGTAATATTAAAAAATATTTAACTGTCAGGAGACATTTGTTGTCGAAATTTATTCTGTCAGCAAATAAGTTCATATTTTTGCTGAATATTTTCTTACAGAATACCTAAATAAACTTTGACACTTAAAAATTATTATTTGCTGATAAAATTAATTGATTTTCTAGCAAAATTAATATTTTCTGACAATCATAAATCATTTAAGGACAAAATAAGTCATTTGCTTACAACATTGAGTCATTTGCTGACAAAATAAATTGTCTGCTGACAATGTTTAATGATTTGCTTACAAAGCTTGAATATTTCATTGAAAATTAAATTTGCTTTTAAAGTTTTCATACTAATTCAATTGTGAAACAAATATTGCCTAATTATTGCTCCATATTTTCTCAATTTATTATGAATGTCCTTTAAAAAATTAAGTTCAACGAGCTGTTTTTAAAATTATTTCAAAATTTTAAAGAATTTTGCTTACTTTGGATTGATGATCTCTAAAATTCCTTCCTAGGTTCAACTTAGTTTAATAATGTGTTCAATCAATCATCAAATATTGCTCAATTAATACTCAATTTTTTCCCAATTTACTATTAAGTTGCTGAAGTATCGTTTAAAGTTATTCCTTCAAAGTATTATGCTTCGCTCTACATTGTAATTTGTTTCCCGCTACATTTGCCCAATATTTGACACATTCTGCAATCGCATATTAACATTGACTCCACATCGAGTCAAATATCAGTCAATTTTACAAACTGAGTAATTTTAAAAGATTTTTTTTCTCATTTAGAATATTTTTCGTGGAATTACATATTTCCATTCTTTTAGTGAAAATATCTCAAATTTTTGGGTCCAAAAACCTTCAGAAATTGCAAAGATAATTGAACAATGCAAAAACAGTCTTCTTGCATAATAATTGCAATATCTCTCACCTGTGCAGAGGTACATAAAAACCAAACCTTTTTTGGGGAGCCCCGAAGCAGTGGCGCGTGATTTTTCGTGTTATGCAAAAAAGACTCCAACAAAATGCAGAAGAAGAAAATCTCATTTTTCGTTGCAAAAATGAAAGTGAAAATTTTTTGGCGCAACAGTCCCAAAAGGTAAATCGTGCCGCGATGCAGATCTCTTGGCAATAATTAGCAGCTCACTCTTGTGCAATTAAAGCTCATTGGCAATTTAGTGTACGTTGGGTGGCATCGCTGTGAATCTACATTGTGCAAAGTAATAACCATTTAGGGATGTCGCTGGCAATTAGTTGGTTGGTAATTAGCAGTAAATCTGTTGCGCTATTTTGGCCATTTTGGCATCACACATCATTGAGCTTCACCCACCCCCTCGCCACGTGGGGGGTACGACAGATGTTCCAACACGTACACCATCCCTCACCAGATATTGGCAAAAGGGGGTGGTGTACAGGGTGTCGTCCACGCGGGGGTAGTTTGGCAAATTATCCCGCACAAGCTACATATGGC